>NC_140501.1:70091554-70541554 GCF_964271855.1 Acomys minous
GGACGAGAAGCAGAGCTGAGCACGACGGCCTGTAATTAAGGGACGTGTGCCCCTCGGATTATCTCGTTAGTTTATCAAGAAAACATTTATTATAATTAATTCTCGGACGAGGTAATTATTATTGAACGAGGACACAGCAACTGGTAGATGGGCTTCTTGGAAGGAAAAAAAAACACCAAGGAGGGGGGAGTTGGAGGGGGAAGCGACAGATTGCACGAATTGACCGTTAGATATAAGGCTGTGCGGGCCAGCGCAGGCAGTGGAGAGGGACCTTGGTCGTCAGGACGGCAGATCTGCGTGGCTCCTGGGCAGGGACGCCGGCCCCAGTTGTTTGCGCCTGGAGGTGAGGGAACTCGCCACGCTATCGCCGTTTGCTTCTAGGTATGAACTCTCAGAAGCCACCTCACCTCGACAGCCTTCACATTAAGCCTTCTGTCTTGGAAAGGGCGTCCCCACCCCCGCCCCCCTTCGCACTGTACGTGGAGAGGAAGCTG
Organism: Acomys minous; assembly: GCF_964271855.1. Lineage (NCBI taxonomy): Eukaryota > Metazoa > Chordata > Mammalia > Rodentia > Muridae > Acomys > Acomys minous. The sequence continues at coordinate 70,092,049 of NC_140501.1, forward strand.
GGTTGGAATCCGTGTGAGACCGTGAAAGTTAGATGGAAAGGCCGGCATCCGTCTTCTTCCGGCAGTTTTTACTAACTAGGCTGGCTGTGGAAATGTTCCCGCGGCTTGGGTTTTGGTTTTAGTTGTTTTTGTTTTTGTTTTGCCCCCCCCCCGCCCCCGAGAAAAAGTGAAAATAATTTACCCTGAGATTTGGAGCCATTTTGGCTCTGCAAGAAGAATCTCGTCCCATACTTAGCATCATTGCCTTTTATGGTGGAACATGTGTTTGTGTGTGTGTGTTTTTAATCGAATGATGTGTGTAGGTATTTCTAATTGGGTGAGAATTAGACTAAGTAAATATACTTCCCCATCTTAATATCAGATAGAATTTTAAGTTCTTGTATAACAGTTCAGCACTTTCCAAAGGAATAAAAGTATATTTTCGAAGAATTGCACTTTAGACGCTATTTAAATATGCAATAACTGTGCTTTTAAAGAGTGTTACTTTCACAGTCCCAAATAGCTAGATCTTGGAAGGAGGAATACAGAATATAACGTATTCTTTGTAAGAGCAACTAGTTTTACTAGTTAATAATCGAGTTCTCTAAAAAGGACATTTATAAAAGTCACATTTTAGGGTGGGAAAACAAGATTTGTGTTCTGAATTTAAATTAGGAAGAGGTCACAGTTCTTGAGCTCTGTGAAACTTTTGCCGCTTTCTCTTAAGCAAGGTAAAAGTGAAAACCTAAAATCCTTACATCTCATTAATGAAATTTCACTATGAAAGTGACAGAGATCTTACAATCTTGCATCCGCCATTTTGAGGAAGTTTCCCAGAGTGTCAAAGTTTCAAAGCAGAGATCTTTGCAAGACAAGTGCCTTATTTTTGGAAAATAAAAGCCAGCTTTGCTCACCGACCTCCTATATTAAAATAGATCTGGGGGAGGGGAGTCAGCAAAGGAACACAAATAACTTTTCTTTTTCATCCCTCCAAGCTCTTTTTCTCGCATAATTGCACGAAATTTGAAAAGTGGAGAGAAATTCTATTAGGTTCATAGCTTTGAATGCTTATCTACTTCAAACCTAAAAATCTAGGAAACTCAGCTACCGTTAGCAGGAATCTACTTCAGCCAAAAATCCCCGAAAATTTGCCTCCCTAAGAATCTGCAGCCTCCTTACATCAAAATCAACACAGAGCAGCTTGTTCTGTGAATACACCCCTTCCTACTAGCAAAATGGGGTGGTGGTGGTGGAGAATAGCAGTTTATCTGACTGGTGGGAGTCTAACTTAACTTAAGCATTTTTTGCAAGTCCTATTCTAGTATTGAAGGCTTTTTTTAAAAAGTATATTTAAATTAAATATTTGATGGGTGTCGCTTAAAAGTTAAATACTTGTTTGTTTAGCTATAGTTCTTTAGACACGTATAATCAAGGTCCTCCAAAACCCTAATAAATCTGTTACTTAACTCAAAATCTAATTATCCAGACTACTAATTAGGTGAAAATGATTACTGGAAATGACTTCAAATGTGGCATAATAGTGGTTGGGCAGTTTTCTTAAGTTTGTTGTTTAGCAAGTTGGTTTTCTTAAATGTTAAATACATTTACATTTTAGGCTCACAGCAGTTGAAAGTGGTAATAATAATTTTTTTTTAAAGCTAAGGTAATTAAAATCTGTGCCAGGGAATGGCAACAGTCTGGGAAGAGGTAGATTTCTTGAATTGTTTCTTTGTTTCTCACCAATGGGCTTTGTTATCAGCATTATTTATTTAGCCAAAGAGTTCTTTGTCTCTGCAAATGGCCTCAATCAAGTTTTGTTTGAGACAATTAGCTAGTGCCAGCCAATGAGCCCTATGCAAATGTTGGGGTAGGAATGTAATGTGTGCGTTTGGAGGCGTGGGGTTTTGTTCTTTGGGAAGGCAGATTGTAATTGCTTTCCTCGGGTCTTTTTTTTTTTTTTTTTTTAAAGTTTAGGGTGGGGGTGGGGAAGACAGGTTTATCTGGTCTCACTCCTTCCCCTCTAGTTTTGGAGATGCTGGGGGTGGGGTGGGGAGACGGCGGGGGGCGCATCTGCAACTCCTTTAAAAGCTTGTGCCCAGCGTTGCCCGGGTTCTTTTTAGTTACTGATGGAACTTAGAGGAAGCTGCTCCCTCCGAAGCAGTAAACCAGCACCCTTGTTTGTTTGTTTGCTTTGCCCTTAGTTCCAGCATTCTAAATCCACCCACCAAGGACTCTGACCCTGTCCACTCCAGGCGAATCGAGACCGTCCGGCTGGGTCCCCCCAATTTGGGCCGACTTTTCGCCTCCAAACAACCTTAGCATGATGTCTTATCTAAAGCAACCGCCTTACGCTGTCAATGGGCTGAGTCTGAGCACTTCGGGTATGGACTTGCTGCATCCCTCCGTGGGCTACCCGGGTAAGTGAGTCCTGCGGCATTTTCTACGCCCTTCCCCACGTTCGCCTCTCGGGAACTCCGAGTTTGGAGGGTGCACTGTCCTTACTCTAGCTCCATGCGGGATCCCCACTGTGTTTTCTTTGCCATAAAGCAGCCGCGAGCCACTGGGCATTTACTGACTCGGGGGACGGCGGGGTGGGGGGTGGTGAACAAGAGGCTGGGAAGAGGCAAGTCTGGAGTCTGCAGTAGTTACAGAAAATCATACCGCTCCATTCTTAATTCTAGTGGTTTGGTGACATATTGGGCTGGGTCGTGGAAGGTTGTTGACCTTGTCATTTGAGCACGCTCTTGTCTAGGTCTCCACTCCCAATTCCTTGGTAGTTCCACTCTGAGAGTAGCCGAATTCTCTTTCCTACTGTCCGCAAGGCCAGGGGCTTCCGGTATCCCCTGCCCTGTCCCTTTAATCTTAGAGGTGTGTTCCCTCCAGATGTCGGGCACTTTTCTTTTCCCTTCAGATCATCCCTCCAAAAACCAGATCCTCATGAAAGTATGAACGATGTCCCATTTTAAAGATAAAAGAACAAAGGTTCTTGCGCTGCTAAAATACCGTGAGAACTGATTCCACGTTCGCTGCATCTTTCTGAGCCACCAATGCTTGCAGAGCCTTTAACTTTATTTACTGGACAGCCATTTCTGTTGATAGTGTAGTCTGGTGGTTGTTTTTTGTTTATTTGTTTCCAGAATTGAGCCTAGGGGGGGATTGTCGTTACTTGGTTTATTTTGTTAGCATCTCCAAATGATGCTCTGTAGTCTGCGGGGGACACTGCACTGAGTGGTGGTGTGTCCTACGAGGCTTTGGAAGGGGTGGGGATCCTCGGTAACAGCGCGGTGAGAGGAGGGAGGTCGGGGAGGTGAGAAACTGAGGCAAAAGTCCTGTGACTGAGAAACTACTCCCCCACCCTAAAGGGCCCTGGGCTTCTTGTCCTGCAGCCACTCCCCGGAAACAGCGGCGGGAGAGGACTACATTCACCAGGGCACAACTCGATGTTTTGGAAGCTCTCTTTGCCAAGACCCGGTACCCAGACATCTTCATGCGAGAGGAGGTGGCGCTGAAAATCAACTTGCCGGAGTCCAGGGTTCAGGTAGGGTAGATGTAGATATGCTGTTTTTCCTGATCCTGCCTTCTTTGATTGAATCTTGGTTTACACTGACGATCCAACAGGGCCTGAGGCTCTTGTCCTGGACCAAAGAAGAGCTTGAATTTCTAACATTCAGGAGCCGCGGAACCACACTCCCCCTTTGCTCCCTTTTGCTTCCTTGTAACTCCTTAATGCTATGGACCAGGGTCTTCCGGCCTGAGTTGCAAGGTTGGAGTGGCAATTCAGCTGCAGACAAAGACCTAGAACCCGTAGGTCTGCAGTTAGAGATCCAGTGGAGGGCAAATTACAAGGGTAGTCACGTGTTCCTTGTGTGGAAATCCTCTTCGTGGACTTTTCTTGTGTGTAGGTAGCAAGGGTGTGGGAGCTTAGTTCCTGGACAGTCCAAGAAGTTTTTAAAGCACTTGAAGAAACAGCAAACGACTTTCTCAAGGCCATACCTAATTTGATTATAGAGTCAGAAACCGTACTTTTACCAAATAAGTTGGCAAAATTAAAGTGTGTGTGGTTGACTTCTTGAGGACAGAACACAGTTTTCTGGCTCTGCCACATAACAGGCAAATTTTTATATTCATAACATCTGTAAAGATACTCCTTTTTTTTTTCTCTAGCTGCCCTCATATTTTATCCTGAAAGGGAAAAAAGTCAACTCCTCCTTGACTGGCATAAAAGCCCTATATGAAGCTCTTTGGTGCTTGTCTTTTAAGACCATGTCTTACATGGCTAACAGCAACCCCCAAATATAAACAACCTCCCCTTTTGGGGATGGGGCAGCGGTAGTACATGTTTTTGAAAGTGCCAGGCATCAGTGTGGACTACAAAGCAGAAAACAGGATTTTTCAAAGTGTATTGGAAAAAATTCTTAGCACTTGTAAATCTTGACCCAAAGCCCTTGATAGAAACAAACTGGTCCTGAGGCTGGTCTTTGGGGGTACTACTTTTGCCACCATTATAACATCCAAATGGAGAACTTCTTCAACAGGGAGGACCTGTAGCCAATGGCCGTTTGTAGTGTCACACATCTTTAATCCCAGCACTAGGGAAGCAGAGGCAAGCAGATTTCTGGGAGTTCCAGGCTGGCAAAGAGAGACCCTGTCTGTTGTCATCGTTCCTGGTGGTGGGTGGGGGGCACCTGTATCTAAGACAAGTGCCAGTGGTTTCTATGATAAGCTCCTGTGTGGCAGAGAATGTGCAAGACTGGTAAAAAGAATTTTCAGAGTGGCAGGCAAAGTTTGAAGTTAACAAATGAGTGGATTAGTGTGGAGAGCAGAGTATGTTGTGTGTGCCTCTGAAGACACAAACTTGAGTCTTGAAGACCAGGATTGAGACCTGTCTTTGAGCTCAAAGAGGAAGGCATACAAGTTATTTCATTCACTACAAAGCACTTTTCAGCAGACACCAGCTCAGATCTTCTCTCCACAGGCACACGTCTTCTTGATGATTTCTTTTTTGAGTCTAGGAGAGACAAAATGTTAGGTCGCAGAGCCTGCTTCCATATCAGCTGTCACTTCCTGGACAGTGGAATATAAACTGTTTGAACTCAGTCGGCTCTTGGTGGTGTGTAGCAACAGAACACGTCCTCTGAGAGACATAGACATATTCTATTCTGAGGTCATCTCAAAATACTAGCGGTCTCTCTATAGACAAGATGAAATAGGAAAGCAAAGTGGAGAATTTTGGCTCATAATTGGAGTGATTCCCTTAAGTTTTCTTGTGATGAACTGTGTGTAAGATGGGCTTCCTCACAATTGAAGATGTGTAGGGAGTGCCTTCTGAGTGCTCTGTAGAAGCAAAAGAAATGATTTCACCATGCAATCTGGGGCCACTCTGGCCCTTAAGGAGTTGTTATGTCAGTGCTAAAGATATTTCTTTCCCTTTCAAGGTATGGTTTAAGAATCGAAGAGCTAAGTGCCGCCAACAACAGCAGCAGCAACAGAATGGAGGTCAAAACAAAGTGAGACCTGCCAAAAAGAAGACCTCCCCAGCTCGGGAAGTGAGTTCAGAGAGTGGAGCAAGTGGCCAGTTCACTCCCCCCTCTAGTACCTCAGTCCCAACCATTGCCAGCAGCAGTGCTCCTGTGTCTATCTGGAGCCCCGCTTCCATCTCCCCACTGTCAGACCCCTTGTCCACCTCCTCCTCCTGCATGCAGAGGTCCTATCCCATGACCTACACCCAGGCTTCAGGTTATAGTCAAGGATATGCTGGCTCAACTTCCTACTTTGGGGGCATGGACTGTGGATCTTATTTGACCCCTATGCATCACCAGCTTCCTGGACCAGGGGCCACCCTCAGTCCCATGGGTACCAATGCAGTTACCAGCCACCTCAATCAGTCCCCAGCTTCTCTTTCCACCCAGGGATACGGAGCTTCAAGCTTGGGTTTTAACTCAACCACTGATTGCTTGGATTATAAGGACCAAACTGCCTCTTGGAAGCTTAACTTCAATGCTGACTGCTTGGATTATAAAGATCAGACATCCTCGTGGAAGTTCCAGGTTTTGTGAAGACCTGTAGAACCTATTTTTTTGTGGGTGATTTTTAAATATGCTGGGCTGGACATTCCAGTTTTAGCCAGGCATTGGTTAAAAAAGTTAGATGGGATGATGCTCTCAGACTCCTGATCAAAGTTCCCGTGAGGTATAGAAGGAACACTGAAGGGCCTTAGAGGGGCCTATCAACCAGCAACCTGAAATGGACCAAACAATCTACTTAAGATTCTGTCATAGCTCTAGATCATGGGTTTTCTGATTTGCTGATGATTGATTGAATATATTCTAGCCACATGCAACCAAACATCACTCAAAATAAAAATCAAACAACACTTCAGTTGTGAGGGAAGGGAGTGGAAGGCCATGGCCTTCAAAGCAGAGGTAATCCGGTGTGTTAGCCAATCCTTGGTTGAATCTTAGGAATGGACAGCGTTCCCAGCTCATTCACGGTTCATGACCAATCGGGAGTTGGCACTAAAAACCTTTTCAGGGCTGTGTGAATTGTGCGACTGATTGTCCTAGATGCACTACTTTATTTAAAAAAAAATAATAATGTTCATAAGGAGTCAATATGTAGTTTAAGAGACAATCAGTGTGTGTCTTATATAAATGGTACATCTGTGGTTTTTAATCTGTGCTAGACTTCAAAACTGTGATCTCCTGTTATTGTATGCAACCTTGAACTCCACCTCTGCAGAGGTTCTTCTGTGATTAAATAGATTATAATTATAAGCAAAATTCAGAGTGACTGAATACTGATCTAGAAAGATTACCTTTGGCTGAGGTGAGCTGCCTTGTGTTCTCTGGGCGAGGATCGAGAAGAAGCAAAAAGACCCTAATTCATCCGTGATTTACCCTTGGTAATTTAACATTGGTAAGCCTGGTGGGAAAAGGACGCTGGTCACTTGCGCTGACCCTGGTGGATCCTAAACAGATCATTGTCATTTATGCTTGCAGATGTTAACTGGAAGTTATATATGCATAAACCCTTTCTTCCTGGATTTGGCAGATATGTATAATTATATTAAAATGGTTCTAGCACAACATTGGGTCTAGTTTAATTTTATACCATTCCTTATGAGTGAGAAGGCCCCATTCGGCCTCAGAATCCCAAAATGTGTATTGTGAGGCAGAGAAGAAACTAGTAAATTTACTCCTGTTTTTACTTTTCCTCTTGCTGATCTATGAATGAGCCGGTTATGAATGGCAGTGATGTGTAAACTTCTGTGACTCCCCTCAGGATTGCTCCCAGTTGAAGCTGTGCCTCCCATTCAGCCATTAGCATCCTTTCTTCCCCTTCTAGGAGCTTGAATTGAATTGTTTGTTAGAACACTTGGTTAGTTAGTTTGTTTGTTTTTGGTTTGGTTTGGTGTTTTTGTTTTGATCAGTGGGGTTTTTTTGGTGGTGGGGTGGGGTGTGGAGATTGGAGTATTTCAGAAAATGAGAATGTCAAGAATTTGTCAGCTCTCTAAGGGCATTTTCCCCCCCTATTCACTTCAAAAAAAAAAGCTGAGGTAAACATGAGAGGGAGTGTAATCAGAATCTGAACGCAATTCAGGCAGAAATGATTTCTGAACAAAAGAGTTTCAGAAAACTTAAAAACCTATAATTTCAATAGTCGAACATAAGGCACCCTGGTCAGTGCTTTGTGTTGTGGTGTGTGTGTGTGTGTATACGCTGGAGGAAGGGAAAAAGTTCCTTTTGGGCTGTATGAGTTACTAAAAAAGACAAATGGTCAATGGCTGTAGTGCTCCTCCATGACTTAATTTCACCTTAAACATGGTATGTTTTTAAATTTGACCAAAATTCAATAACTCTTGATTGTAACTCTATAAATGAAGGCTAGCAGTTGCAACTATTTTGTTTTCTGGTTATTTCATTTCCTATGCCTGGCTGTGATTTTGAACCCCATCTAAATTTGCTTTACTGCTAAATGAAACTCAATATTTTATGGCCATCTCTAACTGCACAGTTGTATGGCTAGATCCTCCTGGGCCTGGAGACATTCATCTGTAGTCTTCCCGGAAGTGACATCTGGGCCCCAGGTCTTTAAGCTTGCCTCTATCTAGCTTTTTAATCGCTCATGTTTTTCAGTGCAATAGTGAAGTAACTCCCAAATAACCAATTTCTCACATTGTCTTTGGTTTTCAGGAAACCATAGCAAGGGCAGGGACAGTCAGTACCTTAAAGAGAGTATCTGGCAAACTTAGAACCACCGAGCAGATGACTTGGTTTTTCCAGGCTTTGAAAACGAAGTTAAAGAAAGTCTCTAAAAACTAATTTTTCCATTACTTTCGCACAACTTCGTTTAACTGAGACCACACAGTTCAATCGTTTTGAATGGACGCCCAAAGTAGAAAGGATTTCTCACCATCAAAGGGGAGAGGGTGGGAAGCTAGCATTGGCTTAAAGACATCAAGAGTTTCTGATCTCCATGCCTAGTCAAGACTGGATTTAGTGAAGTTAATAAGTCCCATACTGCTTGATATTTGGTACTGAAATGACTCTCCAAGAGTCTGGGAGCTGCTTAACCGGAAGCGAGTCAGCAACATAATCTTAATTTAGGAGGGCAGAAGTGAAAAATGGGGACTGGTTTTTTTCGAAGATCTCTTGCCCTGGATCATTTCTACAAAACTGCCTGGCCCTTTGGACTTCACCTTTAGAATGTTCCCATCATAGATAAGAGAAATGCGACCAAGAGAATTAAAATGTGGCTTTCAAAACTTCCAGGTTTAGAAAATGGCCAGTTTCCTCTACTCCTCCCGGTTCCTTCTAATCTCACCTCTTCTGTGCCGTACACGCACACTCCAAGTCCGGAAATAAACAGCTGCGGAGCGCCCTGGCACCCACGGAAGGCCCCGTAGAGACCCTCTTCAACTATCCCATTCCTAAATCTGTTGGCCAACTGTAGTTTCCTAGGAAAATAATCCCAGTTGTACCCGGGGATCATAGTTGGGGCGGGGGCATGCAGGAGGCAGCTCCTGGGCTATGCCGGCGGTGGTGGGGTCCCTGGCCTGGACGATGTCTCTCTTTCTCATGGGTGTTCTTCAACGTTCAGGCCCTCGCCTGAGACGTAGCAGGTCCCTTGAGACCAGTCCCCAGACTTGGAAAGAGCGCAGAGTTGCACCCCTGGCCTGGGGGAGCATGGCCGCGCCGGCAAACATCGGGCACTGCCTGAAAGGGAGGGGAGGTGTGGGTATCTTTGGGACACCTCAGGTCTGGTAGGGTTCAAGGGTCAAATCAATTTCTGGGTTTGGAAAGCGAGTTGGGAAATAAGCATCCTGCTTCAAACTGATCAGAAGCAAGCAGCTTCCCTTTGGTTAGCGCTGTGAAACCGGACTTGGAGAAGATCGAGGACCTCTGGGGGTGGGGGTGGGGGTGTGCGCTGCAGGCGGCTCTAGACTGGACAACTGTTCCCAGAAGCTTGCCGGCTCCTCAAGTGCCTTGGGTCTGGGCTCGCAGGTAGGCCTGCCCTTGGGGACATTCAAGGACAGCCAGGTGCTTGAATATACTGGGTTTGGCCCTGTGCTCGGAGCTGGATACTGACTTTGAAGGTTAAAAAAAATATTCATTGGCACTCAATCTTGTTCGTCCCTTTACTCGCACTCCCCTGTATTTTCCCCACGGGTGTTGGCTGGTTTTGGTTCGGGATCCGGTGGGAAGGGGAGCGCACAGACACAAAAGAGGTGAGATTAGAAGGAACCGGGCGGAGTCGAGGAAACTGACCATTTTCTAAACTTGGAATGGGGAAGCGGCTCCTTTCGGTGTGTTCGGTAATGCCAGGTTGCCAAAACGTCCTATTCCAGTTACCTGCAGTGCGGAGGCCTCACACAGCTGCCAGTTTCCATTTAATCAGAAGCCACGAGCCGTGCCAACGCTAAACGTGAGTTCAAACCCGAAAATCTAGGGTGAGATACTCGCTACTGTTATTAAGACAAAGCTGTAACCCAAAACCAGATACGCATGCTAGGTGATGTCTATTGCATACAGAGGTGTGTTTTAATCATGCAAACGACGTACACAAAAGAAGGCAGGTAACCAACACATTCTATACAAACACAAACAGAAAACAGGATGGAAAAGTGCCTGGATTCTTGCCTTCTTCCGAAAGGACAGCTACCCTTCCTCCTTTGTGTCCCTATCACACAATTTGCATACTTAAATATGCGCCCAGAGCTCGAAGTACCCCTGCTTTTCCTTCATAATCCTTCCACACCGTGTCAGCGCAGGTTGCCCTGGTAAACCTGATTCTCCCAGAAGCACCATTTCAGCCCTTGGATTGGTGGAAAGTAAAAGATCGAAGACCATCTACTCCTGCAACGGGGAGAGCAAAACCCCTAATGGGAGCTACCTCGATATTTGGGGAGGGGATGCGTGTAGCTGTGCAACTGCACAGATTATAGGATTCGTCTCAAACAGAACTAACATTACATGTGAAACTAGTCCACCAGTGTTTTGAGACATACTGTAAGGAATTGCTTGCAGCATCGCTTTCCAACTGCTTGCCAATAGCCATGGGACTTGGAGTAGTGTTCTTTAAAACCGTTCTATACTCAATTCGAGCAGGATGCATGCATTATTTGGAAAAGGTAGTTTTTCCAATGGAGGCATTTGGAAGGAAACGGAAGCAAGAAATTTGTGTATGGGGAAGTGGTTGGAGCGGGAGGAAGTAGGCAATGCATCTGAAAGGCCCTCACTATGCAGCAGTCCTCACAACCAAAGGAGGTCCCTCCCAAATGCTAACGAGGATCAGCCAGACTTCCCCTCCTGCCTGCAGCCCTATGTTTTATGTTTAAAAACCAACCTGCTGTTGACTGCAAACAAACAAAAAGCAGATTCGAACGAAAGAGCTCCACCAGCTCCAAACCATTTAGTCAAAGATGACAGTAGGACCCTGCACAGCCAGGCCAAAATCTGTTTTTCTCCTCGGGAGAAACTCGAACAGCACAAGGTCTAGGAGTTACTTTCATTCCTGAACCTCCAATTTTTAGTTGTAAACACTATTTTGAAGAAAACAAAAAAAGAAGCTGAATTTTTAAAAATCCCATAGCAAACATAATGGTAAGCTGGTGAAGTTTGAATTAACCTATCTTGGCTCCAGGAGGGAAAAGGATGCTCCTGTCACCCTTTCTTCTACTGTTAGGATCTTAACTTGCCTGTTTGCACGGGTGGGAAAGGATTCTTCACATGGTGGATTCCTTAGTCTACTTGTTGGTTGGGGGGAGGGGGGAGGGAGGGCATTTCCAGCCTGAGCGCTTCCTTAAAAACAAGATGCTGCTTTGTAAGCAGCCATTTAGCTGCCTTGGATCCCTCTTGAGGGGACCAACAAATACTCCTTGGAAATACTGCCTGTTGGCCTTGGTCCCACATCCTCAGGCCAAGACTTGAGGGTGGGTCCTAAGAGGCAGGTCTTGGGTCCGGTGAACATCTTCCTTCAGGCCCTATCCCCAGTCTCCCAGCCTTAATCCCCAGGAGGCTTAGACTACATTACAAGCAGAAGATCAAAACTTGAGAGTTATTAAAATGTTTCTAGAACCAATAGTCACATTTTAGGATCACGGACCATTAATAAAAATCTCCTTTAACATTCAAATGTCTGTAAAAATGTGTTGATAGCGGATTACCAGTGCCTAATGGGCGTTATGTGATAACATGGTCTCTGAATGGTGAGGTGGGGGAATGGGTGTCTGACCACAGCTACTCGATTATCAGCTTACAGCTAAATCTTTTTTTTTTTTTTTTAACTTGCGATGCTCTTAAGAAAAGGCATTGTTCCCAGCAAAGCCTGGGAATTGTGTTCATCACTTAACCTCTGAACAACCAAAGACAACTCTGGAAAGAGGAAGAGAAAACCTTTACTGTGGACTTAAGATCACCTTCAGATGTAAGGAGGTGGGTTGTGAGCCACCGCACCTCCCTTCTTCTTCTTCTTCTTCTTCTTCTTCTTCTTCTTCTTCTTCTTCTTCTTCTTCTTTTCTTCTTTTTTGCTGTTGTTTTCTTTTACTTCATATGTTTTCAACACTTCATGAATCTGCGTGTCATACTTGCACAGGGGTCACGCTACTATCGCCCCAATTTTAGCATATGTGCGGCCGAAGCAAGCACTCCTTCATTAATGGAGCTCTGCTGAAAGGGCTGTGGTTCTGGAAGCCCTTGCGGGGTGTGGGAGGAGGCAATCGGCATGGAGTGTCGGGCTGGATGCCGGCGCCTTCGGCCTAGCTTAGAGCACAATCCCCAAAAGACTGCACGTTCCCTCCCACGGCTCTCCAGAGGGCGGTAGGGCGCCTTGGCGCTGAAGCGCTGCTGGAAGAGGCTCGAAGGACTGGGGTCTGCGGCTTCTGGGGAATACTTGGCAAAAGCACCGCGTCCCTTTCTCCACTCCCACCTTTCACTCGAGAAACAAGCGCCGGGAAAGATTCAGAAAGCCAGGTCTCTGGCTGCTAAGTCCACACAGGTACAGTCCTGGGGGCGTCCCCTTCCCGGGACGCCCCTAAATGACGCTACTGTCTTTGGGAAAGTCTTGAGACCTTACCGGGGGAGGTAGAGAATTACTCTAGTGCCTGAGCGGCAGCTCTCTGGCCAGATGCATGCAACACTGAAAATGTGAACCTCCTCACCGGAGCCTCTGACTGGCACCACTTTGAGAAAAGGGCCTCGAAACTCCTGGCGACCTAAACCCGCTGGCTGCTGCACGTGGTCCTGCCGCCAGCTTCCCTGTGGGACGGGCAGTGTGTGATTCAACCGAGCAGAAGCTCGGGACTCAGGGTCCAGAGATGCTGCCCTTCGGGGGAGTGAGGGAACATCGGGGACCAAGATCAGAGGGCGTTGGCAGGGGGGTGACAGGCATCCTGCAATCTCCTCATCCTGCCTACGTGGGCACCCAATCGTTAGCACACCATAGCATAACCCTAGGCAGGTGGGCAAAGAAGGTCAGGCTTTCTCGCTCCCTGGGGTGAACTGATGCAGGAGCTGAGCTGGGTTTGGCTTCAGGGATCCAGGACTGTGCTGCGCCTTCATCCGGGGCTAGGGAACACAGTCAGCTCTGTCGCTAGTCCTTATGGAACAAGTTCGTCCAGGCCAGCCCCAGGGCCTAGGGTCAGCTGGTGGCGGCTTCCAGTTCCAACTCATAAGCCTTAGCAGCCGGTGTATGGAGCTGTCTGATAGCCATACCAGGACACATTTAGATGGCTGGGTTAACGAACCGGCCTACAACAAATTTTGTGTCAGTGTTTAAACAACAACTGGTGCACAACCAGGCCCATTTCTTCTTCACTAATAATCCAAATGCATTTGGTCACCTTTGAGTTCTTTTTTGTTCTAGAGTTCCAATAAAATTTATTGCTTAGTATTAAGGAGAATTTTAATATAGGAGACAGCTGTTTGGGCAACAGTGTGTGTGTGTGTGTGTGTGTGTGTGTGTGTGTGTGTGTGTGTGTGTGTGTGTTTATAAAAATATATCTCACCTGAGGCTAGAGCTCAGTGGTAGAACATTTGCCTTTGTTCATAAAGTCCTAGGTTCAATTCCCAGTATTGCCAAAAAAGGAGGAGGAAGAGGAGGAAGGAAGAAAAAAAGTTAATTTTAAAAGTGAAATGCATTGCTCAGTTCTTCTGGTTCATAAAATTGACTTTATTTTGAATTCTAGTGTAAGTTGACCAGTATAAAAGCTTTAGAAGGCTTACAAGCGTGTATATATTGTTTTCTCACCTTTTAATAAAAGCATGAATTTTATTTAGTCTTAAAACTGTTTATGGGCTAGCTTCTTCTAATTCAGAGCTAGAGGAGAAGTGGGAAGCTTGGCATTCACATTTCCAGTCACTTATAATTTGAGTTGATTAAGCCGCTAACTGATTTCTGATGATTTAAAATAGGCACATAAGCCAGACATGGAGGTGCACACCTTTAACCCCAGCACTCAGGAGGCAGAGGCAGGTGGATCTCCGTGAGGTCAAGGTCAGTCTGGTTTATAATGTGAGTTCTAGGACAGACAAAGCTACTATAAAAGAGAGCCCTTTTCTCAAAAATAAAATCAAACAGCCACATGGCTGCATAGCACCCCCCCTCCTTCCTATCTTACGTGTATAGCTGCAGCTGTGGAATAGTAACACAGACTTTTAATAAAAGATGCCCAAGGAGGAGGTGAACTGACTCAATGGGTAGAGATTTACTGTGTTTATCAAATCTACAACAGGAACTGCAACTGGCCAGAACGAACAGCCACTCATCTGTGTGGTGCATGCACGTTGTTAATGAACCATGAATTTATACATAATACCTTGTTCCTCAGCAACCACAAGACAAGATGGCAGCCCTGTAGAAGTCAAATCTACCCTTAACCCCTTAAAGGCTTACTTTACGCATTTTGTTATTTATTTATTTATTTATTTATTTATTTATTTATTTATTTATTTCAAGACAGGGTTTCTCTGTGTAGCTCTGGCTGTCCGAGAATTCACTCTGTGAACTAGGCTGTCCTGGAACTCAAAAATTGACTGCCTCTGCTTCCTGGGATTAAAAGCATGTACCACCATCTCCCAAGTAAAAGCTTGTTTTGTTTTTAAATAATATAGTCTCAGAAGTTCCTGTATTTTTAAGTCTGACTCAGGTAGGCCTGACTTGAATGGTTGTTCATAAAGTTGTTTATGCATGATAAATTTTAATAAAAGGGCCAAACAAGAGTGAATTTTGGTAATATTTCCAAGTAAAATGCAAAGCAGAAAATTTAGGGCTGGGGTGTAGCACAGTAGTAGAGCACTTGCTTAATATATGTAAAGCTCTACGTACAGTCTCCTTTCAAACACACACACACACACACATACACACATGCACACACACATGCACACACACATGCACACACACACACATGCACAAATATAAGTATAACATTTTCATTTAGATATTGAAGCCTTTTTAAACAAAACACCAACAGTTAGTTAGCCATAATTAAAAATTTATAAGATTTTCCTGGTGGTGGTGGCACACACCTTTAGTCCCAGCATTTGGGAGGCAGAGACAGGCAGATCTCTGTGAGTTTGAAACCGGTGAGTAAGCTCTAGGACAACCAAAGCTACTCAGAGAATCTCTGTCTCAAAAAACAAGAGAGAGAGAGAGAGAGAGAGAGAGAGAGAGAGAGAGAGAGAGAGAGAGAGAGAGAGAGAGGAGTTTGAATTGGCATGCATGTTAACTCTAATGTTCTGTTTATCTCTCCCTTGGCGAGAGCTTTACAACTGTGACTCAGTTCCTCAATGTTGCTGTTGGAACGTTTTTCATCTCTTTGTATGACTTAATTCTCTTGATACATCTTGAGACAATGTCTCTTTATGTATCCTTGCCTGCTTTAGGACTGATCGGCCTGAGAAGTTGCTATGATTCTCCTGCCTCCTCTTAAACACTAGCTGGAACTAGATAGAGTTGTGCTTGGCAGTGCCCAGCTTTGTTGGAAGTTCATTTCCTTTAAAGCTTGATGGTTGTTGAAATAAAGCAATAAGTAAAGGAAGAAGATGTGGTTATAGTGTTGGCATGAGAGGGAGTCAAGATCACATGGGGACCCAGGGTGGAATTAAACACGCACAGGCCAGATATTCTTAATCTACACACTTTGACTGTTTTCCTCGACCCTAACTCCCCACCTCACTGCCAGGCTTGTCTGAAAGGCTGTCTTCCATTAGCACAAGAAGAAGTATAAGCTCTGGGTTTATTTAACATTTGATCCTTTTGGGGAGGCTTCCGTTTAGAGTCACCATTGCAGCCAAGATTTGGATCTGGTCCTAAAATAGTCTGAACCAGGTGACCTCAGGCAAGGAGACCCAAGATACTAGCAATTTATTTCATATCAGCTCCCAAGCCATCATCAGATGATAACAACCCTTGGACACTGTTAATCTCGGCTTGATTCAAACTGGTGACCGCAAGGTGAAAGGCAAGGGTGTTATCTCTGAGCCATTCCTGTGGCCTTCCACAGATTGCCAGTTAGACCCGCACAATTGAAGCCTCTTCTTCAGTGGTTACTTTAAAAAAATTTTATATCCAAGTCTTTGGTCTTTATTGGACTGAGAGGTAGGATGGCTTTATCGAAGAAAATGCCCAAGAGCTAAGATGTGGGAGTTGGGAATCCAATACAAATTTAAAAGGTTGGAAAGGTGATTGCATGTTCTCTACCCAATAAACTGTTAAAAAAAAATGCCTGTGACTAGAAAAAGCCTCTGGAAAGGAATGGGTTTTGCCAAAAAAGAAATATAGGGAAAATACACCTTCAAATGTAAAAATCAGTTTTATTGCTTTGGAAATGGCTTAATATTTGCAAGTGGTCAGGCCATTACAGACCACCATAGACTAATTTGATATCAGCTCGGAGTTAAACAAACGGGAAAGTGAGGGAAGCAATAGAGAATAAGGTAAAGTCTGTCCGAGTCAGTAAGAGATGCCCTGTGTGGTGGTGCCCCAAGGGGAAGAGACTGAGTGGCCCGTGGGAAAGCACTTTTCATACTTAGAGAGGAACCTGTGCCAGCCTCATGCACTATGGTTCTTGGCTGTAGGTTAAAACCCTAGAAATATACTTTCATTGTCCTGAGGGATTTTTCTCTCTTCTTCTATTTCATTATTCTCTCTAAATGGTTGTTTGATTTTGCTAGATTTCTCTAGAGTAGACTAAAAGCTTGAAAAAGCAATTGAGGAAGTCTCAAAAGATTGAAGATATCTTAATAATATGCTTTAAATTTTTAAATTTAGTTAGTCGGTTTGGTGGCAGTGGGGGGAGTATAAGGAAGTCAGAGGACAACCTCTGGAAATCATCTCCCCCTGCCCCCCAGGTAGCTTCCCAGGGACTGAACTCAGGTCATGAGGCTTTACCACCAGCACCTTTACCGGCCAAGGTTTTACTTTATTTTTATGTGCATTGGTGTTTTGTCCATGTTTCTGTTTGTGTGAGGGTGCTAAGTACTCTGGAACTGGAGTTAAAAACAGCTGTGAGATGTCATGTGGGTGCTGGGAATTGAAGCCTATTACTCAGGAAGAGCAGCCAGTGCTCTTAACCACTGAACCATCTCTCCAGCTCCCAATAATATGTTTTGTTGTTGTTGTTTTAGTTTCCTGTGCTGAAGGTGGTAAAAGCACAAATAGATTATTTTAGAAATTTCAGTAGTAAGTGCCTTGGAGAAGATCCAGTTACAACCTGATATTTACAGGATTGCAGTTCCCAGAAAACTGGAAAATTTACTATTTTCATCAATGAGTTTTCATTTAAGTTCTCTTTTCCATTTATGTTTCACTAATATCATTTGAACAGATTTGGGATCAAAGGAAGTCTGTTCTTCCCTGGTGTAAATGCAGTCAGCTCACTCTTCGTGTCTTGCCTAAAGATTTTGTTAATTTTCCACAACCTTATCTGCAAGCTGATTTGGGGGAGGAGGGAAACACCTCATCTCTAGGCTCCCAACATTTGTAAAAATAACTTTATCTAATATTTAATAACAAGCTATACAAGCTGGGAGGGGTGGCTCATGCCTATAATCCCAGCATTTGAGCTATTTGTCACAGTTTAAAGTTAGCTTTGGCTACAGGATAAACAAACTCCTGTCACAAAATATAAGACAGAACCCCTCTCACAGTCTGATGATTAGCATTGCTTGTCAGTTTGAAAGGATCTTGAATCACCTAGGAGACACACCTTGGTTCATACCATGAGGGATTTTCTAGATTAGGCTGGTCTCTGGGCTTGCCTGTGAGGGGTTATTTAATTAGGTTAAATCGAAGTGTGAAGACCCTGCTTAACGTTGGGTGGAGTCCTGGACTGAATTAGAGGAAGAAATAACAAGCTAAGCAGGAACATCCGTCTCCTTCTGCTTTCAGACCACAGATGCAGTGTGAGCAGCTGCTACACGCTCCAGCTGCCTGGAGTTGCCACCATGATGGGCTGTACCCTCAGCCTGTGAGCCTAAACCTGCCCTTCTCCCATGGTGAACGTCTGTTGATTATTTTATCACAGCAACTAGAAAAATAATGCAACAAAGCAACAACTTCTATGTGTGTTAGAAAATGTAAAAATCAACACATACTTTTTATTATTAAGATCTGGGTCCTAGCCGGGGGTTGGTGACACACTCCCAGAACTTGGGAGACGGAGGCAGGGAGATCTGAGTTCAAGGCCAGCCTAGTCTACAGTGTGAGTTCCAGGACAGCCAGGAATACACAGAGAAACTTGAAAAAAAACAAAGGGAGAGGGCCCGGTATGGTGGCGCACACCTTTGATCCCAGCACTCTGGAGGCAGAGACAGATGGATCTCTGTTTGTTCGAGGCCAGCCTAGTCTACAAAGAGAGGCCAAGATAGTCAAGGCTACACAGAGAAACCTTGTTTTTGAAAAACCAAAACAAAGAAAGGAAGAAAACATGTTAGCTCTTTCCAGCTCGCTGTGCTTCTTTCATGTCCTCACGCACAAAGTGAGGAAAACAGTCCTTCCTACTTTCCAGACTGTTGGGCTTGAGGATTAAAGCACCCAGCTCCTGGGGCTGGCTGGTGGTAGCTGTGCCATCTACGTTCCTTGACAGTATTATCAGCGTCTTTACTGTCACCATCCCTGGATCAGCAACACTCGGCAGCTTTGAGCTAGCATGTCCTGCAGTCGTTTTACCCACAGCACAGGAGTATGGGTGTAGTGAGAAGAATTCAAGAAAAAGTTACACACAGTCCATGAGGATTTTAATCCACAAATACATTTGGGAAGAGAGAAGAGCAAAGACAAAGCTGGCAAGCGGGGGTCCAATTGTAGTGAAATGAACCACCTTAGTGTCTCAAAGAGCGCATCCAATCCTCTCCATCTAGGACTTAAAATAATTCTCCATCTCTGCAAGAGGTTTGTTTGGTTTGTTTTCTCAGCTTCGGGTATTTCAAATGTTGACCCATGCTCACCATCCTTGAGAATGACACTGGCATGTTGTTACCGTAGGATGTGGCTTAATTCATCTCTGGAAATACTGTCACAACATGGATTTAATTCCCTTCTCACCGTGCCTCACACAGAGCTCCCAACCCCCTCCACACTCCCCTCCCACAAGCACCGGCAGCATTTATTAAGAAAATGCTGTCCATCAGTTTAGTGATAGGATAGTGAAGAGTTTGTGAACTGTGCTCTTGGTTTAAAAAAAAGAAGGACATAACTGGGAATAAAAAAATGACTTTATGCATATCAACTCATATTGATGGTGACAGAAAGACAAGAGAATCTGGTGATGAACTGGTTCAAATGAATCCACAGAGGATGGCAATTCATCTTTCTAAGGAATTTCAGAGAAAATAAGTAGGTTGATATTTCTATGAATAGGCTGTATCTCAAGAAAGCCTGACTGGTACAAAGGGCCACATCTACAAAGATGGAGGCATTTGTCCAGCACAGAGACCTTTACAAGCAATTTAAGACTATATAATCAAGCATGAGCAGGAAGAAGAGATGTTCTTTGTGAGGTCTTCCAGGGAGCAAGGGCCCGAGAGTCACCTACAAGGGTATAAAGAGGTCTAACTGCCTGGCAATTGGGTCGTCCAAAGAACTGATTTCAGTTAAAGGGGGTGCAAACAAGAGGCATCTCAGTCACTAGAGGACTGTTTCAGAGGACTGTGGGAGATGCTTAGTTTAACATGTATAAGGCTGGACAGGGGAGATGATTCACTGCTTGTCATTCAAGCATGGGACCCTGAGTTTAGATCCCTCGCAGCCACATAAACACTGGGCACAGTAATGACTGTCTGAACCCCAGTGTGTGGGGAATGCAAGGACACCATAAGTACAGTGTCTGATAATATTCCATAGAAGGGTAACGCTGTCTTTCCCTTTTGGTTCTGGCAACTGAACACAGGGCTTGTTGATGAAGGGGAGGGGCGGAGGGAGACTGGTGGGTCCCTGGAGCTTACTGGCTAGCCAGGAAGTAACATGACATAGGAAGATACTCAATGTCAGACTCTGGCCTCTATGTGCACTCCCCCCCCCCACACACATACCCACAAAGCTAGGGAAGGAAGAATACTTTCAATTACTTTGCAGACTCTTAGTAAAGTGATAAAGGGTAGATTTACTCAATGGCTATTTAGGTCTGAATGTCCACATATAACTCACCATACATTTATTTAACTTTATCATTTTTTGTTTTGTTTTGTTTGTGTTTTTACTGTTGTTGTTTTGATGTTTTGTTTTCTCTTCTTTCTTTTGAGACAGGTGCTCATACACCACAAGCTAGCCTCAAATTCTCCATATGGCTGAGGCTAGCCTTGCCCTTCTGATCCTCCTGCCTCTATCCTTCGCTGCTGCCTCTACAGGTGCACTGCCTTACCACATCTCTTCCTATCTTATTCAGCCAAAGGTGGTCTCAAGTTCTTGTCAACCCTCTCCAGGCTTCTCAAAGTGGAGGTTAAAAGTAAGCACCGCCAGCTAGCTCTCTCTGCTTAGCAGTCACATCACTGCAGAACTTCAGAAGGCTCGTGCAGGTCTGCTTTGTTCTACAAGACATGAAATTACTTTGCCATGCTAGCTCCTTTAGAAGACTAAGAGGACACAAGTGCATCGTTGGCTTCCTATGTCTGCTGTGCATCTCTTCAAATGACAGACACTAACTGTACACTAGTAATACAGCAAGTTAAAAACAAACAAACAAACAAACAAAGGATTCCCACAAAAATGAGGGTCTTGTGGCCCTAGAGGTTTTAGAGTATAATTACAATGGTCACAGAAAGGATTGTCAGGGACCTAACTTACCCAAGGTTAAGGTTTCCTTTAAATTTATTTTGGATTTCAGAACTATAGCCAAGGCTAGCTCAATTGGCAGAGTGCTTGCCCAGTATATAGACCAAGCTTGGTTACATTTAACCTGCAATCCCAGCATTCTGGGGGATTACAAACTCAGCATTATCCTCGGCTTCATAATGAGTTTGAGGCCAGCCTGGGCAGAAGAAGGAGAATGAGAAGGAGAAGGAGGAGGAAGAGGAGGAGGAAGAGGAGGAGGAGGAGAAGGAGAAGAGGAAAAAGAAGAAGAGGAAGAGAAGTGGGAGGGGGTGGGGGGAGGAGAAGAAGAAATCACAGATAGCTTCAGCAAATATTTGAGGGGCTTCTCTGTTCCCAGCGTTCTCCTGGATCTGGAACGTACAGTTTCTGCCTCCGTGGAGCTCACAGTTATGTTTAAGGACATGACGATGTGTGGTGACCACAGCCTGACAACTCAGTCAAAGGAAGACACTGATCAATATGAGGTGTGTGGGAACTGAAAGGACACCACGTTCGTCATCTGTCAGCACTCCAGTGAATGGAAATTCTTTCTTTCCTTTTTGGTTCTGGGGACTGGACACAGGGCCTCATGATTGCTGGACAAGTACTCTACCACTGAGCTAAATCCCTAACCCCCTTAAGCTCTTTTCCCAAACAGCTGAGCAGGACGTTCTGATGCACACAAGCACCTTTTGTGATAGTCTGCGTGTGCCGGGTGTGGAGAGAATGCATAGTGAGCACATCCATGGGTCTTCAAACTGGTGGCCACCGAAGCTCCATATGGTGTCATGTGTCCTGGCCCTGTCGTGTGAAGCCTGCTGCCAACAAGCTTGGCTTTGCTTTGAACGTCTTTGAAACTACCCACTTCCATACCAAGTGCTTCAACATCTCAGGGGAGAAAAAAAAAGAAGCTGGAGTTGTTATAGGAATTGGGCAACGTGTAACCGAAATAGGCAAAAGCAATTAATGTTTTGGACAGACGTACTGATTGTAAATTAAAGAAAGGGCCTTTTGGAAAAGACGGTCCATTAAGAAACCACTTAATGTTTAATTACGAGTGTTTGGAAATTCTGCAGTGGAGTAGCTAAATAGGTCATCAAAATCTAGGCAGACACAGTGGCTGATGCAGTTTCCTTTTGAGCGCCAGGTACGCAAATGCAAACACAGAGCACTGCTGTATTCTCACACTCCCAGCCGCTGGACCACGTAATTATCACTGTCCCTGTGGTGAAACGTGATCTTGGAAAATGCCATAAAAGAATTCCTCCCAAGTGTTTGTTTCTTTACTCTTCCTCCTCCTCCCCAGTTTCCATTTCTTGGCTCTGTTCTTTCTTGTAGTAGCCTTTCTCCCTCTTGCCTCAAGTGGTATTGTAATGTTGAATTCACCAGGTGTGCAAACTTCCTCCCTCATCTGACACTTCTTTGGCAGAAAGTACAGGTAGCCCAGCAGGTATTGTCAGGGTCAAGTTAAAAAAATAACAAAACCTGCCAATGCAGATTTCCTTCTGGTGGTGCCTGGCATGAATGGGTTCTCAAAAAGGCTGCTGTGGCTTTAATATTTCCCTTTTTGCAGCTGGCATTAATTTGGCAGTCTATGCCTCGTTCGCTTGCCTTTCTCCTCCATCTTTGTCAAGAACCAAGGATGGCCAGCCTTTCGGGGAGAGGAGGGCAAGAGCAGGATGGACAATTTCACTCTGTTTAGAAAACATTCATTGGAAAAGGTAACTTTTTTCAGTCTCAATGGAACCCCAGAAGCAAACTGTTTTTGTAAAATATCAAAGATGTTTGAACTAGAAGCTGTGATGCTTTAAGTAGTGGGTTATGAGGAGATAGCAAGGCTCTTGTCTGCTTTCCAGTTTAACCGGGAGACTAACTAGTCAACTGTAACAATGGGACCAGATTTTTTTTCCCTTTAATTTTTGTGGCATGTAATAAACCTTAGCAAGTTCTGCTGGTAAGACCCTTACTAAGGAACAATGTTTAAAAACAATTTATGGAAGGCATGTTGTGGAATTTGGAAACTTTGCATTGTCTCCACAGCCTTCTGGACTTTTCTCACAATGAGCAACTGGGATGACTGATACTTCTGACATGATTACATGTACCAAAGCAACCATAACTTTTAGCTATATGTTCTAATTTTCTGTTATGAAAAATAGGGTGTTTCCCCCCTCTCATTTTTCATGTTTGCTTGCTTGTTTTTGTCTTCTTTTGTTTTGTTGTTTTGAGAAACAGAGTCTCTTACATGGTCTTAGCTGACTTGGATCCCATGCAGTGGTTCTCAACCTTCCTAATCCTTCAACCCTTTAATACAGTTCCTCATGTTATGCTGACTCCCAGCCATAATATTATTTTGTTGTTGCTTCATAACTATAATTTCACTACTGTTATGAGTTGCAATGTAAATATATGATATGCCTGATATCTGATATGTATATCTAAAAGGACCAGATGCACAGACTGAGACCACTGCTTTGAAGACCAAGCTGGCCTGCAATTCTTAGAGATTTCACCTTCCTCTATCTCTTGAGTGAGTACTGGAATCAAAGGCCTGCACTACCACACATGGCTTTCTTTCTTTCTTTCTTTCTTTTTTTTGTTCTTGTTGCTGTTGTGTTTTGTTTTGTTTTGCTTTGCTTTTGTTTGTTTGTTTTTTGGTTTTTAAAGACAGGGTCTCTCTGTTAGCCTTGGCTGTCCTGGACTCGCAGTGTAGACCAGGCTGGCCTTGAACTCACAGCGATCCACTTTTCTCTGCCTCCCGAGTGCTGAGATTAAAGGCGTGCGCCACCACTCCCGGCTTTCATGCTTTGGACTATCTTCAAGCTCTCTATATAGCCAGGATGATTTTGATCTTCTGTTCCTCTTGCCTTTGCTTCCCAAGGGATTACTGGCATGCACCACTAACTGTGTCTTGTTTTTCTCTGTTTGTTTGTTTTGGTTTGTTTTGGTTTTTTTGGTGTGTGTGTGTGTGTGTGTGTGTGTGTGTGTGTGTGTGTGTGTGTGTGTGTTACAAAGGATGGACCCAGGATTCCTTGCATGCTCTGAAAGCGCTCTACCAAGTGAGGTGGCCTCCAGCTCTGCTGTTGTCCTCCCTTGATGAGATCAACAAGGTTCCACCACAACAGGCTCTCTTGCTAAGGTGGACAAGTCCTTGTTTCTGCTGAACTGCTGTGGAGCTGGCCTTCATCACGTTTGACTCCAGTGAAGAAGTTCCTCACAGAGAAGGGATATATCTGTCTGTCTGTCCTGTGTCCACAATGCCTAGGGGCAGATGCCAGCAAAGCAACAGAAATGGAGGGAGAAAAGGGGAAGAAGAGGCGGTGGTGTGAGGGTGAGTAGGGCCGGTGGGAGGAAGAGTGGCACATTTCGAATTCAGGACTTTAAAACTGGGAGTGTAAGCTGGAAGGTGGTGGCTCACGCTGTTAGTCTGAGCACTCGGGAGGCACAGGTAGGCTGATTGCTGTGAGTTCGAGGCCAGCTTGCTCTACAAAGTGACTGTAGGACAGCCAGGGCTACACAGAGAAACCCTGTCTCAAAAACCCAAAATAATAATAATAATAAAATAAAAAATAAAAATAAATAAATAAAATAAAGCTGGGAGTGTAACTTGGTGGTGGAGTGCTTCCCTGGACTGTATTATTTTATAGCTATGGGGTAGTTTTCTTTGTTCCTGGTCCCCCCAAGAAAGGTGGGTAGCTGTCTCCATAGCCAGAGGGGTCATGGGGCTACTTTTCCAATATAAAAGATGTGTAGCTGTAGATTTTTCCAAACTTTTAGGCTGCCACTTGCCTCTTACAGCAACAGTAAAAAGAGAGCCAACAGAATACATTAAGTAGCAAAACTAACCAAGGAGGGGGTTTTTCCTCATAGTAAATACACAACAGAAAAACAGCCTACCAAAAGGAAAACATAATATTAAATGCTACTAACCCATTGTGCCATTAAAATTTATACTGAACATGTAGTAAGTATTCTTTTCTAAAAAGTTTTTGTTTTTGTTTTTTTATGAGTATGAGTGTTTGTCTACATGGATTTGTGCATCCATGTGCTTGCCTGGTACCTGAGAAAGTCAGGAAAGGGTATGATCCCCAGGAATTGGAGTTCTAGGTGACTGTGAGCCCCAACATGGGAGCTGGGAACTGAATCCAGGTCCTGTGCTGGAGTGGCAAGTGCTCTTAACCCCTGAGCCATCTCTCTAGGCTTCTAGGAAATGCTTCTATTATTAATAGAGAAAACTCTTCTTCAGGACCTCTCCATCCAACCCTTATTCTTTTTGTAGTGTCAGGGATTGAACTCGGGGCCTTGTGTATGTGATTCCAATGCCTTACTATTATCTCTAACCCAGGCCTCCTTTTGGATTTTATTTTGAGATAAACTAACAAGGTTAGCCTTGAGTTCACCTTTAACCAAGGCAGATCTTGAACTTTAGAGTCTCCTGTTTCAGCGACCTTATAGCTGGTATTAGAGGCCTCATTCCACCAGTCCTGGCCTTCTCTCTTATAAAAAAATAACACTGCAAAATACAAAATACTACTCAGTGTGTATCTTCTAGGCACATGTTAACTAACTGTACTCTCAGGGCAAAACAACCAGTCTTAAGAAAAATGACTGCTGCCATGAGGATGGATGCTTGTGCTGAGTGCTCACTGTCATCTCTACAGACTTAGAGGACACTCAAATAACAGCAGGAAGTTGCCACTTTCACCTGGGTCAACTGACCAGCACAAGCACAAGAGAGGGAAACTGTCTCTCACCTAGACTCTGCACTCTCTGCCATAACACATGGTAAAGGCTCATGCGTTAGCCTGCTGCTTATCAGCCCACAGCATATGGACAGACACCCGGGAATTTCATGAGTACAGATTCTGAATCAATAGGGCTGGGGAAGAGTTCAAGAATGTACATTTTTGGTCTGGCCTGGAAGCCGGAGCCTTTAATCCCAGCACTTTGGACGAAGAGGCAAGCGCTCTCTGAATTCGAGGCCAGCCTGGTCTACAAAGCAAGTTCTGGGACAGCCAGAGCTACACACAGAGAAAACTTGTCTTGAAAAAAACCAAAGATTTTTTTTTTTACATTGTTAGTGTTATCACCGGTGATGGGGGCTCCATGCATTCAGGACCACACTTGGAGCACCATTGTTTGCTTTTGTATTTTTTTTTATAACACTTGGCCTAGCCTAGATGTTTAAAGCAGTTTAGCTCCACACTGGTTTTACTCCCCACCCTGCACCCTACATTCTAACAAAAATACTGTTCTTGGCATCCCTGGCAGTGTTCGTTCTGCTGTGTCCCTGACCACCTCCTATTCTTTCTGCCTAAGAAACCACTATTCATCTTTCCAGACAGCTCAGATATCAGCATCTTTCGGAGGCCTTCCCACCCCTCTGCCCCGCCTCATTGGCCACTTAATCCTTCTGTCTACCCAGTTCTCACAGCACTTTTCAAGTGCTGATGTTTAGCACTTATTACAAGTTATCATAATTGTTTGTTTACATGATTGTCTTTCCAGCCAGACCATGAGCTACACAGGGCAGGGGGCCAGGCCTTATCCATCTTCCAACCTCAGTCCCCAGTATATAACTCAGCACACAATGGTTTCTTAATAAACATTGTTGGACTGAACTAATCTTTCATGAGTAGAGTTTTGCAGAATTTTCTCTTTTCTTTCCAAGGTGGGGTTCAAAATCAGGGCCTCACTCTGTCACTGAGCTGTATCTCAAGCCCAGGTGGAAGAATTTTAATGACAAGTATTTTTTTTTTAGATAAAAGTATATCTTAGGGCAACTCTTCTTCCTTCTTACTAGTTTTATTTTGAATCTAAAAGAGATCTAAAGAATAAAGCCTTTTACAAAAAATTCAACCATAATCTTGGTAGAGTTGACATTTCAAAAATTGATGTTTTGAGTACCAAGTGGAATATTTTATACTCCCTTCCTGTATAATATTATGTAAAACAACTTTCAGACTATGTATGAAACATAAATAAATTTTGCATTTAGGCTTGAGTTCTGTCCTAATATTTTCCATATACATGTATATGTATGTGTGTGGGTATGTGAGTGTGCATGCATGTATGCACATGTGTGCATGTGAATATATATATGTAAATATTTCAAGATATGGAAAAATTCAAATTCTGAAATACTTCTGGTGCCCAGCATTTTGGATAAGAGATAGTCAACCTATGATATATTACTCATCAACATAATTAATTATAATTATCACTAATATCTAATATTTGTCTGTAGAATGATTATGCCTCCTGTATAGGAAGCACTTTGCCAATCAGATTTTTGTTTTGCTTTTAGAGACAGGATTTCTTTGTGTAATAGCTCTGGCTGTCCTGGACTTGCTTTGTAGATCAGGCTGGCCTTGAATTCACAGGAATCTGCCTCCTCTGCCTTCCAAGTACTGGAATTAAAGGTGTACAGCATGGGCCTGAGAGATGGCTTAGTGGTTAAGAGCACTGGCTGTTCTTCCAGAGGACCCAGGTTCAGTTCCCAGCAATCACATGGCAACTCATTACTGTAACTCCTGTTCCAAGGGTTCTGACACTCTCATTCAGACAAAAATGCAGGAAAAGCACCAATGAACATCTAAAATAAGACATGTGCAACCACACCTGGCCTCAGATTTAAAAAAAAAAAAAAAGTTAATTTAATTTATAACTACTGGATGAGATGGCTCCTGCCTTTAATTCCAGCACTTGGGAACCTGACAGGAGGACTTCAATGAGCTTGAGGTCAGTCTGGGCTACAGAGTAAGATTCTGTCTCAAAAACCCCCAAAACTTAATTTTTCAGCTAAGGGAAGATGCAGACTTTAGGGTTAGGTCCAACATTACAGCGTTCGGAAATGAAAGATTTGGGGCCTGAACACTGACTCTCAGGGGCAGCCTAGGACCTTAGCCACTCATCTGATGCCAGAGCAGGCCCCGCCCTGCGGATATGCTTACTGTGCCTTCTTACCAATGACATTCGCCAGTCACAAGTGCTCCCAGTTCATCCAGAGTCCTAACCTGTACTGTCTTTGACAGTCTGATGTGGCTTCTAGAGTCTTCAGAATTATGTCCTTAAACCAATTGTATTGGA
Organism: Acomys minous; assembly: GCF_964271855.1. Taxonomy (NCBI): domain Eukaryota; kingdom Metazoa; phylum Chordata; class Mammalia; order Rodentia; family Muridae; genus Acomys; species Acomys minous. The sequence continues at coordinate 70,119,901 of NC_140501.1, forward strand.
GTATATGAATAATACAAGTTGTTAAACAGTAATATGTGCCTTTATGATGTTGAGTTATTGTTTATTTATGTGTGTGCCTACATGAGCTTCTGTATACTGCTCTTAGGCAGGTGCCCTTGGAGATCAAAAGATGACATTAAATCTGGAATAGGCTACAGGCTATTGTGAGCTGCCATGTGAGTGATGAGACCCAAACCCTGGTCCTCTGAAACAGCTGTAAGCATTCCCCCCCCCCCCCGCCTCCAATTTTTCAAAACAGGGTTTCTCTGTATAACAGAGCTCTGGAACACACTTTATAGACCAGGCTGGGCCTCAAACTCACAAAGATCTGACTGCCTCTGCCGAAATTAAAGGCATGTGCCACCAAGCTGCACCTCATAAAGACTCCTAAGGGTTAAACCCAATATGTGCTTTTTAAAATCAGCAACTTAAATCCTAACCCCTTGTATTAAGTCTGTCAACTTTAATTTTGAAGTACTGAGAAATGTACACAACATGTATTTTTTTGGCACAAAGTCTCTTACTCAAGCTGGCCTCCACCCCCAGGTAGCCAAGGATGACCTTGAACTTCTGACCTTCCTGCCTCCATTTCTCAAGAGCTGGGATCACAACCTGCTTAGGTAGTGATGGGGATAAAACTCAGGGCTCTTTGCGTTCTAGGAAACCATTCTACCAATAGCCACATCCCCGACTCCAAGTCCACTCATTGTTTTTGAGATTTACGGATCAACTGAAATATGGCAAAAAGCCAGGTGGTGGTGGCAATGGTGGCACATGCCTTTAATCCTACACTTGGGAGGCAGAGGCGGGAGGATCTCTGTGAGTTTGAAGCCAGCTGGGTCTGCTAGTTCTAGGAAATCCAGGGCTACGCAAAGATACCCTGCTTTCAAATACAAACAAGTAGAATATGACAAAAGTATCTCCACTATCTCTATTCAAGACGAAATCACGTACCCTGTTGAAAACACTGTAGTTTGTGCAGTGATGCCCCTTTACAGTCCAGCTACTTGGGAAAGGGAAATAATACCATTGGGAAGTCTGAGGCCAGTATGGACGATATAGTGAGACTTTGTTTCAAAACACAGAACAAGAGGGCTAGCAAGATGGCTCAGAAGGTAAGGTTCTTGCTTGTCAAGTCTCCAGACGTAAGTTGTATCCCCTAGACCTAGAGTGTGGAGGGACCCCACTGATTCCCCCAAGTTGTCTTCTGATCTTGCTTGGTAAGTGAATTGTGGCGTACTCACTTATGCATGCCTGCCACACACAATAAGTAAGTAACACAATCATTTTTTAAAATGAAGTTTCAGTTTGTTTATATGGGTAGTTCCCTGCATACGGGTGCTGGAAATTGAACTCAGATCATCTGTAAAGTAGTCGTCCAGTCCTCAGAGCTCGGGATTAGCCCAGCGGTGAATCACTTGGCAAGCATCCGCAAGGCTATAGGTTCAGTTCGCAAGACTGCATAAATAAATAAATAAATAAATAAATAAATAAATAAATAAATAAAAGGCGAAAGATTTATACGATCTGAAGACTTTCTATTGGGACTCTCGGTGAGAGAATCAAGGGAGAATAGGGAAAAAGAAGGACCCAGAGGGTCCTAGAAACTTACAAGTAGATCATTATGATAGGCGGATCTGGGCCCAGGGGTCCTGCTCAAACCATGGCACCAGCCAAGGACAATAGATGCAGTAAACTTTGAACCCCTACCCAGATCTGCCCAATGGACAGGACATTCTTCACAGCTGAGTGGAGAGTGGGGTCTGACTTTCACACGAACTCTGGTGCCCCATATTTGACCATGTCCCCTGGATGAGGAGGCCTGGTGGCACTCAGAGGAAGGATAGCAGGCTACCAAGAAGAGACTTGATACCCTATGAGCATATACAGGGGGAGGAAGTCCTGCTCAGTCACAGTCACAGGGGAGGGGAGTAAGGGGAAAATGGGAGGGAGGGAGGAATGGGAGGATACAAGGGATGGGACAACAGTTGAGATGAAATATGAATAAATTAATAATATATATATTAAAATTATAAGCAAAAAATAAATAAGTAAACAAACAAACCATAAGTCAATAAATAAAATAAGGCACTGATGTTTATTTCCTGTTTCACCATGGAAGAAAATACTAAATTTTTCTAAGAGGTTAGAGATTATTAATGTTTTAAATGTTTTATCCAAACCCACGGGTCCCAGGATTCTGTGTGTGAAGAGCTTGGATGTACTCAGGGGTTGTTAGCCCTGTGCTCTGTGCAGTGAGCCTCTCTGACCCTGTCTAGCTAGAGGAGTTGCTAGTGGGTAGCGAGCAATCAGGTATTTGTACAAATCATGTGACAGAAATGCCGTGAATCCAGTGGTGAGACAGGTAGGAAAGGAAGGCACATAATATAGGAGAAGAGGTGGGAGGTTGACACTGAACTCATGCAACCCTCCTGCCTCCGCCATCCAAGTACTGGGATTCCTGGTATGAGCTACCACGTTCTACATCCTGTAGAAGAAATTGTCTCAGTCTATAGAGAGAGGCTGAATTATAGGGGGTTGACAATACCTTCCTGGGTGAAAACCCCCAGCTTCTATCCCTTAAAGTAACCTTTCTTACAGCCTCCTCTGTGTCCATGAAGTCCTTGGCGCCTCCCTGGATGGAGTAACAGGATAATGAACCACTGGACCGGTCTCTCTTCAAGTACAAGGATTACTGTTCACCTCTGTAAGTTTATTGTCTACCAGGGTGTCTAGCATAGAACATTAGTATTTGTAAATGTCCCCTGAAAGTCGAATAAATAAATAAATAGAGATAATTTAGGTTCAACTGCTATAAACCTTTGATGCAGTGTGCTAACACTGAGACTGTCGTTTGGTAAAGTTGCCTTTAGTTGTAGACTCCAACTCAAAAAAAAAAATTGTGCTTTCTCTCTTCTTCTCCGGCCGAACTCACTTATCAGGAATATAAAGGAGTTTAATCATAATTGAAGTAATTTTATCTGTAAAGCCAGAACATGCTTTTGGGGCAGCAAAAAAATCAAGAGACTTCAAAGTTTCATTTGCTTTTTATTTCATTAATAAAAACACAAACAGACAAAACACCGGTGGCTATGAACCGCTCAATAGCTGGAATCCTAGCCACGTACATATGGGAAAAAACAGCATGGAGTCAATTTACATAGCTGGTGGGACATCACGTGGCCACACATTCCTAGGAATCATCTGACATCCGCAGGTGGTTCTCCCAAAAGATCCAGTTTCTCACCCAGGCTTTGATATTATTTGCACACTGATTAAAATGTCTGTTGTCAGTCTACATTAAGACAGACTTGCTGAAGTTGTATGGAGCTGACATGTATAGTTCCCCAGGTGGGGAACGGTCCAAATGTGTCTAAAGCTAATGGGGTCAAAAAGCTTAATTTGGAAGGTGTTAGTTCATTGTCAAACATCCACAAAAAAACCCTTCAAATCAGACCTTTTAAAAAAATGTGTGGTCCTTTTCTAGATGTGAATTTAAGGTCATGTTCTAGCTTTGCTGAGTTCTCCGTTGTCCCTTGGAGTCCTGAGCAGCCTCTCTGCTTTTTGGTGCCCTAGACACACTCAAGCAAGTGTGATGCAAGTTAATCAATGTTAGTCTAGAGATAACACAACGATGGAGAGAGTTATGCCAACAGAAGTCGATCGTGGTGTAACGGAAGTGATTATAAAGGAAAAATGAGGTACCTACTGTGAACCTCAAGATTTCTTATCTAAACAACTTAATAATTGAAACCATGACTGAGAGCGAAGATAAACAGATCCCAGCATTAATAATATTACATTCACAGGGCTGAATGGAGCTCGAGTCAGCTGTCACTTGGCTAGGTCTGTATTAACAATTAATATTGTCTGTGTCTAGAACCCAGAACTGTGTTCACGTTATCTTGTTGACATTACAGTAGAACCAAACTCCTCACTAATATAATTCACCTAAAACTGCCTCATAGTAAGAGAGTGAAGAGATGATTTCTCAAAGCACAAGCCTGTGTATGTGTCTGAGCAAGTGCGTGTGTGGTCTGTGAAATATATGCATATGTGTGTGTGTGTGTGTGTTTATGTTTGAGGGCTGCTGTTAACCATGTAAGACATGGTCTTAAAAGCTCCAGTTTCAATGTACTAAAGGTTACATAAACCAAAGAGCGTAAATATTACAATAGCAGCTAAAGCATTTACCACACTTGTACTTAGTGGTTTTCATGTGTGAAGCCAAAGCAAGCATGCGAATCGAATGTGTTTTCATTCTCCGGCTTGTGTTTTCCCTCAGACATACCTCATTCACTTCGAATCCTGAGCGTGTACAGATAGGAAAAGGAGAAACTTGATTCACTCAAGGATTTTTCCTCCATGAATGTCTTCTTGTACATTAAGGAGTTTCAGAAAGCAAGACAGTTGTTTCCTTCCCTTCTCTTCTAGTCTTCCTCTTCCCCTCCCTTCCTCCCTGCCTCTCTTTCCTTTTTCCTTCCTTAGATCTTTCCTTGTACTGGGGGTCCAACCAAGGGTCTTGTGTCTACAGTAACTAAAGTGAATCCCTAGCACTTCTTAGTATGTTTGTGTTTTTGTTTTTCAAAAATAGAGTGGTTTTGAACTGGCTGGAGTGAAAGCTGGGAACTGAACTAGTGTCCTCGGGAAGAGCAGTGGCTGGTTTAAACTACTGAGCCAACTCTCCAGCCCATAAAGATGTGGGCTTTAGATGTCAGGAAATAAAATCACACACACACACACACACACACACACACACACACACACACACACACACACACACCCTTGTAGCAAATGCTTACATTAGACAATTGTAGTCTTATTATTCTTTCTCTTTTTTGCTTGTTTGTTTGTTTTTTGAGTCAGTGTTTCTCTTGGCTCTCCTGGACTCCTTTTATAGAGCAGGCTGGCCTCGAACTCACAAAGAGCCACTTTCCTTTGTCTCCCAAAGTGTTGGGATTACTGGCATGTGCCACCATGCCTGGCTATCATTTATTCCTTACAGATCTGAGATGACCACATTCCAAGTAAATTTGAAGAATTCCCAGAAACCCAACAGGGTTGTGATATACCTGCTATGGTTGGGATACGGCCCCTCCCCACCACATGTACTGGAAACAATCGCCAGTGCAACCTGGTGGGAGGCGAACCTAATAGAAGTGCTGAGGCCATGAAGACGCCATTTCATGCTGGTAATAAAGAGGTTGGAGAGCTGGACGAGGTGACACAGATCTTGCAATCTCTGAGCTCAAGTAGCTGCAATTTGAAGATGGAGAGTTTAGTCCTAGACTGGTGTACAAAGCAGGACCCTGTCCCAGGAAAAAGAGGAAAGGACTAGATCAATGAACAGGCTGGAGTCTGAGCCAGGCTCTTAACTGCTTCCTTGCCTCCCCTTTTTCTCAGCATGAGACAAGGTAGGAAGCCGGGGCGTGGTGGCGCACACCTGTAACCCCAGCACTCGGGAGGCAGAGGGTGTGTAGTGCTGGCTATACTGGACTTGATTTGTAGATTAGGTTGGCCACCATGCCCAGTGGAAGTTAGGACTCTAAATTAGATTTTCACAATCCTTTCCCCCTAGTTTTAAGAGACCAAAGCCAACTGGATTTGTTAACACAAGCCCACAAGCTATAATCCTAGGTACTTGGATGACTAAGGCAGGAAGATCACAGATTCAGAGTCATCCAGTCCTAAAGAGTTGACGTGGGCTATTTAGTTAGACCGTGCCTCAGAATGTAAAATATGGAAAAGGGCTGGGGATCTATTTCAAAGGACTAGAGCTTATCTGGTAAGCACAAGGCCATAGGTTCAGTCCTATGTAAAGAGGAAAGAAAGTAAACAAAAAACAACTAAAGCCAGAATGAAGTTTGCACAGAGACAAGTGGTCTCCTTGTTGAGTTGAAAATCTAAGGGGACAGTGGCACCTTTAAGCACTTCCTGTTTTTCAACAAGCTGAGGGAGGTGAAACCTGCCGGTAGCTGGCGGCCTGAGGAAGGCCCCACAGAGGTGCTTCATTAACCCGATTAAAGCAGGTGGATGGAGAGGGCCTCGCTGATAATTTACACCTTGCTAATGAAGCGTGTGACTCTTAATCTCCTCCAAACAAGATACACTCATGAAACTCTGGTACAAGGAGAAGGGAAATTAATTAGGTGAAAAAACTATGAGATTATAGCAGAGGGATTCCTGCAAGGCAACTCTAACCTGGATGGATATTCATTTTAGGCTTTCTGAAATTAACAGTTGGGTGGGGAGTAAGCAGACTGTGATGCCTTTTGGGCTTCTAGCAAGTTCAAGAGTGGTGCATTTATTATGATTTGATTTTTATATTTCACATGATTATCTTGGAAAAAAATCACTGTGGAAATGGCTGCTCTGACTGCTGGTGAATAATTTCAACATCTTTGACAATAGCACAGCTATTTTTAGTAACACTGAATAAAGAAGGTTCAGTTGTATGCTAACTATAATTAATTTAAAATGTTAAAATACAAAATGATTCTTAATAATACAGGCTTTGAAGGAATCTTGCAACTTAAAAATTCCTTTAGATTTTTATCCATTTTTAATTAATGCATAGTAGTTGTACAAAATAGTAGTACTTTTTTAAAATTCTTATTTGAATTATTTGATCAACCACTTCTTACATTATTTTTATTTTAAGCTATTCTATACGGTTAGTTTTTTTTTTGGCTGTGTCCTAACTGGTTGCTCTCTAATGTACGACCACACAGATCCGAAACCATGGGCAATTAACATCTCCATCCTGGATCCCAGCAGCTTTAGTACAATTAGCACAAACCCTCATGCTGAGGCGGAAAAAGGGATGGAGTAAGCTTTCTTTTTGCTTCTTGTGCCTTTGATAAAGCACTTGAGAAGGGACTTCCTTTGCCTCCAGTGTGGGTGACCCCTTCAGGTAACAGAGGGAAGTCTTGGGTAGGGGTAGAAGGGAGCACAGAAAGCAACAGTGGGTCACTTTTGGCAGCAGGCCCAATCTTAAAGACTTTATTTGAGGATTTCCTGTAGTTTTGGTAAGGCATAGAAGTGACTCTCTCTTTCTTTGTCTACCTATCTCCCTCCTCCTCCCTCCCTCCTTCTCTCCCTCCTATTCCTCTTCTTCCCTCCCTCCTTACCCCCCCCCCCCCATAGAGACAGGCTGGTCTCAAATCATAGGGTCAAGGCTGTCCTTGAGCTTCTGGTCCTCTTGTTTCCACCTCCCAACTGATGAGATCTCAGTCATACACCTCCATGCTGTTTCCTAGGTGCTGGGGATCAGTCAAGCCCATGGTTCTCTGCACGTTGGGTAAGCAACTATACCAACTGAACTACATCCCAGCCTGGCCTGGATTTGTACTCTGACCACAGGCACAGCACAGATATGATCTTCTTGGCAAACTAAGTTAGCAGCCTAGATCTGTATTCAGACGAGGTATGGTGTGAAATGGTGTACACAGTGAGGGCTTGGATCGCTGGCTACCACTGGACTGCGTACTTCACCTCTGTCTGCTCCGGACTTCCCAAGACAGTCTGCACTGTAGCTCCCTAGGGCCTTGCAGACCTACAGTCTGTCCTCTCAGAATAGCTTCCTAGTCTTCGCTGTATATAAACCAGAGCTCATTCCAGACCCACTGGACTCCTCAGCTCCGCAGCCATGTGTGGAGCACCCTATTGCCCCAGGGTTATGCTTTCAGCATTTGAACTCAGTACATTCTGTTTGGGATGCCTCCTTTTCTCCTCTGCTGGCCGGAAGCTGCTTACCCCTCCACACCCAGCCAGAGACTGCGTGGAGTCCATGTTCCCTGCTGTTACCGGAAACCATGTGTGTTAAAAGCTGACAGGCGGAGGTTAGAGGTGAACGGCGGAGCTGTACAGAGGGATAGAGTCAACCACGTATCAGATCCACTTAAGAGGTTTAATAAGGAGATACAGAAATCGTCTCCGGAGACACATGTGGAGAGAGAGAGAGAGAGAGAGAGAGAGAGAGAGAGAGAGAGAGAGAGAGAGAGAGAGAGGGAGGGAGGGGTAGAGGTAGAGAGAGAAGTACAGAGAGGCAAAGAAGTAGTGTGAGGTAGAGAGCACACCACATGGATAGAGTCTTTTATATGGCCCAGGGCAGGGCCACGCCCCCCGTGGCAGGAAAGCAGTGACATCACAGGTAGGCAGACTGAAGCTGAATCCTAACAGTGTGGAAGTCCATGACTCGTGTTCCTGCTGACTGTAAAGGGCAAGGAAGCTTCTCCTGCTGTGGCATCCATGACTGAATGCCTGCAGACTCACGGTTGGGAAGAGAGGCATTGGAGGCTTCTGTGTTATCCCCATCTCCACCCACAAAAAGTAGCAGCCTAGACAGGAAGCTACTGAAGAAAACTCTTAAAAATTGTGATAAGGGGGGAGATAGAGAAATGGCTCAGAGGTTAAGAGCACCTACTGCTCTTCCAGAGGTCCTGAATTCAATTCCCAGCAGCCACATGGTGGCTCACAACCACCGATAATGTAACCTGATGCCCTCTTCTGGCCTGCAGATGTCCATGTAGACCACTGTGTAAATAATAAACTAATAAATCTTTTTTTAAAAATGTGATAAGGATGAGGAATGTAGCTCTCCACAATTGATGGCGTTGAGTAGGAGTGGGGGAGGACTCAGTTTTCTTTGAGGAGGCAGGGTGGCCTCTGGGAGGTTGGGCTGCTCACAGTGAGTATGTGAACAACACAAATTGGATCTGTTTATTTTTCCTCGTCTTTTTTTGGGAGGTGGGGTGGGGTGGGGAGGAGGAGATCAAAAGGGTGATGGGGAGGTAGATCTGAGAGGATTGGATGTGAATGTAATTAGGGGACATTATATGAAACTCTCAACTAATCCAGAAAATATGTTGGGGAAGAAAAGGACACTCAGCTTGGTTCCTAAGCGCCTTCTTTCACCCACCTGCCCATTTTTTAAAATTTAAATTAAGATTTTAAATTTTATGTATACGAGAGTTTTCCATACATACACTATGTCTGATCCTTAAAACTATCAGAAGAGGGTGTTGGATCTCTTGGAACTGGAGTTATAGAAGATTATGAGCCACCATGTGGGTTTCATAGCTATCCTTTGTCACATGTTTACAATCTAGTGCATAAAAATTGTTTCTTTGTTTGTTTTGCTTTTGTTTTTCAAGACAGGGGTTTTCTGTGTGGCTCTGGCTGTCCTGAAACTCACTTTTAGACCAGGCTACCCTCAAACTAATCTGCCTCTGCTTCCTAAGTGCTGGAGTGAAAAGCATGTGCTACCGCGCCCAGCTCCGTCAAAAATATTTTGCCCCCAGGAATCTAGCCTTGTACTACATCACAATCTTCCAGTAAGACAAGACTCTGGCTCTCAGGAGTCCATTGTTTAGAAAGGGCTCTAGAACTGCAAACCAAACATTCTTAAGCAAGTGAAGGAGCACACAGTGGTGTGACACAGGTCAGTGACACAGTGGGGGGCTGAAGGGAATGGTCCTTGCAGCGTCTTGTTAGGATGAGAGGAAAGGAAGGATCCCTTGTAGTGAGATTTGAGGATGGCACGAGCTGATGACTCAGCTGCACAGGACCAGAGTCAGGAACCCCAGGAGCTTGGGCATTGTTCAGCTGAAGAGCTGGGCAATGACAGTCACTGGAGAGGACACACAGGACAGATACACAGTTGCTGCATGTGCAGAGTGGTCTTCTGTCCAAGCAGCAGCCATCTGGTAGGCCATGAGAGTTTGCCTCCTAGGCATCAATGGAGCTTATGGGAGAGCAAGACAGGAGGAGGGTCTTGCCATTAGGCATCTTCCTTTAAAGCAGCTTGTGTGACCCTTGGGTGTCACTATTTGTAAGTATGAGAGTCAGTGCCTGGGAAGTTCTCTGTACATCATACAGTCTGGCTTCCTGAGGGCTTCTGGGCTTTTAAGGGAGTGACTTTCAAATTTCAGTACCTGTTTAATTTCTCCAAAACAAAATTCTCCAAGTTCCTGCCTTGTGGAATCTGATGTTCAGCCAGAACAAACCAGCGGCCATATTGGTTGCTATGATATCGGCGTTCTTATTATTGCCACATAGCCATTGCTCTGAGCTTTCTGAGCTCCCAATACCACTGTCTAGGAAGCATGAGGCTGAGGGTTGAACCCGGGGCCTCACACACACTAGATGAGTGCTGTGTAACCAAACACTCTCCTAGTCCCCCTTCCTTCTTGACACAGATGCTCCCTTTCCCTAAAATCCAGCTGAGGAAGGATTGAACAGACACAGCAGAAGGCATCAAAGGGTGGAGGGAGCCACTCACTCTGTAATTTCCATTACACCTCCTTTCTTGCAGGTTTGCTTGAAGGAGGGGAGCTAGTCCCAGCTGCTATGAAAAGTTGCTACAGAAGCATAGCCTGGGACCCAGGGAGCCACAGCAGGGTTCAGGATCCCCTGGGTCCTTTGCAGTCAGCCTGTGCTAAGGTCTTCTGAGAGCTCACCTCAGTTCCTGGGTTGATGCCCAACGAAGGCTCTGGTCCCTTCCCCAACAAACTTGGGTCAGCTGCTCCTCCTGGCTTGGAGCCAGGGCATCACATAATTTATCTTTTTTCCATCCTATATTTTAGAATATACATATTGATGGAGACTTGCTTGAGGGAATTTTTCAACTGACACACAAGTGCTGACTATCTATCCAGTTCTTCTGAATGTTTCATGCCAGGTAAGGAGTTTATGAGTTATAGTCCCATGTCCCAAGTGACAGAAATGATTTACTAATGAAATGTTTATTGAAGAGGACAGGAGAAAGCAAGCACATGTGCTACTTATGCTAATCAGCATTTGATAAATTGAATGCAATTTTCTCTTTAATGAGCCTACTGCTCATCACGTTCAATTAGTGATGCCCTCAGAACAGTCTACACAGAATGGAAGGACAGGACCAGTTGAGGCTGTTGGGATCCACTCCACCCAATACCATCAACGTTAGAAGGGACAAAGCTCACAGGCAAGTAATCATTTCTGGTCTCTTCTGGAGCTACAGGAGCTATGTAGTACAGGTGCTATGAAATTCCTTTGGCAATGGCAGCCTCTTAAATCTATCTATCTATCTATCTATCTATCTATCTATCTATCTATCTATCGAAGGCCTCTATTCCAGATGACTTTAGTAATAATGCTTGCAGATTCCTGAAGTAGGAAGTACTTTTCCAGTGACTTGTTAAACAATGTAGAAACAAACCAGAAGATGAAGTGAGTGAGGAGACAGATTTTTGTTCATTTCTTGTTCTATATTTTTTTTTCCTTTAGAATTGCCCTTGAATTGCAGGGCTGCTTCTGTCTACACATGCTACAAATGGCACTTACATCCCAAACTGTTAAATCCAGGACTACAGCGGTGCTTTCTGAAAGGCCTCTGAAAAGCACTTAAGTTTTATTCTGGCTGTTGATAAAACATTCAGCACATTTCTTTGGAAATCGATGCCAGTCCTACAAGACAAGCTCTATAAGGAAAAAGTCAACATATAGATTTACTCTGGAAGGTGCAGAATCTGTGAGGAAATGGAAGTTGCCTCTCTCTGAGAATGCCAGCTTCCAGACAGAAATCCAAAGTAGTCCTTCCATTTAATTTCATAATTGGCTTATTATTCTTATTTTCTTTAGCATATTCCCTTAATAGAGTTTTCTAAAGTCCATTTAACTTGTTTGTTTGTTTGGGACAGGATTCTTTTGTGTAACCAGGCTGGCTATGAACTCAGAGCTCCACCTGCTTCTGCCTCCCAGTTGCTGAGATTTAAGGTGTCCCCCACCATACCTGGCTCATTTGAATTTTTTTTTCATTACAGAAATTTTATTGTAACCTCAGGAGAAAGCAGTTGAGTGAGTCAGTAACATTCCAATTCATATATTTTTATGAAATTTATTTAATAGTAACAACCACTTTACTCATTTATTTTGACCTTTTCTTCATTTGCTCCTATGCTTGGTTTTAGAACCAAGTCCCACCTTATGACCCAGGCTGGCCTCCATACTTCCCCTAGTCTCCTGGGTGCTGCGAGCTCACCATGCCTAGATTATTTACATCTTGAGACAGAGTATCTTTATATATGTTCTAGCCTGGTCTCACACTTGAAGTCCTCCTGCCTTGGCTTTTTGACTGTGTTATGGGTCTGGGGTCATTCAGAGATTCACCGGTCTGAGCGTGAATAAATTGTAACAAAGAAGCTTTATTCAGATACGGATGCCCTTGCTCATGGTGCCAGATCTGCACCCAAAAATGCTCTCAAGCTGAAGTTCTGAATTATATTAGTATGATTAGTATATATAATATTATATATAACTAATATATAAGTATTAGTATATAATTATTAGTATAATTATATTAGTAAGGGCTAGAGAGATGGCTCAGAGGTTAAGAGCACTGCCTGCTCTTCCAAAGGTCCTGAGTTCAATTCCCAGCAACCACATGGTGGCTCACAACCATCTATAATGAGATCTGGTGTCCTCTTCTGGGGTGCAGAAAAAAGAAAGAAAGAAAGAAAAAAAGAATAGAAACGCTGAAATACATAAGGCTACTAATATTGCTTTAGACCTTATGAGATTCTCCTAAAACTGAAAACTCAGAATGAAGCTAAGACAAAGTGAGTTTCCAAACTTATGTCTCTTGTCCCAGAAGCCCGCAAGGTTGGAGGGCACAGTTTCAGGGCAAGAGCCCAGCTTGTCAACTCTGTGTCCTTGGGAGTCAGTAAGATCCTGACCTCAGGCGTTCAAGCCCTTTGGAGTCCTCAAACTTTCAAGGCTCTGTACTCACAGGGGTGAGATCAAGGATGCTTTGTGGGAATTTCAACCTTCTGGGTTTTCTCATTCTTTTCCTGCCAAAAGTGCCCATGCAAAGTAAAATGACCAAACTGTTAACAGCCTAGAGGGTTTATGTAGAGCTCAGTATTTAACCGGCTACAAATATGGCTCCTGGGTAAGTGGAGTGGGTTTTATTCTCACCACTGCTTTTGAGTAACTGAACAATGACATCATCTCTCATGTTTGAGTTTCCTGGTTCTGAACGTTAAGCTCACTCTTGGAGAAAAGATTTCAAAAAATCATGGATGAGCTTGTAAAACTGAAATTCAACCCAGAATTAACTGATGGGCACAGAAAACAGAGTCTTTATACAGAACAGGAGTTGGCTGTGAAGCAGCAGCAAGCAAGCCTACTGAAGGAGGAGAGCAAATCAGGGAAAGAAGAGCACTAATTAAATATCTTGAAAATGGAACTAGTACTGAGGTATACCAATAGCGAGAGAAAAGAAACTAGAAATGATCATCCTGAGACCCAGAAAGATCCAGAAAGACACACATGGTATATATTCACTTATAAGTGGATATTAACCCAACATAGATGTCCTCTGAGAGACTCCACCCAGTGGGGGAACAGGACAGAGCTGAGACCCACAGCCAGATTCTGGGCAGAGTGCTGAGAGTAGTATGGAAGAGTGAGGGGATGGAAGGACTCAGAGAGTTTAGGAGCTCCACAGGGAGAGCATCAAGGCTGGTGGATCTGGACGGGGGGGGGGGGGGGGCAGGGGGGCTGCACAAATTGATGCACCAGCCAAGGACAATGCATGCAGTAAACCTAGACTGCTGTTCAGAAGTACCAATGGACAGCTCATTCTCCACAGTTCTGGAGGGAGGGAGGACCGCCTCTGACATGAACTCTGGTGCTACTGATTTGATCTCTTCCCTTTGGTGGGGAAGTCCTGAGGACACACAGAGGAAGAGGATGCAGGCTATCCAGATGAGACCCAATAGGTTGTGATCATATGGTAGGGGAAGAGGTTCCCTTCTGTCAAAGGTCTGGGGAGGGGAGTAGGACAGAAGAGAGAGGGAGGTGGGAATAGGAAGATACAATCCAGGGGATAACAATTAGGATGTAATCTGAATAAATTATAATAAATTACAATTTAAATTAAAAAGACAACCAAACTAAGAAACCCAAATTAATTAATTAAAATAAAATAAAAATTAAAGAAAACAAAACAACAACAAAAAAAGAAACCCAACTTCTGAAATCCCTGAGGAGCTTACGGAAGACCTAGAAAAATCAACATTATGTGGTAAGTAAAGGCTCAGATGACACCTGTCAGTTAAAAAAAATACAAAACTGGAACTAGAAAGATGGCTCAGCTCTTAAGAACGGGGTTCAATTCCCAGCACTTACATAGAAGCTCACAACTGTCTGTTACTCCACTGCCGGGGGATCTGACGTCTACTTCTGGTCTTCATGGCCTCTTGCATGCATGTAGTACAAAGACCGTGGACAGGACACATACATATAAAATTAATCCTCATCATTAAATTTAGTTCTGGACATTGTTCTGCATGCCAAAAATAGTCATATTTAGTGAGACAATAAAGCAAAACAAGCAAGGATGTCTTCTTTATTTTTTTTTTAATTTTAAAAAATGATGTGTATGGCCAAAGAGATGGCTCAGAGGTTAAGAGCATTGACTGCTCTTCCAGAGGTCCTGAGTTCAATTCCCAGCAACCACATGGTGGCTTACAACAATCTATAATGTGATTTAATGCCCTCTTCTGGCCTGCAGGTGTGCATGCAGACAGAATACTGTATATATAATAATAAATAAATAAATCTTTAAAAAAAGGGTAAGTGTGTGTGTGTGTGTGTGTGTGTGTGTGTGTGTGTGCGCGCGCGCGCGCATGTGTATGTGTGTGCTGTGTGTGTGTGCCCCCAAAGAAGCCATCGAATGCCCTGGAGCTAAAGATACAGGCAGTTGTAAGCTATTCAGTGTGGAAGCTGGTTCTCTGGAGGAAAAGTCCGTGTTCTTAACCATTAAACTGTATCTCCAGGCCCAAGATGTCTTCTTTAGCCAAGTGTGCATTTGGTTTTAAGAGTCAACACATCTCAGCTTACATTTTTTTAGAAAAAGTCTTGCTAAGCAATTTAAGCTGGTCCAAGACTCTCATTCCCCCTGCCGCCCGTGCCTTGGCAGTGGTGGGACATGACCGCCACATTTAGATTCATCACCGCCCCTTGTGTACTCTTCCATAGAGTCAGTTTTCCAAAGATACGTAAAGCTATTCTTCTCATAGATGTGCATCCCACTACTTCAGTGCTTGGTCCATTGCTGCAGGCCAGTTCAACCTCTTAGCAGGATTTTGTTGGTGTAGAGGGTGAGAGTTGTCTGCTTTTCTGTAACTAGCCAGTTTTTCAGTTTTTAAGTAAGAGAATCAGCACTGATATTTAACTTAAAAAATATCTGGAGTAGTTCAGAAAGAGAACACTGAGAAATAAGTTCTGAACTATGAGAGAACCAAAGATTTATTGATATTTAAATGATATTTAAACTAAATATAGATGAATAAAATACTAATAACCCATCGGCTCTACGCAGTCATTGATCTGCAGGGTGATGAAGACTCTAATTGAGAGACTGTCCGGTACCCATGAGGAGAATGTTCTGGCTAGCAGCTGGATGAGCCTTTGATGTGGGGTGCACATTGCACAACAGGATAGGATGCCTGAGCAGCTCAGAGCAGCAAATGCTGCCTTCCTGTGAAAGTCTGCCCTGTTCACATTCTGAGCACTCCCAGAAATCTACACTCACTTTTCTTCTCAATGCAATTGAATAGTCTCAGTGTGAGTAGAGGATTTAAAGGAAAAACAGGTTATGGAGACTGGCTCTGGGATTCTGTGATTTCTCAACAGCCTAAGGATGGGCCTGCACCCCTACCTGTCATCTCACATAGCTCTAGCCACTCCTCGTCCTTGTTCTTGTCACTCACCTACTTCCTGTTCCTAAGGCCGTTGCCCTCAGCCACCTCAGGAACTTTGTCCATCTTGCATCTTTGCCTGAAGACTACTGACTTCCATCTTTCCCCTCCCAGTTCCTTTAGGTAATTCCTCCTCCTCCTCAGAAAACCTTAAGTGAACAAAGTACCCATTGGTATATTCAGACTAGTCATATCATCATCATCTGGATTTAAAAACAAAAGGGACTATAGAGAACCTCAAGTAATCCTGGGCTAGCTTCCCCCAACCCTTAGGCCAGTGACGACAGGTTGTATAGACTGACTCCATTCTGAAACAAGGCTGCCGTGGAGATTCTGATGATAACATCATCTTTATGTAGACATTTCAGGGACTTTGGGCAGGTTCATCGTCAGTCCCCTGTATCTGCCTTGCTTGTGTAGGCAGGTTGGATTTGTTTGGTTATTTTATTTTATTTTATTTTATTTTATTTTATTTTATTTCATTTTATTTTTGAAACAAGCCCTCATTTATCCCAAGCTGGCCTCAAGCCTTTAATCTTGATAGGTAGCCAATATTGACCTTAAACTTATGATCTTCCCCACCCTCACATCCCCAGTGGTATATAGCTGTATAAGACTGCACTCTAGCTGGCTTGTGAAGTGCTTTGGAACCAACTCCTATGTTCTGTGTGTGATAAGCAAGCACTCTACCATCTGGGCTATGTCCCTTGTTTTTATTTTGTGAGATGGGGTCTTGTTATGTAACTAGACTGGCTTCAAAACTCACAGCAATCTTCCCAACTCAGCCTATCGAGTGCTTGGATTGTCGTCATGCACCACCAAGGCCAGCGTTTCTTAGGCACACTCTGAGTTCTGACAGGTTCTGCTGTGCAAAGCTGTGAAGCCATCTCGTTATAGAAAATAATCTACTGCCTGATCCATTATTCTGAAGATGGAGCCTTTGCTGTGTTGTGCGTTATGTTTATCTGTTGCTTTGATAACCGTTGGGTCTCTGCGGAAACAGAGCTGTGTCGTGCTGTGAGTTGTTTTATGGTAGGGAAAAGGAGAGCCCTGTAGAGGACGCAGACAGCCTTAGAATGGTGTGCCATGCTAGAACACCCTAAAAATGGTGGCTGCTTTGTCATGGATGTGCTCATTTCAAATGGGTGTCATGAAAGGCCTGGACATGCTGGCGCTGGTTACTCCCTAACCTTGAGAGGCCTATTTTCTCCTCTTTCCAACTCTATGAAGCTTACCAAGAGAGGATTGCCATTGCTGCCTAGTGCCCATAATTAATCCTGGAGACAGTGGGGATTTAGGACCACTGATTGTGGCTGACTTCAAATTAAAAAGTCACTGCTAGCATGTGAAGCAGACACCATATGCTATACACGAACACTTCAAGTGATATAGGATGTCAAGATAATTCACATAGAAACACAGTTTGTGCCTAGGGGTAGAGTGTCCTTACATACTCCACACTCAGACTTTTCAAAGACATTACAAACACACGAACAGAGGTGAACACTATTCTCCCTTCAACTGGTTCCCAGCAAATGTGGATGATTTGGGCTCAAATATGATACACATCTCACATTAGCAATTAGAAAAGTTATCTTTCTTCTTTGCCGTCAAGCAAAGGCAGACACCAGTCTGATGGGGTCGTGTAATCCAGTTGCTGAGTTGAGCTTCTTTTCTTGTGCCTGCCATGACTAATTTGTGGTTTTACAAAGTGTTTCTGAATGTCAGACACATCAATTATCAGAGATGGGCAAAATACACCGGAGAGTCCCACAGGGGCAAAGGAGATGAAAACATGTCTACAAGGACCTCAGGTTGTGACTGTAGGCAAAAGTCTCCCTGTGTGGGGTTTTTTTTTGGGGGGGTGTGGGGAGGGGCGAGGTTCTCCTGTTTAAGAAAATGGCTGGCTGACTTCCCAAATAAAGAACAAACTTGGTCCACTGCCAGCTGGAACTCCAGGCTGTGTTGGTCAGTGGCTCCGGTGCCTACTAATTGGGTCTGTACTTCCTCAGTCATCAGAGAAGGGCACCGACATGACATCCAATTGGACACTGGTGCTTTAAGGGAAGGCTGGGTGAGGTGTCCACAGATACCCTAATGTGTTTATTTTCCACGGGCTCTAGTGATTTTTTCCCTACTGAAACTCTATTATATTCCCTTTTGTTGTCGTGGCTGATGCCTGTTGTTTCTGCAAAAACAATAATAGGCCTGCAGATTAGGGTTGCATTTTATGGGCCTAGCAGCCCAGCAGGGCATCATACTTGGATCAATCCTATAAATTCCTGGCATCAGCCCTCCTTACTCCTAGTAATTAATCTTTTTCATACATTCTGTCATGTTTAGAGCCATTTTATTAAGTGTCTGGTTTCTAAATGTCCTTCATTGTTTGTTTGGGGGAGCACTGGGGGCCAAACTCAGTCTCTTGAGCACGTTAGGCAAGCACTCTGCTGCGGAGCTATATACCTCAGTCTGATCTTCGAAATTTACTGTGTCACTCAGAGCTAGAACCGAAAACGCACGGGCCATGCCAGCTCTACAGCTTTCCTTGCCTCTCATTGTCATCAGCCACATTCGGACCCTTGCTTGCCAATGGGAGACGAGGTTCTGTTGTCCTCTCTTTCCACAGGGCGAGGGAGAGCATTTGCTTCTTCCCATCTTCCTGTCCTGTGTCAGAACAGCAGAGCTGGAGGGGGCCTGCTCTGATGGGAGAAGTTTGGTCCCTCGCCTTGCACTTGGCCTTCCCTCTGTAGGGTTTGCAAGTACATCTGTGTGCAGTGGGAATATGAACAGCCCACTGACCTACTTGCAATAGGGGAGGTAAAATATTTTCATTACCCTCTCCCCTAGAATATAGAGATCTTCAAAGGGAACACAGGAGGGGGGGTGAGCCTTTTAACCCTAATTTCCCTACCACTCCCCAAGCTTGGCTGTGCATCACAAATTTAGTCTTTAGTCTCCAAACATAACGGCACCGGGATTGTTGTCGGGTTTGCTTCTTAAAAACATCATTTCATATTGCAAACCCAGCCATTATTCCATGCTGCTTAAACTATATTTGTCGTCTTTGATCATGCATAAGTAGACTCAAGTTAGCCGCTGGTGGAACGATGATATTGTGCTCTGCTTTGCCTTTTAAGGGCTCTCTAAGAGCTGGCCTCCAGAAATTTCCATTACTGCTTTACAGTGTGCCTTTGTCTTTCAGTCTGTTCAGGACGACCTATTTGCATGACAAGTGACATAATTCAGTTAGGGAAAAAAATCTGCTATGTATATGGTCGGCCTAATCTTTATTTATTGCATTTTATAAATTACTGATTATTTCAAAAACTGAAAGACGCTGGATTGGCAAAGAATGCCACAGAGAAGGAGCGGGCATCGGCACTGTTGATTATTGTTATTTCCACCCAGGCCGGCTTCTCCTCTCCTTCCTCCCCTTCGATTTCCCTCCAGAAGTTCCTTTATAGCAGCTTGCCCTTCCCACCCCTCCATGCCCAGCAGGAAGAGACTGCACTGCCACAAGTGGGGGCTGAAAATGGGGAGAACTCTGTTCTGAATAGCGGCATCAAATTCAAGTGCCTTTCTAAATATAGTTCAAAATTGAGTAATTAAAGATTGCAAAGCACTTGGAAAAAAAATAAAGTACCGTGTGAGTGCTTAGTCCTTACAATGAGGAGGACTGAGTTGCGAGGTCTTTCTTCTTTTCTCCGAGGAGTTCCACCATTTCATACGAGGATCCTGAAAACAAAGCCTCTTACTTCCATTGACGATTGGGCCTAGAAAGGATATTAACAGCAATAATTAATAGTCATCATCATAATAAAAATGTGGATTTTAAACATGTTTGTCATACTTATTCCTTTTTCCTGTATGTGTCTTATTTGATTGTTTTATCCTTCTGTGTGTGCATATATGCACAAAATGTGTTTTGCTAATAGTCAACCCCCACTCTTCCCCCAAGTCCTCCCAAAACCATCCCCATCTGCCTACCCCACCTCAACTTTATACCCTCTTTTTTGTTTCCTAGCAATTATTAGGTTTTACAAATACTTATGTTATTAATCTTTGACAGTTCATACGATGATCAGCCCAATTCTTCCCCTAAACTCTTCCCAGATCCTCCCTACCTCTCCCAACTTTGTGTCCTCTTATTTACTTTTTTTTTTTTTTTTTGGCTTCAGTCTGCACTGCCATGCATTTCTAGGTGTGGGACTCTTGACTAGGTCAGCAGTTCTCAAGCATCCTAGCACTGCGGCTCTTTAATACAGTTCCTCATTTGTGCTGACCCCCAACCACAAAATCATTTTTGTTGCTACTTTATAACTGTAATCTTGTTACTGTTATGGATCATAATGTTACTATAAGATATGCGATTCCTATGAAAGAGTCATTCAACCCACTGATTGAGAAACACTGCACTAGAGCAAGGTTGACCTATCAGGAGCCACATCCTTAAGGAAAAAAAAAAGGAGGGTTTCTCCCTCCTCTAAAAACCACCAAGTGTCAGTAGCTGTCAGTTAATTGTGGGCATTCATGCGCCCCTCCTTATTCCACATTGGAATGTTGACTGACTGGCCTGATCTTGTGCTTGTTTTGAAAGGCAAGTGCAGCCATCCTGCGTTCAGAAGATGCTGTTTTGCTCCAATCCTTGCCTTCTCCACTGCAGGCTCTTACTATCTTTCCTGGGGTCAGAGAGTGTGACACAGTGTCCACAGACATTCTCCACAGTGTCTCTCTAATGTAGCTTTGGTTGGCCTGGAGGCCAGGCAGGCCTCAAACTCACAGAGCTATGTCTCCTGAGAGCTAGGATCAAAGATATGTGTCACAAGGCCTGGCCACTCTTTTTAAGGTTTGTTGGTGACATAGGTAGGACATACTTCTTGCCTTCCCCTCTCACTGTTGCCCACTGAAGTCAAATCCAAACTTCATCCCAATGTGTGAGCTGGATAGGAACTTGAATGCAGCATTTTCCTGAAGGTCTCGGCAATGCCAAACATGGCTACCCCATCAACCCAATTACTAACCTGCCTTCTATGTTTAGAATCTATCTGGTTGGTATTTTTTATGGTTGTATTATTTTTGAAGAAAATTTTACTTTCATTGGTCCTAACTCTAACTATAGATGGGGCCTGTCACCTCCAGCTCTTCCTTGTTTTTCTGACTTAATTCTTCCTAGAGTCCCCCACCCCTACCCGAACACATCCTTCTCCCAACATTATATCCTCATCTTCTTCATCTCCCTCTTCTGTAACTCACTAGGTCCATTGAGTGTTGACTGTATGTGCATGAGTGTGGATACATCCACTGGCACGTGGGCAACCTATCAACGTCCACACTGTCGAACAACAAACAAACATATCCCCAAACCAAAAATCAAAGAAAATAAGACAACAAAGACAAAAATCAAAATCAAAACAAAACAAATAAAACTCTAAAACCTTATTCTGTTTCCCTCTGAAGCCATTAACTGCTGGTAGCTCTTCAGCTAGGGATGGTATTTCATAATCTCCTCTCTTGTCGGTGCTGGTATTTTAACTGGCTTAATCTTGTAAAGGTGAGCATTGGGTTCATTAGAGCAACGATCTGTCATGTCCAGAGCACACTGCTTCTCAGCCCTCCTCCACCATCCTCCAACTCTTAAATTCTTTCCACCTTCTCTTCTGCACTGTTTCCGAAGCCTTGGGTAGGAATTTATTTAGATATCCCATTGAGGCCTGAGCACTCACAGTCACTTGTTCTTGCCCAGCTATGGATCTCTGTACTAACCAACTCCCACTATACAAAAAAAGTTTCCTTCAGGGTGTGGCAGCACAAGTTTTTAATCCCAGTTCATCTGAAACAAAGGCAAGCTGATCTTTGAGTCTGAGAGCAGCCTGGTGTACAAAGTGAGTTCTAGGCCAGCTAGAAATAATATAGCAAGGCCCTGTCTCAAAAACAAACAAACAAACAACCCATCAACAAAACCATACAAAAAGAGAAAAGCCTCTCTGATCAAGGTTAAAAACAGCACTGTCTGTGGATATAAACCTGTGTGTGTGTCATTTTTAAATTTGTTTGTTTTTGTTTTATGTACATTGATGTTTTGACTACATGTATGTCTGTGTAAGGTTATTGGATCCCTTGGGAAGGAGTTACAGACAGTTGTGCACTGACATGTGGGTGCTGGGAATTGAACTCATGTCCTCTGGAAGAACAGACAGTGCTCTTAACTGCTGAGCCATCTCTCCAGCCTCAAACATGAGTATTTAGAAGGCAATTTGACAACATAACCACTCAACAAAACAACAGTAAAAGTTCCCCCTTAAGTCTTACAACCTCCCCAGCTATGAGCTTTTCACAGGTTTACAGAAACAGGCATGGGCTTCCTCCTGTAGCTCAGGCCTCAAATCCAATCAGAAAGGGGTTGGTTATCCCCATAACGGTCATCCCATTATTGTACCAGTGAGTATATCTTGCCTGGCAGGTCACTAGTGGAGTATTGGAGTACTAGGTACGAGCATTGATGTCTTTTCCCCCCAACAGCCTGCATAACAGCTTCTAGCACCAGCAGAAAGGTTTCCCAAGTCAGTTCCAGCTTGGTTTCTCTCTGTCCTGCAACCAAAATGTCTAGTATGTTCAACACCAGGGTCTTATTTCCTAGTTACATGGGTAACTAAGAGCAATGGCAGGAGCTTGTCTATCTCTGATTTTGACTCCATTGGGTGATTACCCTTGATACCTGTGTGCTTTCCTAGTGTGTCCTATAAAATTTTTATGTGCACCTTTCTATTTGTATATATATTTTTAAAAACTCTTTGTATTTTTTGTGTACATGTATTTGCACATGAGTGCAAATGTCTGCAGAAGCCAGAAGAAGGTATCAGGTGTCCTGGAGCTGGAGCTACTGGTGGCTGTGAGCTGACCCTAATGTGGGTGCTGGGCACAGAATTCAGGTTTTCTGCAAGAACAGCAAGCACTCTTCAAAATTGAGCCATCTCTCCAGCCCCTGCTTTCTCCTTTTATGTAACTTTTTGCTTGCCAAGCCAGTGGGTTTTTATTAGCTTGTGATCCAAAGTGTAGAGAAACAAAAACATAATCACTTTTGAAGTGGGTTGGGTCAAAGGAAAGTAATAGAAGTAAAAAAAAAAAAGAAAGAAAGAAAAAGAAAATTAAATTTATAAAAATGTGCAACATTTTATAAGGTTTCATGATGAAGCGTAATTTTGGAAACCCTCTATCATCATAACTGCCCCAAACAAATCATAATCTGTAGCACACATTTAAAATAATGGGAGTTAGAGTTCTCAAGCGTAGGCATTAACAGTTCTATAAAATGTACAAAACGTAAGTAACAAAATAGTAAGATTACAAACTGAAGGAGGAAGACAGTGGGTAATTACTTTTTTATTTTTTAGATATTTTTATTTATTATTATACAGTGTTCTTTCTGTCTCCATGTACACCTGCAGGACATAAGAGGGCATCAGATCACATTATAGATGGTTGTGAGCCACCATGTGGTTGCTGGGAATTGAACTCAGGACCTCTGGAAGAGCAGACAATGCTCCTAACCTCTGAGCCATCTCTCCAGCCTGACAGTGGGTAATTTCACAAGGTCCAATTCATCTGTTTTCTTGTGACCTTTCTGCTTCAGCTATGCAACCCTCAGTAAGTGTTAATTGGGCCAATTGGAATCGTCTTTCAACCTGGCCATTTTCATAGGTGGAAACCTGAGTCTTTTGAATTCCTCCTTTGCCCAAGGCGAAGACTCTTCCCCCGCTATGCCGGATTTCCAGGTGCCTTTTGAAACTGCTTCAGCTGGACCCTGCACCGAAGGCCCAGCGGCAGAGTCTGGGAAGGGCCTCCAACAGATTGTGTAACTGTTGCACAACCAGTGTGTACACGTGTGTCACTAATTTAATTTTAATTTTGCCGTACGCCATTTGTATAAGATCCTGCAGCTGTCATGTGCTCATCATCTGTCACTGAACTATCACTAAGCCATGCTGGGCTAAGACAGGATTATAAATGATGCACTGCCATGTGCTCTAAATCTTCTTATTTGCCTAGCTTGGAAGGTATGCCCTGTGATTGGCAGTGCGCGCTATGCCGGCGCCGGCTTCTGAAGGCCTATCCCATTGGCTCTCGGCACTCCCTCAGTAGCCGCATGGGCCATCACCTGCTGATGCCTGCCCTGCCCTGCCCTCCAACCTCCACCTCTTCTCTTTTCCCCACTTCTTTGGCTACTAGCTCAGAGGCTGCGATACAGACCCCGCCGCTCTGGTGGCACGTGCAGTATAGATGGCATATGGCTGGCTGGTTGTGTGCAGAAGAGGATAACTGAAGCCAAACAGACCCAGAGCTGTTATTACAGCAGATGGGGGAAGCGTGGCATTCAATATTTAGACAGATGCCACCTCCTTATTCCACCTGTCTGGAAGTTGGACATTGTACAGAACGAATGTCTGCCTAATGATGAAGGAAACAAAGGGCACATTTATGAAGCTCAGCAGAGCAGCGTGTTTGCTGAGCAGGCACAATATAATTGTTGACCATAACAATAAATGCGAACTGCTTGTTACTGGTCAGAACTGCTGATACATGACACAATTACAGTAGGAGCGAGGGGTGGCTATTTCTGCCACCTGCTTTGGTCTTTAATTTGGCTGAATGAACACTAGATAGGATTCAATGTCAGAGATGCATGCCTGAAAGGATTCAGTTTTTCTCACATGCTAGTCCGTGTTCTTTTCTTGTAAAAAGCCTTAAAACAAGTGGGATTGTCTCAGTTTTGCATATTTCTAAAAACGACAACAACAAACAAAACTGGTCCTTTCTTTTTTCATCCCTGAATACACTCTAACCAGGCAGAAAAACAAGAGAGTAACTTTATAATTGCTATCATTTTGAGGTGTTTGGCTTGAAAGTGAATGTATCCCTTTCCTCTAAATTCAAAATGCTGATGGTTCTGACCAATATAGATTTAGATTTAGTTTTTTTAAAAAAAATAGTGGTGTTTTCCTTTGAAAGCATGACTTTTTTTCTCTGACTGATCAATGGGACTTTTGGTATATTTATTTGTAAGTTGTTTTATCCCTTTCTTACATATGTTTTTTTCTTTTTGTCAATATTAGCCTTAGTGTGTAAGGCTACTTCATGTTGTATCAGCCATCAGCAAGTGGAATAAGGCTGACCAATGTGCAACTTGCCATGAATTTCTTTCAAGACTAGAAGTTGGTTGCTTGTTAGCAGAACAACTCTGACACATGTCGAGTGCTCCTGGTAACTACAGGAGCTGGAAGATGCTTCATGGGGAACTTAGAAATGGAATTCTCTGAGCCAAAGAGGTAGAAGACAGTGACCATCAAAAGTAACCAAAGGTTAATTAACATTTTCACAAGCACAACCCGTTTCCCGGATTTAGAATTGGCCCATGTGATAAGACAAAACCCTGTTTTAAGATACTCTCTGGTGCCTTTTTAAAAATTTTATTTTATTAATTTATTCATATTACATCTCAATGTTTATCCCATACTTTGTATCCTTCCATTCCTCCCTCCCTCCCATTTTCCCCTTACTCCCCTCCCCTGTGACTGTGACTGAGGGGGACCTCCTCCCCCTGTATATGCTCATAGGGTATCAAGTCTCTTCTTGGTAGCCTGCTATCCTTCCTCTGAGTGCCACCAGGCCTCCCCATTCAGGGGATGTGGTCAAATATGAGGCACCAGAGTACGTGTGAAAGGTGGACCGTGTTTAGAAGCTCCAGTAAACAATTCAGGGAATTGCACAGCTCCCTCCTGGTGCCTTTTATCAGTATCGTGGTAGATCAGAAAAGCCCAAAAATATTACTCTTAGAAATGCCACTGGTGAACAGTCCTGGCTGTAAGAGGTATAAGAAATCGTTTGTGGTTGGGAGGTTTTCTGGTTTTGGTGGTTTTGTCGGTTTTGTCCAGTTCTAGTTTTGTGTGTGTGAAAGGAAAGCCTTTTCCCTTCATTTTTCTTCAGTGACTATTTTTCACATTAACACTCCTCCATCCAACGAAAGGCATATGGGGGGAAGGGAGGTCATTCTTAATTGAACAACCTAGGACTCGGGAGGTTAATTACAGATATTAACGCTGCTGTTTTTCAGCTTCTTGCCCTCAAGAAGCCTCTAGCTTCCAAATGACCTGGCTCCGACAAAGGGACTCTCTTTAGCCCATTAACTAATTGATAAAAATGTGCGTGTTTAGAATGAGTCTAATTAAATCACCGAGCCTTACAATTACTGGTCCATTTGGAAGCTGTTGGGAGATGGGTAACCTCAGCTGGCATTGAGGGGAATAAAAGATAAAAATAAAAGGCAGCTTAACCAGGATCATTTTGAAAGCTGTTCATTTGAAGACAAAGTCCACATTCGCCTGCAATGTCTCCGTTTTGCCACTTCAGATATGCTCCTTTTCTGTTGTAGCCCGGTCTCTGAAACAGGAAATAATGGTGTTTTTCTTCTGTAAGTGCTGGCATGCTCCACTTTATCAAGGAAAGTTACGAATATCTGGGGAATTCTGTCTGCATTAGCATTAAGCCAAGTCCCTCTGGAGCCCGGCACACTGAAGTCTGTCCATTCAGCTTTTGACTAAGGGCCTACAAATATCTTGAATAATAGGCATTTACAAATTGAGAACGGGCTTTCCAGACATAGTGCTTTACATGGCATCTGTAGGAACTTGCCATTGCGACCACGCTGACTGTGACTTGGATAGAAGGCTGGATCCCAGCTGGCCTCCGCGCGCGGAGGAATGAGAGAGCACTCAGTACTCAGTAATGGGAGGTCTAGCCAAGTGTGCACAATGAGTCAGCCACCCAACCTGTGACTTTGTCTCTCATGGAGAGTCCCACTCCATCCTTTCAAAACTGGGTCTCTGTAACCCAGCCTGGCCTCAAACTCAAGATCCCCCTGCCTCAGCCTCCCACATGCTAGAATTACAAGTGTAAACTAATAGACAAAGTTAACTTGAGACTTCTCACTGACATTTTAAAATGCATTTATTAGTCAAAAGGCTAAGATGTTTTAAAAAGGGAAAAAATAATTTCTAAGGGTCTCTGATACTTTGTGTAGTGTAAGGTGGCCTTGAACTTCTGACTATTTTTTTTCCCATTTATTAAGAAAAGTCGTCTCTGGTCAAAACTCTACTTCATCCTTTTAGATCAGCAACTCTAGGTTGACATCAGACTCTCTTGAAACAGACACTAACGTGGGTTGGAAGGAAAGGGGCTGAGGTGCTTCTGAGCCTCCCACCTCGGTTTCCTGATTGCCGAGATTGTGGGAATAAGCCACCACATCCAGCCTCTAGGCTGTGGCTCCCTGGATAGGTAGGAGTGAGTATCTCTCCCCTTAACCAAGTGTTAGTGGGTTGACTATTAGTTATCAGTGCTGTCTACAAGTTAACATTGGGAGGATTCAGATAGTGACCAGGCAACAGCCACTGTCAATGATTTTGTGGTGTTGAAAAGATGAATATGAATATCAGCATATACTGATTTTCCCCCTAGGCTTGTTTCCTGCTGGAGACATTAATATTGATAAACAATGGGCCCATCCACCCTGTATTGATTAAAAAAGCAACAACAACAACAACCAAGTAAAAAGCATTCAAAGCCTGCTCCAGTCTCCCCATCATCTACTTCCAGTCTCTAGGAAGAGGTATTCTCTTTCTGAATATCCTGTCATTCAACTCATGCTAATTAGTGAGTGTAACAGAACTTCCACAGACAGTTTGGTTGCAGGTGTATTCAGACCAGTGGAGATTTAATTACTTGCTAATTGCTTGGTGTCCAAGGTAACATAATATTACAGTCGCAAATGCTATAGCCTAATCCATCTTCAAGAAGTGCAGCACGGCTCAGGCTCCAAGTTTAGACTCCTGGAGGATGCTGTTGGCACCTGACAAGTGCTCCCAGGGTGGGGATCTTCTGCGTCGTTTTGTTCATGGCTGCACACCAGCATCTGGCATAGGGCAGAACACATAGCAGATAGTCAGTAAAGATTTGCTTTCTAAGTCAATAAGAATGGAAAACAAGCCAAATATAAGATGGTACACATTGAGTACAGAAGGGAAACTGTACCATAGAGAGTAGAAACAACAGTGGAGGAAAAGGGAAGAAAACTATCATTTCTCTGCCTTCTGAGGGCTCAGTACTATGAGTTCGCCTAAAGCATTTCATCTTCTGAGAAG
Organism: Acomys minous; assembly: GCF_964271855.1. NCBI lineage: Eukaryota > Metazoa > Chordata > Mammalia > Rodentia > Muridae > Acomys > Acomys minous. Next base: position 70,147,838 of record NC_140501.1, read on the forward strand.
GAAAATCTAGCAACTAAGATTATCAAGTTGAGAAGCTGTATCTGAGTCCAAATCATAATTCTACCTTATTAATTTTTTATTTATAACAAATTAATTTTTTTGGAGTTTTCTAGACAGCGTCAAATAATCCAGGTTAGGATCAGACTCACCATGTAGCTGAAGCTGGCCTTGAACTCCTGAATGTCCCGCCTTTACCTTTTCAGTGCTGGCATCTTCTGTGTACACTCACACACCAGGCTTGTTTTTTGTTTTTTGTTTTTTGAAACAGGATCTCATAAGTATCTTACGCTGCCCCTGTACTTGTGATCATCCTACCTCACAGTTCTACTTCTTTAAAAACATTTTTAAAAATTGATTTGTTTTATTTCCTGTGTATGGGTGTTTTGCCTGTATGTATGTGTATGCACGACATGGGGGCCTGGTGCCCAAGGAGGCCGGAAGGGGGTGTTGGGTCCTCTGGAACTGGACTTAGAGGTGGCTGTCAACAATCATGCGGGTGCTAGGAATTGAATTCGGGTCTCTGGAAAAGCAGCCAGTGCCCTTCACTGATGACCTGTCTCTCTAGCCCATGTTGTCCTTATATCAGCTCTCTGTCCTTGACCACTTAATCATCTTAAAAGTCTAAGTTTTCTTTCTTCTAAAATGGAGGACATGGGAAAAGGGGTCAGTCTGAAGAGCAGGCAAACACATGAAATGGAGAATATGTACATTGTCTTGTATGTAACTTGAACTTCATAACAGTATATGAAATAACATTAGATAAAAATACAGGGTCAGAGTTGGGCAGTGGTGGCACACACCTTTAATGCTAGCATTAAGGAGGCAAAGGCAGGCAGATCTCTTTGAGATCGAGGCCAACCTGGTCTACAGAGAGAGTTCTAAAACAGCCTGAACTACACAGAGAAAACTCTATCTCAAATGAACAAAAAACAAACAAACAAACAACAACAAAACCCACATACACACAAACCAAAAACCAAAGAAACAAACAGGGTACAAGGCCAAGACTAGCTCAGTGGTAGAGTGCTTGCCTAGCATGGGCAAGACTGTGGAATTGATCCCAGCCTTGAAAAAGAAACATAATGTAAAGTATATGCAAAGCTATTTGACGTTTTACATGGTGGATACTTAGCAGCCAGAGGAGTTAGATAGCTTGTCTAAGCTCACAGAGCTGGTTCGTGGCAAGCAGAGCAGCAGGACTGTGTGAGTGAGGGGCAGGCTCTCTGAGGGACAGGTTCTGGTGCTGATTCTGTAATGCTAAGCTAACCCCGAAGTTACGCTGGGCAGTTTGGAAGCCACATTAAATGCTGTGTGTAAATGATGCATCTCCAGCTATGTCATGGATGCTGGTGATGGAATGCTGCTTGGGGTCTTGCCCTGCCCTTGAGGGAGGAGGCATAGGGAGAGAATGGATAATAAGACCATCAGGCAGGTTGTGCCCAGGGCCTTTGTAGATTCAAAGTTATAGTACTGGGGACCTAAATTTAAGCCACTCTAAGTATCTGTTTCATACATAGTAAGCAAGTGATAGGCCTACCCAGAACCTTTGGATGACATCATTGGTTGTGATATGACAGTGAATCTTTCAAATTAGGGAGCAAATGACCAATACTCCTGGGCTGTTCATGTATGTGTGTGGCTTCTGATTTTGGATTTGCATAGCTCTGTGAGCTGAAATTACCCACTCTCAGCCTTTCTCTCAGAGCTAATACTGCAAAGAAGTCAGTTCTATGGTTGTCAATGCCTGTGGCTGAGACTGAATTTCCACTTCTATGTGTGTCATTTTAGATCGGTTACCCTTCTCCTCAGGCCTTCATACTATTGGTTGCCAGTTAGAACTTGTTACACTGTGGAGTAACTCTGGTGGGAAGTCATCTTAAGGATTAAGACACACAGCTGGGCATGGTGGCTCATGCCTCTAATCCCAGAGCTCAGGAGGCAAAGGCAGGAGGATCTCTGTGAGTTCGAGGCCAGCTCGGGTCTATAAATCAATTCTAGGACAGCCAAGGCTGTTATACAGAGAAACTTTGTCTTGAAAAACAAAACAAAAACAAAAACAAAACAAAACAAGAGTCTGACACATTGGATCGCAGCCTTGCCTCCTCACTAATGTATTCTTTTACCTCCCTTCATATTTTTGGTACCCTAGGCCCTAATGAACCCTTGTACCACAGGCTAACATTAATACCACCTATGCTTGTACTTGCCTCAGGGTCATAGAAGTTGTGGGCAGAGACAACCAGCTGCTCCCCAATAATTAGTTTCCCTCTTCTTCCTGGGTACCTAGGTAGCTGGCTTTGCCCTGCCTCTCTCATATTATCTTGTGGCTGAGTTCCAGACAATTAACTGTCAATGACATGGCTCATGAACAAGCTGGTGTGTAGGAATGACTCTGGGTGACACTGGCATGTCTCCACTGTCTTCTCCTATGCTTGGTAACTGGGATGAAGAAAGCTCAAGGGGACTTGGGATATCATGGGTTTAAAGATAGCAGAACTTCCGCCTGTCTCTACCTCCTAAGCACTGAGATTAAAAGCGTGTGCCACCATTGCCTGTGGCACTTATTTGTTAAGAAAGAAGTATTGCATGAGCTAATATAAGCTGGCTTTCTACTCTAGAGTACAAGGCATAATCTAGTTCAAAAAGGACATCATGAAGCACTAAACTGACCAGAGAGACACTGAGGTCTGTCCTACCTCCTGCCTGCACCACCACGTAGTCACTTGCCCTTATATTCAGGCCTTTGGACTCTGACAATATTAAACATAATTAAAGGGTTGTATGCCCTAATCCCATATCTGTTCATGTGTGAGTGGCTTTCTCTGTGGTATATCTCAGGACTGCAGGACACTACACTCCCTGGTACAGAGGATGAGGAACAACATTTGCAAGAAAGTCATTAACTATTCTGCTTTTTTCTGGCCTTTGGGTGTTGGGTTTTGATTTTGAGATAGGACTTTACTACATAGCCACAGGCTAGCTACTTATAGTGTTTAAAAACAAAACAAAACAAAACAAACCACCCAGACTTTGAAGCCATCCCCTCTCCGCTGTGCTCAGGTGTCAGATGAATCATGGCTGTTGGCAGTATCTGTCGGGGACAGGTACTTCTCAGGGATGCTCATGAGGATGCTCAGTCCCAACACATCATCTGGGGAGGGTTCGTCTATATGTGCTAACTCTGTGGGGTTCCGGTTAAGAGCTCTTAGTGTGTCTATTGTTGTGGAGGACAGCAAACGCATGGATCGTGTGAAGAACCACCTTAGAGATAGACATCCCCCGGCTGTTAGCACAGGTGCTGAAAAGTGGTACAGTCCATTCTTCCTCCGGTTGCCACGAGTGTCAGGACTGGCACTCCTCCCCCCCCCCCCCAGAGTGGGTGGAACACACCTAGCTTTCCCTGCTCTCAGTTCCTTCTTGGGCCCCTGAGATGCTACCAGGCAACTCAACTTTGAAGCTGTTGGGAATCTCTCATCATATTTTATGAGTGAGGTTAGAGGCTCTCTGTTTTTTTGGAGGCAATAAGAGAGTGGTCCAGGGTAGAAGAGCCAAAAGCTAATGGCAATTCAAACGTGAAGGTGTAGAGCAAACATTTTTTTGATTTTGGTTTTTGTTCTTTTTCAAGACAGGGTTCTCTGTGTATAGGTTTGGCTGTCCTGGAACTCTCATTGTAGACCAGGCTGGCCTTGAACTCACAGAGATCTGCCTGCCTCTACCTCTCGAGTGCTGGCAGCATAGCAAAGTTGAGAACAGAATCTGAAAGCAAGAAGGAAAAGCTTCAGGCATCCAGGAAGAGAGCAATGAGGCCAAACACCCTGTATATCAATGTGTGAACCAAAGGGTGCGCAAGTACAGTACGCCATGATGGAAAAGACTGAACAGCCAGAGTGAGCATTCCTATGGTGATCACAGCCAATCGGCAGTCCTGGCAAGTGGAAAACTCATCATTGACTAAAGTGGGCTAATAAAATCATCACAGGCTGTTCTAGAATACTGCTCAACCACAAAACTCAATGCCTGCTTCAAACACCTATCTGCTGCCTTCAGTGTTACTTCAGGCTCTAGTAAGCTAAGGGATTCTTTTGTCCCTACAGTTTAGACTGAAGCTTGTGACACTGAATAGGACTAAAAGAAGTCTTTTGAGTCTGGTCTTAAAGAACCTGTGGTGAGGCAATCTGTGACTTTCCAGGAGAGTCTTTCCCTGGTTAAAGGGCTGTGGCCTAATCATGGAGGAAGATTGGCTCAGTCAGCTAGAGCCAAGTGGAGGAAAGGGTGGTTACGGATGAAGGATGGACAATGTCTATGTTGGTTGGAAACCTTCCTTTTGTTGTGGAAGGACAAAGGAAGATGGGATAGGATGAGGCGCACTTCTTCTTTCTTCTGGATGAGTGGTAGGGCAGTATAAGAGTGACAAACAAGCAAGTTGCACAGGAGCATCTGGCAGGACCCAGGTTGGTGGTCTTATGGACCATGTATTCTGCTTTGTCCATACCCTTTGCCTTTGCCTGGCTCCAGGGCTTCTTTCACTAGGGGTCGGGGCTCATTTCACTACTGAAGTTGCTCATAATCTGGGGGAGGATGTGGATGAGAAGCTACCAAATAGATTATGATGTCGTATTCCATTCAGGCTCCCTCTCATACCTTACAAAGGCTCTTGGAGGCACAAGTCTTTTTCTGTTGTTCTCAGCTAAAATTCTCTCTCTCTCTCTCTCTCTCTCTCTCTCTCTCTCTCTCTCTCTCTCTCTCTCTCTCTGTGTGTGTGTGTGTGTGTGTGTGTGTGTGTGTGTGTGTGTGTGTGTGTGTACTGTCTGTTGGAACTGAACGCAGGGCCTAGTGCCGTAGCCGAACAATTCTACCTCCAAGCTCTACCCATAGATGCTGGAATATAATTTTTAAAAACTGATTAGAAGCTACTTTTAAAAATTAATTAATTTATTTTTAGGTGCTAGGGCTCTGGGTTGCTAAGCAAGTTTTCTTTCACAGGGCTAAATTCCTTCCCCCCACCCCCCATAGGGCTAAATTCCTAACCCCTGAAATTTACTCTTTTTTTTTTTTTAGATTTATTTTTAAAGCTGGATGCAGTGGTGGACACCTGTAATCCCAGAATTCAAAGAGGCAGAGGCAGGAAGATCTCTGTGAGTTTGAGGCCAGCCTGGTCTACAAAGTGAGTCCAGGATAGCCAAGGCTACACAGAGAAACCCTGTCTCAAAAAAAAAAAAACCAACAAAAAAAGGATTATTTTTAGTTTATGAATGTTTGCCTGTGCACTCACAGAAGTCAGAAGAGGATGCTTGGTATTGGCTTTACTGGACCTGCAGTTACAGACAGTTGTGAGCTACCATGTGGGTGCTGGGAATCTAACCTATGTTCTCTGTAAGAGCAACCAGTGCCCCTAACCACTGAGCCATCTCTCCAGCCCGCAGAATTTACTCTTTATAATTAAAGTGAATTTAAATATTTTAAAAGAAGAAATTATTGAGGTGGCCCAGCATAGTACAGGTACTCCAGACACTTCCCTTCTCCCAGTTCATGGAGCCTTCCAAATACTTCATCTTGTAGCAGACATTTCTGCCCAGAGAAGACAAGCTTCACAGACAAAATAATGATGATGATGATGATGATGATGATGATGATGATGATGATGATGATAACAATAATAAAATCAAAATGAAACAAAACCCACAGCTGTCAGATGTGTGGCACAGGCCTATAATTTTAGTATTAAGGAGAGTGAGACAGGAAGATCATGCATGAGCCTAAGACTGACCTGAGCCAAAAAACATGACCCTGTCAAAACATGAGTGATGGGGGGGCGCAGAGGGGAACGGAGGGAAGGAAGGAGGGAGGGAGGGAGGGAAGGAGAGAAGGGGGAGGAAGAAAGGAAGGAAACAACTGGGCTCTGCTGTGGTGGTCATGAATGAACCTAAGACTGAACTGAGCCACAAAACATGGCCCTGTCAAAACAGGGGCAGCGGGGATGGGGGTGGGGGGGAGGGAGGGAGGGAGGGAAGGAGGGAAGGAAGGAGGGAGGAAGAAAGGAAGGGAACAGTTGGGCTCTGCTGTGGTGGAGGGGGGGAGGAAATTGAGGGGAGAGGAAAAGAGGGGAGGGGAGAAGGAGGAGGCAGAAGGAGCATCTCACTTGTAATAGGATCTCAGGAATCTCTCTGTGTAGCTGCTTTCTTAACAGCTGGTTGGTGGAGGGAGGTAGTTCCGCCTGGGACATTCAGGGCAGCAATTACACCAAGGATCTTCAGGTTTGTAGGTATGGTGATCTGCGCAGGCATGCAGTGTGCCACGCAAGTTTGTGGACCTTTCCTGTGGGAAGGTTTGTCCTGAGATGCCCTCCTTCCTCCTCATCCTCTTCCTTTCCCCCCCACTCCACAGACATGCCCAACTCTATGTGCTAGGTACCTCACTATACACCATGAAGAGACTGGGAAGTCACCCTTTTTCCTTTCTTTTCTTTTCTTTCTTTCTTTTTCTTTCTTCTTTCTTTCTTTTTTTACACTAAGAACATCGAAGCTTAAAGAGCTTATCTCTCCCCTACCCTAATTCCATACACACACTGGCTGACCACAGGACACATGGCCTTGACCTTCTTCTTTTTTTCTTTGGTTTGGTTTTTCAAGACAGGGTTTTCTGTGTAGCGCTAGCTGTCCTGGATACTTGCTCTGTAGACCACGCTTTGCAGACCAGGCTGGCTTTGAACTCTGAGATCTCTCCATGCCTCTGCTTGGACTAAAGATGTGGGCCACCACTGCCCCTGCTGGGCCTTGGCTTTCTAGGTAAGCAAGCATTCCACCACTGAGATAAACGTGTACCCCTGTGTGACCTTCTTAAGGCTCTGTTACACAGAAAGTAAACAGGTAAGGTAGGATTTGGAGCCAGGGCTGTCTGAGCCACTGTGAGATGCTGTGGTCTCTTAGCCAGAGACTTCTACCTTGCCTGCCAGTAGTGGAAAATTCCATGCATCACTCAGTCAAAGTGGGATAAAGGTTTCCTCTGGAGCAGATTTTAGAGCATTCTGTCCCTGACTCAGTGAAGTGGTACCTTTCTCTCTCCCAGGTGCTTCCTGGAGTCCTTTGAGCATTGGGGTGAATAGGAGCTAAAAATTCATGCTGTCTTAGGACGTAAAACCCCACTGATGTTTTCACAGGCACAAAGCTCTGGTATATTATAGGTGAACTGTTTCAACAGGTGACCTTGACGTTTTTGCATTCAGCAACTACTAGGTCCTCTCCAGGGTCCTCTTCCTCTGAGGACTGTCCTTCCTCAAAGACATTGAAGTCTAGTCAGGAGGCAAACCAGACACACAAAATGAGCGACTAGAGACAGGAGAAGCAGCAGGTGACAGGAGAAGCAGCAGGTGACAGGAGGTCTTGTGGGAAGTAAAATCTTGCTGTTTGGGGAAGGAAATCTGTTCTGGGTGGGGGGGAGGAGGCCTGGGGAGCACTACTGGGCACTGGTCAACTCCAAAAGGATTGGCTGTTCCCCGTTTTTTTCCCCAGGTGACTAAGAATTAGAGTCAAAAGCTGAGATTAGTGGTGCACACCTCTAATCCCAGCACTAGGTGAGGCAGAGGCAGGCGCATCTCCATGTGCTCAAGGCCAGCCAGGTTTAACAAAATGATTTTAGGACAGCCAAGGCTACACAAAGAAACCTTGTCTCAAAAAAACAAAACAAAACAAAACAAAGAATCAGAGGCGAAGTGTGGTCAGACCTGGGAAAGGGAACTCCCAAGTTCTAGATAGGAGTGAAACTAGGAACACAAGAACTTCAGCTAGAAATTTCCATTTAAAAAGAGGCAAGATATACAGGGGGAGGAAGTTCCCCTCAGTCACAGTCATAGGGGAGGGGAGTAAAAGGAAAATGGGAGGGAGGGAAGAATGGGAGGATACAAGGGAAGGGATAACCACTGAGACGTAATATGAATAAATTAATAAAATAAAATTGAAAAAATAAAAAGAGGCAAGAAGAAGATTAAGGAGTAAGAGGAGCAGAAGGAGAAAGAGTGAAGTTACATCCTAGAAACCACAGATGTGCTTGGTATGGATGGAGCAAAGGCCTTTGGGAGCATTAATGCAGGGAGCCTGGCTTCTAGCCAGCCACTGTGGGCTCCTCATCAGATGAAGGCTGGTCCCTCAGGGTTGGCGGTTTCCTTGGAAATCACAGCCTCAGCTGATGTGTGTAGCACTGTAGCAGACAGCCTTGGTGAGAGGACCAAAGGTATTGAACTAGCAATATAGTATAGATTCCATGATGTAGGATACTACATGAAATGAAGGTGTTTACTTACAAACAGGGAGCCTCTACTTGGACTTTGAATATGCCAGGAATCTTCTTTTTGTGAGAATTTGGATTATTCCCAGCTAGTTCTAGGGAACACAGTATGCCTAAGGGAACAGACTCTGGAGCCACATCTAAAAGGTTCATCTATCTCAGTGGGTGAGTGCAGGGCCAGCAGCTGTCCAACCACAAAGCCCTTCTGGGAAGTAATTATGAATTCTGTCAAGCGCTGGTTGACAACCTCAGGGCTAAACGCTGGGCAATCAATCAGATGTGTTAAAAATAATCAAGACCATACAAATTGGTTTTGTTGTTGTTGTTGTTGTTGTTGTTTTTAAAGATATTGAACTGCTTTTGTTGGGATTCAGACCCCGGACAATCAGCCGAGGTGCCCATTTAACCAAAGGAGACCTGGCCTCCAGGTTCTTCATGAATCCTTTAGTCCCTACCTGTTACAGGGCAAGGCTAGCATACCCCACCTTTTGCCTTGAGCTTTCAAGATCAGTCTCTATGTAATCCAGACATTTTGTGCCCCCTCTCTCTGTCTCTGTCTCTGCACTCACACTCTCCCCCCATTTTCTGTCTCCCTCTGCATGACTTTACTGATTCCCTCCTGTGAGGTTGGTGAACTGAGCCTAAAGCTGCCCCCAATAAACCTGCATTTTTCTTTCCTTCTTTCTTTCTTTCTTTCTTTCTTTCTTTTCTTTTTTTTTTTCTTCTGGTTTTGGTATTTCAAGACAGGCTTTTTCTATGTAGCCTTGGCTGTCCTGGACTTGCTTTGTAAACCAAGCTGGCCTCAAACTCACAGAGATATATCCACCTGCCTCTACCTCCCAAGTGCTGTGATTAAAGGTGTGTACTACCATGGCTGGCTCTGCATTTTTACTTTTTTTAAAAAAAGATTTATTTATTTATTATGTATACAGTGTTCTGCTTGCCCCCCTCTACCCAAGAGAGGGCACCAGATCTCATTATAGATGGCTGTGAACTACCATGTGGTTGCTGGGAATTGAACTCAGAACCTTTGGAAGTGGAGAGAGTGCTCTTAACCTCTGAGCCATCTCTCCAGCCCTGCATTTTTACTTTTAATTTGGCATGAATTGTCTTATTTCATTGGTGGAGATAACCTATCAGCTTTCTTACTCCCTTGATTTTGTTTTTGAGACAAGGCCTCACTGTACAATCCAAGCTGGCATAGAACTTATTATATAATGCCCAGGCTCATCTCACTGTCATCTGGGATGACAGATATGTATTCTCTCTCTCTCTCTCTCTCTCTCTCTCTCTCTCTCTCTCTCTCTCTCTCTCTCTTTCATCAATGCCAGAAAACCTATCTTGCCTATCTTGCATCCAAGCCTATTTGCACTATATTGACTTGAAAATTTAAATACAAAATGATATAGAGAACTTCACAGAGCTATCTGATAGAAAGAAAAAGAAAGGGTTCTGTTGTATTCTCTCCACCAAATCCAGTTCTTACCACAGTGTTAGCATGAGCCAATTTGTTGTTTGAGAATTTCTTTAAATTATAAGTCCACTTTGAAAATGGCAAGATGGAAAATAAAAAGGCTTTGGGCTGTGTTACAGTGAAGGACTTTGCCATAGGCAAATAGAGCATGTTCTTTAGAAAATGTCTTTTCCACTTCCTGTGCTTCTTATTTACTCTTTACAGTAACAGGAACTGACTGACACACATATGTGCACATGGGCCAGATGAGGCTCAGAGAGGCCCATGAAGCTTCCAAAGCAACACACAGCAGCTTGAGCCCACCTATCTTCTCCCTCTGACCTGGTACACACAACACACAGCAGCTTGAGCCCACCTATCTTCCTCTGACCCTGGTACACACACTGCCTTCATTACCATCCTGACAAACAGACCTCATCCCATGCTTGATCCTTTAACAAATATTTGCTAATATAATGAATAAGAGTCCCAAATTGAAATGGCCCAACCATGGAAATAAACACAAAACAGCTGTCAGAGCTGCTGCTGTAGATTCCCAAGGGCAGTTCGTCTTCCCAGTGCATCCTGGGAGCTTAGGGAATAGGTGCTCTGAAGTCTCTCCACGGATCCTTGTGCCTACCAGAGAAGAACCAGAGCCAGAGTGTAGATTAACTAATTAGCTGTTAGCAAAGGTCTGAAACAGAGTCCTGATGTTTCAGCGCGGGTGCTGACAGCACACTTGGAAAACAGCATCTTGGATTTTGAATGGGCCTGCCTGACCAGTGAAAGCGGAGGTCAGGCAATTGCTGCAAGTTCTGCCTTTAATGGCGACAGAATTCCTTTCTTTGAATTTCTACTTAGGACAATACTAACACTGCTGAGCAACTTCACAAACACCCCCTTCTTTCCGTCCTTCTTTCTTTACTTCCTTTTTTAAATTCCTTATTTCCTTTTTGCTTTTTTGGGGGAAAGAGTGTAGTAGGGTTAAACATACTTTGTCCATCTTTGGCAACTGCTCAGCAGCTGAACTGTATCCTCAGCTTTCTTGCTTTTCACTTTTAAATCATTATTATCTTTTTAAAGATTTATTTATTTTTATGTTACGTGAATGAGAGTTTTGTCTGCGTGTATGTCTGTGCACCATGAGTATGTAGTTAGTACCTGTGGAGGCCAAAGGAGGATGTAAAATTCCCTGGGCTGGAGCTACAGATGGTTGTGAGCTGCCATGAGGGTGCTGGGACTCAAACTCTGATTTTCTCCAACAGCAGCCGGTTCTTTTAACTGCTGAGCCACCTCTCCAGCCCAGTCTGACATTGAACTCACACTGTAGCTCAAGCAGGCCTTGAACATATGATCCTACTGGCTCAGTTAGCTTTTTTGTTTTTTTCCAATGAGACAGGGTTTTGTAATGTAGCCTATGAGTTTATAATCCTCTTGCTAAGTCAATGATCAATATCTGTTGCCTCTAATTATAACAGACTATTTGTCCCTATTGCCTTAAAAGTCATTTATAAAGAGTTCTCGTGTTTACATGCAAGAATTAGTGAACAGGGGCTAGGAAATGGCGCAGTCAGTGATGGGCTGCTGGCAGGGCAAGCATGAAGACATGAGTTCTTCCCGAGCATCCACATCTACCTGCCAGGAGTGGCTGCCTGTGCCATAACCCCAGCACAAGGATACGGCTGGGGTAGAGACAGGAGACTGTCGCTGGGGCTTGCTGGGCCAAAGGCCAGCTGAATAGTTAGCTATAATAGTCTAGCTGAATGAATGTGCTTCAGTGTCAGTGAGAGAGCCTGTCTCAAATCCTAAAGTAGAAAACCAGGACCTCTGGCCTCCATACAGGTACATGTTCACGTACATACAGGCAAACAAGAGCATGTACAATTTGCATGTAAAAGCTGTCACTTAGAAACTGTTAACTGTAAGCTACACACAAGAAAAAGACAGAGATTTCACCCTTAAAGAATATGTATTTTAGCTGAGTGGTGGTGGCGCAAGCCTTTAATCCCAGCACTCAGGAGGCAGAGGCAGGCAGATTGCTGTGAGTTCGAGGCCAGCCTGGTCTACAAAGTGAGTCCAGGACAGTCAAGGCTACACAGAGAAACCCTGTCTGGAAAAACTAAAAAAAAAAAAAAAAAAGGATGTGTATTTAAGTCGGATGCGGTGGTGCACTCCTTTAATCCCAACACTACACTCAGAAGGCAAAAGCAGGGGATTTCTGTGAGTTCAAGGCCAACCTGGTCTACAAAGTGAGTTCAGGACAGCCAAAGCTACCCAGAGAAACCCTGTCCCGCCCCCCCCCCCAAAAGAAAGATAGAAGAAGTGTGTATTTATTTGTGAGAATGAAATGCATACAGGTAGAGCAGTCAGCATTATTTGAACAAGAGCTAAATCTTTCGGTTTGGTTCATACATACAACAGCAAGTTAGCAAATGGTAGGGCCGACTCCTTATTTTTTAAATCGGAGTCTTAGTATGTAGCTCCAGTTGTCCTAGAACTCCCTACATAAACCAAGCTGGCCTTGAATACACAGAGATCTACCTACCTCTGCTTTCTGAGCACTGGCACTCCAGGATTTTGCCATCACGCCCAGCCAGAACCAACTACCTCTGTTTTAGGCTTCATCATTTGTGAAATTGATCAGCTTTCATTGAGTGGCTGAATTCGTTCCCAGAACAACTAGGGATGTTCTGAACAACTGGGATCTAGGGATCCCAGATGCTAAATGACATCGTAAAACAGGGCAGTGACCAGATGGTCAACAGTACAACCTGAGTTTTCACCAAGCTCTCTGGGACATCAGGTTCCCAAACTGTCACCCTTCGACTGACAACTGAGTCCTTATCTAGGGATCCAAGATTCAATTATTCCCACATCTGCCCTCTTCTCTTTTCAGCTGTTTGGTTCCTGGATTAGGGTCAAGAATATTGTCCTCTGTGTGTGATTTGGTCTGTGGCAGAAGGCAGTGGCAGGTGGAGGGTGGCTTAAGGAAGCTTCAAGGTCCAAAGGTGTGTGCTGCTCCTCTTTTCAGAACACCTGCAATACGAAGAGACTCCTGCAGCTCTCCTCACGGACTGGTGAGGCAAGTCATAGAGGTGGGTGGATTTCTGCACTGGACGCATCTGTGCTTAGCTACCAGTGCTGAGCAAGGAACACTGGGGGTGGCGTGGAAGCAGAGAGAACGCCACCACCTAATTGGTCACTGCCATGAATCTATACTCAGGGGACAGACAGCACAAGCGGAGGCAATAGCTTACATACGTACTCCTGAGCTGTGCAATAGATGGAAAAGGGTCCCAGATGGATTGGGCAGGGGCTTAGTTCCGGGATTATGATGAGACAGTGGGTAATTATTGACTGGCAGGGCCTCAGCCCTGATTAGTATCTGCAGGCCTGTCCCCTCCTTCAGAGGACCGCATTGATAAAGATAAACCGTGCCGCTGCGTGTCCTTCATTCGGCATACAACGACACATTTCAATCTAACAGGATCAGGTCCCCACTTTGATCACAATCTGTTACCTAGATGTCTTTGCAAATTAATCAGTCCTGCTTGTTTAGCTCCAGTCAGTTTGTACTGCTAAATTAATAAATGTACCGGGAGCAACAGAACACATAATTAAATTCTACGCTTTAATCTCCACATAATAATTTTGACCTCAGTCTGGATCCGCTGTTCTAGCTATGAGAATGCAGAGCCACAGCCTTCCCTGGGTCCTTTACAATAACCACCCACCCTCAGGGTGACCTCCAACTTCCCAGGCACAGAAAGTAGGAAGAATCCTGATTTGGAAATGCAAAACACAAAACAAAACAAAACAAAACAAAACCAAAAAACCTAAAAATACCAGGTGCTAGGTGGCCAAACAGAGCAGGACGGTCAATTTACCAGTTGGTATCTGGGCCACCTTCAAAACAGGACACACCAGTCGGGCAAAAAGACTGTGTGTGTGTGTGTGTGTGTGTGTGTGTGTGTGTGTGTGTGTGTGTGTGTGGTGGGGGAGGGGTGTTGGAGGGGGGAGCTGTAGAAAAGAAGTGCCTAATCCAAACACTAGGCTATCTGCTTGATGAATCCAAAGTGGAAGAGCAAACAGGAGCTCCTTTGAGAGAACTTGGAACCCAGTGTGGGTTCCTCATGAAGAGCTGAGGTTTTACTTCTAGATCCCCAAGTTGGTACTTACCTTGGAATACTTCAATACCAGCCAGGGTTTAAACTTCTTTAAGGTTCCAAGATTCCTGTGTTTCTTAAAAGGTTTCCCCTGCTCCGCCGTGGGGGGGGGCAATTATAATTGGCTATTAGAAATGATATAAGGGATTGGAGAGATGGCTCAGAGGTTAAGAGTGTTGACTGCTCTTCCAGAGGTCCTGAGTTCAATTCCCAGCAACCACATGGTGGCTCAAAAACATCTATAATAAGATCTGATGCCCTTTTCTGGTGGGCAGGCACACATGCAGGCAAAACTTTGTATACATAATATATAAATAAATTGTTTTAAAAAAGAAATTTTAAAGGTGTATGTATGCATGTATTGTGATGCTGTGGATCGAACCCAGAATCTATGTATGGTAGGAAATTCCTTTACCACTGAGGTACACCAATCTCTGGCCAACCTAAAAAAGCTGCTTAATTTTAAGTTCTGGGGAGCAAGTCAAGAACAAGGTACTCAGTCTTTGAGTTGTTGCTTGGGTGGCATCTTGGGTGTTTTCCATTAAATTTATCATGCTGTTTCATGTGTGTGTTACTTTCTTGGTTTGTGGAAGCCATGGTGCCAGAACAGGATGAAATCTGTTGCATGAGTTGCAGGGTCATGATCTGGGAAACAGGAGCCTGGGACTAGAGCAGGCTACCATCCACTGATGACCTGTGAGGGACCCTTCACCTTTGTGTGGCTCAGCATTCTCATCTGAAGAATCAAAAAGGTGGACTAGATAAATCTCCAAGAGACTGAATTCTGAGTGTCTGTGATTCCACTCAGAGTCAAGTGGGTATTAAGGCAATCATGGAATAACACAAACTGAAGGGAGCTTTTGCCCCCTCTCTCCATGGTTGAGTTCCTTCAGAAAGAACTGGCTGCTCAGTGCTAGTCTGACTTGTAGGCAACTACTTCATTTCTGCCTCTCACTTGTGTTTCTGCCATCGTAGGCTTGTGGCTTCCACCGGGTAACCAACAATGAAGTATTTGCTTAAGTATTTGGCTGTGTTGAATTTTCATTTAGCCCTCTAATGAGGGCCCAGGGGCAAGGGGCGGGTTATGTGTATATAACTGGAGAGTGTATGATATTTGTTTGTATCACCAATGTTTTAGCTACATTAGAAAGAAAGAGAGGAAGGAAGGAAGAAAGAAAGAGAAAGAACAGTAACTTCATTTGTCACAAAAAGACCTTTAACATAAGTTAAACATGAAAAGTGCAGCTGTGCAGCAGGATGTTAAAAAACAAAAACAAAAACAAAACAAAACACCAATGATTTCTGAGCAAATAAGGGAAGCCTGACAGGTTTGACTCTGAAATCAATTCAAGTATACTTACTTGAATAACCTGGTAAGCATTTGTGTAGATATATCATCTGAATTGTATAGGAGAGACTATATTTCTGTACAGGAAAAGCCAGAAATCTGGGCTCATGTCTTTAATTTCAACACATGAGAGGCTGAGGCAGGAGGATCATTGAAAGCTTGAGGCTAGCCTGGACTACATAATAAGTTCCAGTATTAGAGTGAGAATTTGTCTCAAAAAGACAAGGTTGAGGGTCAAGGGTTGGTAGTGGGGATGACTCTGGAGGGATGGCCTGGCAGTTAAGAGTGCTTGTTGGGAGCTGGGTATGGTGGCGCATGCTTGTAATCCCAGTACTCTGGGAGGCAGAGGCAGAGAATCTCTGTGAGACAGAGGCCAGCCTGGTCTACGATATGAATCCAGGACAGCCAAGGATACATAGAGAAACCCTGCCTCGAAACACACACACACACACACACCCCTAGTGTGTGTGTATATATATGTATATATATATACATACATATATATAGTGCTATATATATTGTGTGTACACACACACAAACACACACACACACACACACATTATATATATATACACACATAGGAACCCAGTTCTATTCCCAGCACCCACCTGGCAGCTCACAACCATCAGTGATTCTGGAGCCAAGTGAGACAAGCCCTCTTCTGGCCTCCTAGGGCAGCACCAAGCATGTACAGCACACATACATACATACATACATACATACATACATACATACATACGTGCAGGCTGTTGGCATAGAAGAGGCCATTCACACAAGATAAATAAATCTTAAAAATGAAGAAAACTGAAAAGGAAGGGAAAGAAAGGAATAGAAAGGGAAAAAAAGCAGAGAAAAGGAAAGATACCTGGTGGAGGGAGGAGGAAGGTTTATTCATTCACTTTCTGGTCTCATTTGTAAAGAATGAAGGATTTTTTTTTAATTAACCTTGGCATTTTCATGCCTCTGTGTATTATTTTTTAAAATAATAACTCATAGCTACTTACACAAAAATGAATCTCCACTATGGTTGTTTGCCTTTAAATCTTCTAAAAGTACTGTCAATACCTTTAAAGTGTGGAATTCCCAGAGGAAAATCTATTAAAGTGCCTGTATGTCACCCATGTGAGTAACAGATGAATTAATTATGACTGGTGCAATTACAAGGAATAGTTAATGAAGCCATAATGACCAGATTCTGGCAGTTAATTTTCAAAGCACAGTGAGAGCGAAATGTGGCAAAAGGTCCCCAAAGAAATCACGAAGCTTTTGTGTGCTCACCTTGGGGGCAGGGTCCTTCAGGGCGCCTGGCAACTGGGCCCGGGAAATAGCGTTCTTCCCGTTTCAGTTGCTGTCTAGGGCTCGCCTGAAAGTCTGGTGTACTCGTTTCCTTTGACCAGCGTTCCCGAGGGCATCCGTGTCTTTCTTATTTTTAGGACCTGGCAAGATGGTGGAAACTGAAGTAGTCAGCGATCATATGATTTTTTTTCCCTGAAGCAAGATCAAATTAAAATTAACTGAGTGAAACAGAGTACAGAGTAGAACAGAGAGGAGAGAGGGTTGGGCACAGACCATACAGGGCATGCCTGGGCTTCTCGCCTTGTAAGCCAGGGTTGCTTTTTCCGGTTGACAAGTAAGGAGCAGGATGGAAGAATCTCCAAGAGACTACAGTTCTGAACATTTGCCATTCATTTCTATTTCACAGTCCGGGAAGGCAATTGCAAGCAGGAAAAGCAATGCTGAGCATTTTTCTAGCAGCCAGGTTGAAAGACGGAGGAGACTGGTTGTTCTACTGCGGGAGAACAAACTCGTAACTTAGAAAAATGCTAGTTCTGTGGAAGCCACAGAGGACAAAATATAAAAGTGGTGAGCTTATGACCTGTGTCCCACTATTTGCCTAGGAATTCACCCTCTTCTAACAAACAAACCGCTCACATACACATATCGCGTTGTTAGTCACACCTTGTGCCTCTGGGGACATGCAGTGAAGCCAGAAGCCTACTGTCAGTTTTCCAACATCTTAGGTCAGGTAGCTGGAGTTTTTACAACCCTGAGGGAAGCACCGCTTCTGCCAAGCCTCCCTTCCTGAGGTCACTTGCTTCCTGATAAAAGCAGGGACAAGGGGGCAGTTCAGGAGTAAGGTCACCATGTGCAGAAAACCCAGAGGATCAGGTTCAATGTCACCACCCCCTTCTCCTCCATGAATGTATTTTATTCACCTCTGTGGATGGGAATTAACTAGTATCTGTCAAAATAACAGCTGGCGGGATCCAAAATACACAAGAGGTCTAAGTGCTTCTCTTCCTCAGGTATTTTGATAGTTCGTTATCAGTACGAGCGACATTTCTACTTTTTCCAAGTTTTAAATCTCTCTCAAGGTCTATTCTAGCCATCCGCCTTCCACTGGGTCACCACTTCTGAATGTCAAGAGGCCCTCCTGCAGGGAGCTGATTTCAAAGATGAGCATGCCTCAGGGAGACTCCCCCCCCCTCTCTCTCTCCTTCTCTCCCTCCCTCCCTCCCCCCCTCCGTCCCTCCCTTCTTCCCTTCCCCCCTGTCTCTAAGTTAGCATGCAAAATAATGGAATCCAGTGTGGTATTTTTACACAAATGTGAGTTATATTTTATTCTAATGCTTTTCCCTAATCCTGTCCCACTTCCTGGCCCCTCCCCATCTGTACCCCGCCATGCTCTCCCACTTCCTGTGCCCTCCCCATCCCTTGGGTTGCCTCTCTTCCCTTTCTGGGTCAGCCTCCTTTTTGCTGTCAAGTCACAAATAAACCCCTCACTCTCTCCTTCCCCACCCTTTCACGATCTCCTTTCTAGTTTCATAATGTTTACCTCCCCTATCTACATGTATGTATGTATGACACGTAAATCTAGGTTCCACATGTAAGAAAAACATGTGTCCTGGTCTTTTTGAGTCTGGTTTTGTTTTAACATAATGATTAGCAAATATATTTATTTTCCTGAAAATGTTGTGGTTTCATTCTGCCTTACAGCAAATAAAATCCGTTGTGTGTGTGTATGCAGCATGTTTTCTTTATCCATTCATCTGTTGGTGGACACCTGGCTTGATTCTGTTTCCTAGCTACTGTGGGTATCACATGTATAGTAAACAGGGGAGCGTAGGTATGTCTGTGGCGTGCTTACTTAGAGTTTTTTCAGCATACACCCAAGGCTGGTATAGCTTGGTCAGAGGATGTGAGGGCTCCTCTTCCTCCTCACTAGCATTTGTTGTTATTTGTTTAGAAGACTCTTTGGGCACTCTAGCTCATGCACATATTGACAACCTACCCTGTGCCATACGCTTGACTAGTACTGCCAATAGAACGCTCAACTCACCAAATACCTATTCTGGTGACACTTGTCGTGTGTAAATAAACACAAGGACTGGCTAGGGGCCTGGATAAGCCTTCAGGAAGAACACCTTCTTTTGGTTGGGTTACATGGTGTGTTTAGAGAAGACAAGTTTTTTTAAAAAAAAATGAACACTAGGCAAAGGAGCTTGTATGGAAAGGGAAAGTGTTTTGGGAACAATTTCGCTCGCTGCACAGTTGTGACAGCCAGCATGCTCTGAGGTGCTCTGTTTATACTGACATCTTCTAAGTTCATACCCACGAAGCAAATGCTGTCAGTATCTCTATTTTAGAAGTGTCATAGGAAAATGCCTGTGATCATAGGAAGCCACCACAAATGTAAGAAACTTGTCAAAGTTTTGAGTCAGGAATTAGGTGATTCAACAGTGAGGAAGGTCAGTCCAGAGCCTTCCAATGAACTACTGGATACTGGTATTTAGGACATGCTGTGGGGCCGGGGGCATGGGAGGATGCTGGTGTGGAAAAAGATGAAGATAAGTGATTTTGAAGGGATTGGTAGAGATCAGTTGTGAAAATTCCTTATTCAGCAGTGCCCATTTGCCCTGTGAACAATTGAAAAATCAACCTGAGTGTGGACCAATGAGGGGTAGCCCAGTTGTAGAGTACTTAACTAGTGTGTGCAAGGCTCAGGGTTCAAGCTCTGATACGTAAAAGAAGAGAAAGAATACAGACAAATACTAAGTGATTGTGAAGGAGCTAACAGCATCAACAACAACAAATCTCTCCTCAATCTCTGTCTTAAATATAGAAAAGAAAATCAACATATCTTAGAAATGAGCAGAGAGGGAAATAATCTAAAATATGATGTATCAATAATAACAGATGATAGAATTGAATACTATTAGTACATTATTATTATTATTATTATTATTATTATTATTATTATTATTATTATTACTGATGCTGTTATTTTAAACTCACTGAGTCTGAGTTGTGCCTCCCATATGGATGTAGGGTGTAGTTTACTAGTGTCCACCTTGTCCTAGTTTGCTTTCTTTGCCGTGATAAAACACCATGACAAAAATAAATTTGGGGAGGAAAGGGTTTATTTGGCTTACCCATCCCAATCACAGTCCATCACTGAGAGAAGACAGGGCAGGAACTCAAAGCAGGAGGTGATACAGAGACCGTGGAGAAATGCTGCTTACTGGCTGCTTGCTCTTCATGGGTACCTTGCTACGCAACTCAAGATGGCCCACCCAGGAGGGGCAGCAATGCCCATCAATCATCAGTCATGAAAATGTCTGACGGCTTTGCCCAAGGACAAGCCAATGTAAGCATTTTCTCAACTAAGACTTCTTCTTCCCAGATGACCCTAGTTTGTATCAATTGACAAAAACAAACAAACAAACAAAAACAAAAAAACCTCAAACCTAACCAGTACCCCTCCACCAAGGAAAACGACTCTCACTTCCTCAATAGCCATCAACTGTCAGTAGCTCCTCCTTTAGAAATCAGGCCGCAACAGCCCTTCCCCCTCTCCATGTTGGAATTCATTTTTAAAAAGACTTACTTATTTTTATTTTGTGTGTACAGGTGAATGCAGTGCCCTTGGAGCTATCGGGTTTTCCAAATCTGGAGTTGTAGAAGGTTGTGCACTGTTAAGTGCTTGCTGGGAATTAAACCTGGGCCCTCTGGAAGAGCAACCGGTGCTCTCAAGCACTGAGCCAGCTCTCAAAACCCCTACTTTGCTTTTTTGTTTGTTTGTTTTAACCTTACTTTACATGTATGAGTGTTTTGCCTGTGTATATATACATGTGTACAGGAGTCTAAGTAGGTCAGAAGAAGGTGTCAGATCCCTGGATCTGGCGCTATGCATGTTTGTGAGCTGCCATGTGGGAGGTGGGAACCAAACCTGGGCCTTCGGCGAGAGTCACTGAGCCATGCTGTTTTCTTTTCTTCTCTTCCTTTTTCTTTTTTCTCTTTCTTTCTTTCTTTCTTCCCTTCTTCCTTCCTTTCTTTTTTTTTTTTTTTTAAGGTTTTTGAGACAGGGTCTCTGTGCAGCCCTGGCTATCCTGGAACTAGCTCTGTAGACCAGACTAGACTCGAACTCAGAGATCTGCCTCTGGAGTCTTGGGATTAAAGGCCCGTGCTTCCACTATCTGGCCATTTGTACCTTCCTTTTCTTTTTAAAATATATAGTTTTATTTTTAAATGATTTGTTTATATTTCATGTGCATTGGTGTTTTGCATGTATGTATGTCTGTGTGAGTGTTTGGGACAGTAGGCTGTATGGCCAGTGTTCAGCCATCTTGTCAGAGCCTACACCTTTAGGCTTCTACTTCTCCAGCAGTCTGCCATTTACCAAAAACCATCTGACTCTGTCGTGGTTCAGCAGTTAGACACCTGTTGTGGTTTATTGTGGGGGACAGTCATTCTAAGACTCCCAAACTCATAGTAAGAGCTACTCCTTTCTGGCTATAAACTAGCTTTTCTAGTAAGACTGCTGGTATTTCAGATTAAAGGCCAGCTGCCTGCGAGCAGCAGTTCCGGGAACTTTTTTCTGACTAACCAGATCTTTTACAACTTCCCTTTCTCTCTGGAATTTCTCCCTCTTCTGTGATTATAGCAGCTGTAAAGGTAGACACCTGCGGGAGCATTCCAGAGTTAGGTATCCATAGCAACCCTCGCTTACGCAAATATCCTTGCCCCCATGCCTATAAAAACTCTGTAAAATTTTTCAATAAACGGGGTTTGATCAGAATCCAGACTTGTCCCCATTTCTTGTCTTGTGTTCTCTTCTTCATATAGCTTGTTTCTCCTCCTGAGCTTTAGTCGAACCCCAGCAAGCCGGGCCATATGAGGGTGTTGTGTCCTCTGGAACAGGAGTTACAGACAATTGTGAACTTCCTTGTGGTTGCTGGGAATGGAGCCTAGGTCCTTTGGAAGAACCACCAGTGCTCTTAACTGTTAAGCCGTCTCTCCAGGCCCCTATTTGTACTTTCTTAAGAACAAATATATTGTGCTTTGCAGAAAGACTATTTTAAAACTAAATTATTTAACCTGTTCGGAGTTCAATTATACTATTTATAATTTTTTTAATCTGCATAAAGGGCTGCACATAAGTTAAGAGTCATTTTGAGATGTTTTGATGTCTTGTATGTAAGATCTATGAAGCAGTTAGCCTTTTTCTAGGGCTTACTTCCATAGCAAGCATGCTATCAACAAGAGCTGGTTGAAAAAAGGGCAGCCCTGATGTCACTTATAATTAAGCTAAGGAGACAGCCCAAGAGCAGAATGGTGACCAAGACGATGTTGCCACTCCTGGAGAGCTCACTGTACCCCAGTGGCTGCACCTCGCCTTTGGCACGGGTGATCTCACCTCATCCCCATAGCTCGTCTGTGTATAGACAAGGGTCTCGGGACCAAGAGACGAAGAAGTTTGCTTAATATCACACAGTAACTGTAGTACTGGACTCCAACCATGGTCTGACTCTAAGACCCTTGCATTTGGATTAGCTTGAGGAAATTGTGCCCCATGTAGACAAACACTGCAGGCTGTCTCATAAGTGTCAAAAGGCAACCAGAAGGGACTATAACAGTACACTTAGTTTTAGTTTTATTATTATTATTATTTTTAATACATAACCTTTTGGTCTAGGATTATCATCTTTTTGAACAACTACTAGGATGTGGATATAGAGAAGAATTTCTGTTTCCAAGCACCATTATAAGCTCTTCTGTATGCTTATCTTATTTATTTTCATGGAATTAGCAAGTTGGACAGAATATTATTTTATTGATAGATGTCACTTAACCAATTGTAAAGTCTTTCTCAATTAATTGCACGTCCATTACAGGGACTGGGCATATGGTACATTACAAGGGTACCCAGAAAGTCGTTTAAACAGCCGCTCTCAACTTCCTAATGCTGCAAGCCTTTAATATAGTTCCCCTGTTGTGGTGAGCCTCCTCCCATAAACATTATTTTCGTTGCTACTTCATATATGTAACTTTGCTACTGTTATGAATCATAATGTAAATATCTGATATCCCATATGCTTCCCTATGGAAGGGTCATTTGTCCCCGAAGTGGGTCATGACTCATTGGCCTAGAACTAAATAGCCATTGAGGACCCTGTGCTGGGCTTTCTTTTGAGTAAGCATGCCGAGCTCACGGAGGGTCTATGAGGAAGTTTCCCCTTCCACACTAGTTTCCCAGATTCCTACTTCCCCTCTCAGAGGTACACAGTGTGGCTTGGGCATCATTCCTGACATGTTTTATGTACATTTAAATTCCTGTGTTGTGCCATCGGTCCCACACAACCCTACTCAAGATTTGGGACCGGGCACACTCTGGATTTGCTTTTCAGAAACGATGATCCATCTGGCAGATCATTCTACGTTACATACAAAAGCCTTTTCTTTTTCCTTTTTAAAAATAATGGCTGCTATGATAATTCATTTATAGCTTCTGGTTGACATGCATAGCCAATTCTATAGCAATTAGTTTTTTGTAGGAAAAAAAATCCTGTAAATTGGAATTACTGGGTCAATGTGGGAGTGACAGATCTCCCCAGCTGCTTTGCCGGGAGGCAGCACTACCCCAGTTGCCCTAGCACTGTGCTTTGGTATCTGGATCCACACTCCACCCACAGCACCACACATTTTCTGTTCTGTATCACTAGAGTAGTCAAACGTAAGTATCTCAGGTAGTTGTGACTTGCATTTCTCTTCTGGTGAGTGATACTGCTTCTTGGGAGCACTGGCATTGCTGTCTGTCATCCCAGCCGAGTCCAGGAAGAGCCCACAGCTCAGAGCAATTAAGGGACATGAGACACAGAGGCAAAACAAAAGCAAATGCCTATCTCATTATCGATTATTTGCACCTCAAAGTCCAGGATTTAGGAAGCTGAGGCAAGTCATTGGTTCAAGGCCAGCTTGGGTTACACAGAGAGACTTTGTCTCAGAAACAAATCAGTCAAATAAAGGCAATGTGATGGTTCTGTAAGTAAAGGCAGCCACTGCCAAGCCTGAGTCAGTCCCCAGGATCCACAAGACTGAAAAAGGGAACTGCCCTCTAACATTTGTCCTCTGACCTTCATGCCCACACAAGCTTCATAAGTAAATGTAATTTTAAACAAGGCTTACATCAATCAAATGAGAAAATTTGCTTTTCAGAGGTCATAACTTTCGTTTAAAATGTATAAATTATGGGCTAGAGAAATGGCTTCTTGGTTAAAAGTACTTCTGGCTCTTCTAGAGGACCTGAGTATGGTTCCCAGCACCCAACTCAAGCAGCACGTAACCATAGGTAACTCCAATTCAGGAGGTTCTAGGCCCTCTTCTGACTTTCTTGGTCTCTCTCTCTCTCTCTCTCTCTCTCTCTCTCTCTCTCTCTCTCTCTCACACACACACACACACACACACACACACACACACACACACACACATGCATGAAAATAATCATAAAAATCTAATAGGGGACTGGAAAGTGGTCAGTGGCCAGAAGTGTTTCCTGGTGCCTGAGGCCCTCAGTTTGGCTCTTGGCATCTGTGTTGGGTGGCTCACAATTGCCTCTAATTCCTGCTCCAAATTACAGACACCCTCTTCTGGCCCTGAGGGTAACCACACATACCTGGCAAACACACACACATATAAATACAAACATTAAATAAATTAAAAATTTAAAAGATATATGAATTGTGTTGGGAGTGGACCTTAATGGTATGGCATGAACTTTGCATTGCTAGAGGTTCCTAAGTTTGGTTCCTAGTACCACAAAATGCATACATACATACATACATACATACATACATACATACACACAGTTCAGTTACTAAACATTTGCCAAGTATCAGCACCATTTGGATAAAGTGCTGGAGATACACTGTAGAACAAACACATGAAGGTTCTGTGGCGATAAGCTGCCTCTCTAGTGCCAGAAGTAAGCGCGCACACACACACACACACACACACACACACACACACACACACAAAGTCAAGTGACTTGTCATAGTTTAATCATTCAGATAAACTTCCCTTTGAGAACAGTAGAACAAACTAGGACAGTCCAGGGCAGAAAAGTGAACATCTGGTCACCTTCCTTAGGAAGGAATTAAAGCTAAGCACGTCCCAGGGACTATGGTTGGTGGTCAGCTAGAACCGCATCTGCATTCTTAGTCCACATTGTCCTACAAATTCCCATGCTGCCATCGGACAGGCGCCTCAGTGGCTGAGGCTGGTTTTCTCCAGGGGTCCCTGTGGTCCCTTCGTAGGGATTCAAGTTCTTCTTGCAGAGTACACCATCCCAGCAGAGGACTGATAGAAAGTTCTAGAAGCCTGGGTGTGCCAGAAAGTAGCTGAATGCCCCTCAGTGAGTGGTCTCTATGACTCAGACCTGCTCTCTGTGTAGAGAGGAACCTCTCCTTATTTATCTAGATCCTTGGGGTTCAAAGCACAGCTCGTTTTGTTTTGTTTTGTTTTTCGAGATATAGTTTCTCTGTAGCTCTGGCTGTCCTGGCACTTGCTTCATAGACCAGGCTGGCCTCAAACTCAAAGGGATCCACCTGCCTCTGCCTCCTGAGTGCCAGGATTAAAAAGTGTGCACCACCACCACCCATCATACATAGCTCTTAATGTCGAATATTTGACTATGCTTGCACTTTTCGGAGGGAAAGTGAGAGAGACCTGGGTATTTTACATCTTTAATCCTTGAGACTTGGGCCTACTGAGTCGCAGTGCTGGGCTCTGTCAGCTGTTCGCAGCGTTTCAAAAATAGCATCTCCTAAGCAAGTCACCCTTCCCCCAGGGCTGAAGTGGCTGGTTCCTTTCCAAGCTGTAACAGACAGGTAGGTCGTCAATCCCTCAATGCAAAAATGGCTAACGACTGGGACAGGTGTTTGCGCCTGCCTTCCCTTGTTACACCCACCTTAAAAAACAAAAACAAAAACAAAAAAACGCGCATACAGGTACTGTGTTCCGGTCCATCTGCCTTCAAATTCCAAGTGCCTCCTGAGGGAAGGCTAAAGCAGAAAGGCTGCTTCCCAGCAGGAAGGTGCTACATGCAAATGAGCAGAGGACAGGAAGGTGAGACCCCAGGGGTGTTGGTGGCCAGCTCTCCAGGCTGAGCATCAACCTGCCGACCCAGCCTCCCCCTGAGAGGTCCTGATTACGCAACAGGTAATTTCTCTCACTTATTGTGAAGTGATAATGTGTTCCCCATATGAAATTCATATCATTTGTGTTTGGCCTCCTTTGCCACTTAAGGGTTGCGAGGGGCACCGTTTTAAAATTAATTTGCCGGGTGTTCTGTCTATCTGTCAGGAACAGGAGGAAGCAGGCCCGTCCGAGTATTTATCAGGCACACGCCGCCCATCTGCCTGAGCTAGGTCGAGGAGGATTTGCTGTTAATCCCTCAGACCCATCTGTAGGGGGTTCAAAATGCTGACCAGGAAGCTAGACAAGATGAGGTTTATTTAATTAGAAAAACGACTCTGGGGGTTACTAGAAATCACTCTGATGGAGGAAGGCCTTTGGGCCATGTCACTCCTGTATGCCGGCGTGGGGGTGGGGGTGGGGGGAGGCAGGTCAAAAATGAGGAGCGCACTGAGATCTTTTCGTGTGGGGTTTGCTATGGTTTGTTTTGGTTTTAAAGTGGTGTGGCCTGAATCGGGGAAAGGGTTTCCTTCGTGGTTATATATGAGCCAGAAGCAACTGTAGCATGGGGCATGCCACAGGAAGCTGGTGTGTGTGAGAGAGAGGCAGTGCAAGCCAGGGCCAGCAGATAGCAACCTTGAAGACAGACTAAAGCTGCTTAGGCCAGAGCCAACCAAGGCAGGTCTGTCAAACCTAACCTGCTTGAGGCTGAAAGCAGTTAAGTCAAATGCTGTTACCTACATCTTAGTCCTAAAAGTCCACTACAAAATTCTTATAACTGGTGCTTATGCATTTGAGAATGGCTTTTTTGAGGAAAGGGAAACAACAAAATTACTTTTAAAATTTCTTCCCCTGGGGGGGAAAAATGTCACCTGCTCTAAACAAAATATCCAGCGATGGTGCCTTTCTTTTTGTGTATGAAAATATTATTAGTGTAATCGGTTTCTGCAGGACTACTGTTTAGGACAACCGCGCAGGGGAAATGTGCCCTCTCCTAGACTCTGATCGTTAGGACCGGCGCTATAAACACTGAAGTACGCTGAGGTAAATGGTCCTCTGTCTACTTCAGGCCTTCTGAAATGGCATCCCTGTTGCTACCCAGATTCCTGGACACTGGTCACCCTCGGACCACATTTTTGAGGCTGTATCTTTTTAGGGTTATTGTCCAGGGACAAAAGCTCACTTGGGGGAGTAGGTGTTCCCTAAAAGCAACTACTTGCTAGAAGAAACTTCACATTCCTTTTACAAATCGCCAGTCATTCAGAGGAGCAGGGAGCCTAAGCTCCTGATCCTTTCCTCTCCTTTCCCTCACAAGAGGGGGCGCATGGTTTGGAGGAGCTGGGTCTCCCAGTAACCTTGCTCTTTCCAATTCCAATTTTAGTCTCTTCTAGAATTTCCTAGGAATCCTCACACCTCCTACTTTGGGAACCCTGGCTGACAGAACCAAACCCATCAACAATACAAAGACGTGGAGAGGGTGGCCAACAGGAAGAGAGCCAAGCAGCCCCCCCTAGGATGCAGCTGCACAGAGAGTGCTCCTGCCACAAGGAGCCCACGCGGGTGGCATGGCAGCATTCTGACATGGCGGACCAACCATTCCCTCAATGGAAAAGCAGTCAGTGAGTGGAAATTCTGAGTTCACACAAAACACGCAGGCACTTAATTGCCTGCTTATCCCATGTGCTACCAGCCAGAGGCTACAGTGAAATGCAAAACAACAGCAAAAACAAAGCCCAGAGGTTGTTCCAATGGCTGAAAATAAAATGAACCTAGCTTGTTTTTACTATACGATGGCTTTCAAGCCTAAGGTGGAGGCAGCCTGGTTCACTACCTGAACTACATAGCAAGAATTTGGGAGGGGGGAGGGGAAGCACAGGCAATTCTTTGCTACACTAAAGACTCTATTAGATGGAATATGGAACATACACACACACACACACACACACACACACACACACACACATACACACACCATTAAAATTAAAAAAAAAATTAAAGCAAGAACAGAAGTAGCAGCAATAACAACAAAATAAAACAAAAATACTTGAAGCAAGCCAGGCATGGCTGTGCATGCCTTTAATCCCAACATTTGAATTTGGCGCTAGCCTAGTCTGCAGGGAGAGTTCTAGGACAGCTAGGGCTACACAGAGAAGAAACTCTGTCTCAAAAAACCACCACCATTATCGACAACAAACAACAGCCACCTGGGGCTTAAGAACAGCCTGACCTATATTGCTCCTGAAGAAAAATATGCTTTTTGCCTCTGAGCTACCAGCTTCGTACTCTTCCCCCAGAAGGCCATGGCCTTGTCTTGGCGCTCAAGGACTGTGTCATGCTGTGAAGACTTTTTTGCTTCAGATATTACCAAGCCTGGTGGGTATCCTGAGTTTGCAGAAGATTTGCTCCAAAGAAGACTCATAATCTGGGTCTGGAGTGGGCGTTTAGAAGCATCTGAGTTGGTAAGGCTGTGCAAGGTGACACTTTGATGTACTCCAACAACACTGCCTCTGTGAGCATGGTGGACGGGGCATGAGGTCTACAGTGAATTCCAAGACAGCCAGGGCTACATAGCGACCCTGTCTCAAAAAGAAAAAAAAAAAAAAAAAAGAATAAAAACAAAAAACAACACTGACTCATGTATTTTTTTTTCCTTAGAGTCTCACAGCAGGTCCCCGAGATTAAAATGCCAGATTTTCTTTATTGTTGCTTATTTGTAGCCCAGGCTGGCCTTGAACTTGCAATTCTGCCTCAACTTCCTGAGTGCTAGGATTCCAAGCATGCACACCGCACTGGGCTGACACAATGAATTTTAGGGAGCAAGAGGCTGTGCTCTGCACCAGGCCCTTTAGAAAAGGAACATTTGAGAACCCATGGTGTGGACTCCTAGCAGCCCGATCTTACTTTATCTCATGTGCACACCCTACCTCCTGTGTTTTTATTTGCTTCTAAGTAGGTCCTTTGTCTCAATTATTATCTTGCCTTTTAAGATTTTTTTTTTTTAAACATAGGTGATTTTAAACTGGTATTTCCTGGCCAGGGTTATTTCTGATTTTTATTTTTGATAACACTTCAACTTTATTTTTATTTATTTTATTTTTAATTTTAATTTTAGATGGGGGGGGTCTTACTACATGGCCCTGGCTGACCTAGAATTCACACTTTTTGCCTCCTGAGTGCAGGGATTAAAGGTGCACACCACCATGCCCACTTTAGTATTCAAACTTTAAAAACTGGCAGAGCATTCACTCACTCTGGAGGACCAGTTAGGAGCCTGGAATCCGGCTGTTGGAGTTCACACTTAGGTCTGCCACTTAATGGCCATGAGCTTTCAAGTAACAGGGTTTCCTAAACCACCTCTGAGAAGCAGAAGGATAGAATATTGGAAATCCCTCATAGCTTATTGTAAAGATCACACATGATCATGAATGTAAAGGACATAGTTCAGTGACAAGACTGATGTGTGTACTATTTACATATTAAATACATAGGTAAAAAATTTCATTCTACAAGTATTTGTTTTTTTATTTTATTCTTGTGATGGTAATTACATCACTTCTCCCTTTAGGTTTTTCCCTCCAAACCTTCCTGTATACTCCTCCGTGCTCTCTTTCTAATTCATGTTTATCTAATTCTAATTCTTGTTTATCATTAATTGTTGTTACATGCATTTGTGTACGTAAATATACATATATATTCCTAAATATAAGCTTCTCGGTCTGCATAGTGTTAGTCTTATGTATGTTTTCAGAACTTCCCTGGACAAGAGTGTTTCTCCCACTTTCAGCATTCCTTAGTTGCCTGTAATTATTTGTATAGGCTCGAAGCCTTGTGGGTTCCCCCAACACTGCACCCCCAACACTGCACCCCAACACACACCTTGGCACGTTTATTGCTGTTCTTGTTCAGCTAGTATTCGGGCAGTCATATTGGAGAGACTTCATGGATGTAGCTTCTGACATTACCAGGAGACACAGTCTCACCATGAACTCTTGATCCTCTGGCTTTTACAATCTTTTCACTTCGTCCTCCAAAATGCTCCCTCAGCCTTAGGTGTGGGAGTGTTCTGTATCTGTAGCCATTGGGAATGGGCTCTACAGCTCTGTGTTTTGGTTGGTTGTTGTTTTCTGTAATGCTCTCCGTCTGCTGCAGAAACTTTTCCTGTACAATAGGAGAGGAGTGAGGGCCACACTCACCTGTGGGCATAAGAACAAATACTTAAGATGTAGTTAGGGATTGTGTTGGTTTAGTAAAGTGGTGCTCATGGGTTCTTTTCCAAGATCCTTGGCTTCTCTAGCCTCTGGTAGTTGCCTAGATAGATGTCCAGCAAACCAGGTAGGACTTCGTTCTTATTGAGTGGGCCACAAATACATCTTAAGGATGTTCTGGCAGCATGCTAGTTGAGATTAATATGCACTGAGTAATAGACTGTGTGCTCTGTTCTCCTGAGGGTCACAGTCACCAGTACAGCCTGCTATCGTTAGCAAGACACAATAAAGTCCATTTACATCACTTTAGGGCTGTCTCTTTGCCACTGACCTGTCTGTCATTCCTTTTTGCCAACAACAGCAACCAAACGCAGCGCGAACTTCTATTCAGTTATTTAATGTCAGGTGCCATTCTGACCACTTAAAAGGCATGAATCGGCATAATTCCCATGGTATCCCTTCGAGGCAGGTACTATTATTCTCATCTTATGGGTAAGGAAATTGAGATTCAGAGAGGGAAAGAAATTGAGAGTCAGAAAGGGAAAGTAATTTGTCTAAAAGCACATAGGTTTCAACCCTGTAACAAGTGGCAGCCCAGCTCATGCTGTAGGCTGAGTCACACTGGATATAAATAATTCTGATTTAGGATTCTATGTAAGAAGGTGTCCCTCATCCTGCAGCCCTGATTGTCTCAAGCGAGGTGTGGTGGGCTCATACCTGTAATCCCTGCACTTGGAGTTTGAATCTAGCTGAGACTATTTAGTGAGGTTCAAGTCAGCCTGAGTTTTGCAGTGAGACTCTATCTAAACAAACAAACAAACAAACAAAAAGTAAATGGTGGCTGAGGATGTAACTCAATTGGTACAGCAACTTCTCAGCCCTAACAAAGCCCTGGGCTCTATCTTCAGTATTGAATGTGGTGGTCCACATTTAGAGTCCCAGCATCCAGAAGGTAGATATGAGAGTTCAAGGCCTGTTGCTACTACGTGAGACCTTGTTCTCATAAAAGCAAACAAACACAGGGAATCTTAAGACCCCCCTCCCTTCATAAAAAACATTACTCAACACCCCTTCACAACTGCAACTTCTGATGCCTTAATTATTATTTGCACAGCCTGATTAGCTGTGTCTCTTGTGATTTGTTGTATTAACTATTTTTCTGCTCAGTAGGCTAAACTCTGTAAGAGCAGACTACATTTCTTTCCTTTAAAATATTATTTATTTTCTCTCTCTCTCTCTGTGTGTGTGTGTGTGTGTGTGTGTGTGTGTGTGTGTGTGTGTGTGTGCTTTTCTGTCTGTGTGTGTACAGTGTGAATGCAGGCACCGTGGAAGGCCATAAGAGGGCAACAGAAGCTCAGGAACTGGAGTTTTAAGTGGTTGTGAGCCTTCCTGTATGGGTGCATAGAACCAAACCTGGGTTTGGTCTTCATGAGCAGCTGTGCTCCTAAGCATTTCTCATGCCCTGTATCACTTTCTACCTTGGATATCTGCTCCAGCCTCTGGGCAAGTATACAGCAAAGCCACACAACACACAGATGACCCCTACCTTGTAGGATTGACTCCATAACAAGGCAGGCCTCCTGGAGACCTGAAGAAGTAGTGCTTGTTCAAGCCACACAGGACATGAGAGAATGAGGGGCTGAGGGGTGAAAACTAGGAAAGCCAGAGAGTGACCAAGACTGTAGAGTGAGTGAGTTGGATGACCAAGAGAGGCCTTGCTGACCACATTGACACTCTGTTTATCCAAAGAGCAAGCAAACCTACTGAAGGCTTTGAAGAGGAGAGACGGTGGTCTTCAACTAGGCTGTGGTCTCCAAGGAGAGAAGCAGATGTAGTGGATGGGTAGTCAGGAAGTAAAATGCAATAGGAACTGCTCCTTGGATTCCTTCAGATCTTTGTTTACGAATTTCCTTCTCAACGGGTGATCAAAACTATACTGTGGAGCTTGGCATGTAGCCTCCTAGCAGAGTAAGAGATTAGCAAGCACAAGGCCCCAAGTCCCACCACAGCACCACTGGAATAAATAAGTAAATAATTGTACCTTGTTTTGTCCACTGGGCCTATGTGCCCAGGTCTATTTCTCATTGCTCTCCCCGTCTTTCCTCAGAACATTTAATTCCTAGTAACATTTCATTATTTTACTCATTTGTTAAGAGTTGATGTCCTGGGCTGGAAAGATGGCTCAGAGGTTAAGAGCACTGGCTGCTCTTCCAGAGGTCCTGAGTTCAATTCCCAGCAACTACATGGTAGCTCACATCATCTGTAAAGATGTCTCTTCTGCCGTGCAGACACACATGCAGACAGAACACTGTATACATAATAAAATAAATAAATCTTTTTAAAAAAGAGTTTGATGTCCTTGTCCTGTTCCCACTTTGACAGCGTATGCTAACTCGGGGCAAGATGCTTTGTTTCCTACATGGTGGATGCTAACAAATATATGATGAGAATGTTGCAGTTCCTTTGGCCAAATTCTTTATAGACTTTAAAAGTTATCTAGAGATTTAGGACTCATACTCTGATTTCACAACTATTGCGGTCTGTGGGGCCCACTGGAATGAAACCTGTGCTGTGTTTTCTCCTTTGTTGATGTCTTCATTCTTTACCAGCGTTTTATTACGGTATGCTGGCATCCTCTGTCTACTCCGCTTAAAGCCAGACATGCAGGGTTTTCACACTGTTGCCTTGTTGTCCTCATATCTGTGATGAAAGCAAATAGCCTTCAGCTGAGGGGCGTGTGTCCCATATGGCCAAGATACTTAGAGGAGACATCTGCTATGAGTGGACAGTGGACTCAGGGCTCGCCATGAATAGCTAAAGCCTGTCTTTCGAGGGTCTGGTAGAGGTAGTATGCTTAGCTCTGTTTCTACCTTTAATGGACCTAGTTAAAATTCTCTCCCTCAGGCAGACTGGGACTGGGTGGGGATGGGAACAGAGGGATGGGGTGGGAGGTGGGGCCAGAGATTACTGAGAGAGACGACTGGAATTGTAGGGGCATAAAAAATAAAATTATCTCCCACGTTACAAGTCAACCTGAGCCCCTTTCCGGAATACGTGACATGTAGCCTGCGTTGGTAAATGTGACCAGTTCTTATGCTGGCCCTCACTTCCCACATAGCAACTGAGCTCTAGACCAGTTTGATCCTCAGCACTACAAAAATAAGGAAGAAAAGAGAAAGGAAGGAAGGAAGGAAGGAAGGAAGGAAGGAAGATTTATTTTCCATTCTTCTATACAATGTACACCCTTTCAGTTTTATTGAGTACACGTGGAATATAGTAACAACCTTAATGTGGCATTATCTCAGCCACATACCTCCCCACAAAGATACGGCTTGGCTTTGGTGACTTCACAGTGCAGGAGAGTGAGTATGACCAATGGAACGTAGTGTTACTCAATATACTGTATTTAAAAAGACATTGGAAAGCCAGGCAGGGTCATACATGCCTGTAATCCCAGCACTGGAAGCTGAGGCAGGAGGATCATTGTGTTTGAGGCCAGTCCAGGTTATACAACAGCTGAAGGAACCACATTGTAAATGTCTCCTGGAAACCAGTGCCTGAGAGAGATTTTGCTTTTAGCTGTACCTTAGTTACCTAGGACAGCCTGAGTTGATCTTCAGCAACACTAATTAGCTGCTCCCCCCTCCCCCCTGGGCCGCCCTTAGAGAGTTCCCGGAAGCCTAGCTTCCTCTGCTTCCTCAGATGGACCCATTAAATGTTATCTCTTACATTACAAGAGCACCTGAAACCCTTTCTGGAAGATGTGAGATATACTCAGAATTGGCCAGTGTTATCAATTATTGTGTCAGCTCGCATTTCCTGGACAGGAATTCTCGAATCTTTGGAAGTTACATTAATAAGTAAAAAAATAGGAAGAAAAACCGCTGACCATTGCGCATGTCACCTTCAACCTTCCACAGCAGCCCATGTTTTCCCCGTGGAACTTCGTGTTTTAGAGGCAAGGAGAGGCAAAGTCAGGATCCAAGTACAAGCCACCAGCTTACAAATCTACATAACTTAATACGGACTTTGCTGTGGGACAGAAGGCCCTCATTGTCCGGGCCACACAGGCTCAGGAAGTGGGGCTCCAGTCCCTGGGCCACGTCGGTCTTTCTGAGTGTCCTCCTTAGTCCTTGCTAACTCTGCCTCCTTGCGCTCAATACCCGGAAGTGGATAGAGTGATGCAAGCTCTGAACTGAAGGCCTCACGTGGCCGGGTGGATATGCCTTACTTCCCTGGACGTCCGATCTTAGCTTCCCTACACACTTCTTCGAAAAGACAAGAAAAAGAGGCCCGCCTCCTCAAGTTGAAGGCAAAGCCCTCCTCTGAGGGCAGCAGGGGACTTGCCCGTTCTTTTCCCACGCTTCCTCCGTCCTAGGGAAGATGGCGGCTGCTATAACCATGATTCTTGGTGGGCAGAACAAGACATTCCGTTGTTATTAGCTGTGTTTGTTTTGTTTGTTTTGAGGCAAAGGCTTACTCTGTAGGCCAGACTAGCCTCAGCTTTCCAGTTCTGGGATACAGATATTTGCCACCACACTCGGCCCCTGTGAGGAAGGTGTTTATCCACCCTCTCCCAAAGGCTTTCCTTGTCTTCCATGAGTCACATAAAGCCACAAACTAGTGGAACAGACCTCCTATCACCTCTGTGCTACAGTCTTGACCTTTTTCTCTCAAGACCAACCCGCCTCCATACTTGGCTTCAGTCTTTCTCTGATGGGTTTTAATCTCAGGTTCCTTCTCATCCCTGCCCGCTTTGTTTCCAGGGTGGCATCACTGCAAGCAAACCTTCCATACCATTTGTCAGCTATTAAGTTGTTGGCAACATTACACAGTGGGTTTAGATTTGGATCAGTTAGAGCTAATAGAAATTTTCAGGAAAATATTAACCAAACACACACAAAAGTCGCTCGTGTGGCTCCATCCTCTCCTTCAGTAGGATTAATCGAGTTAGATATTTACTCTTTCCTCCACGCTAGTGTGTTCCTACCTTCCATTCCAAACAAGAAAATGACACTAAATTCATTCAGTACAAATTTATATTATTATCTGAGGCATTTTAAACAATGCTTAATTTAATTTCCGTGTTTGGAGTGAGCTATTGAAGAACGGAACTGCATCATAACGCATAAATGGGATCCACACATCTGTCAGTCGCTGGGCCATATTCTCTGGTGGCTCGAGAGGCCCCAGTGCTCTGTTTATCTTTGATTGCTATTCAAATGTACCCGATCATCTCTAACCTCAGTGGAAGGAGAGTCAGCTCCTGAAAGAGTTATTCCCTAGACGGGCACGGCAAGGCCTTCACCTTCAGAGAGGTAAAGATCCTCTCATCTGATTAGAGTTCTGATTCACTAAAGAGAGCAAATCAAATATGTTGACTGTTCATGTTCTCATGGCTTAGCAAGTAGTTAGCTGGTGTTCTGTCTGGAGAGAGAGAGAGAGAGAGAGAGAGAGAGAGAGAGAGAGAGAGAGAGAGAGAGAGAGAGAGAGAGAGCTCTTTAACAATCACAAACAGTATGCCAGGCATTGAAAAAAATCACATTTGATTTTAATCCTTTCATGAACCCCACAGGTAGCTTTCTTGTCATATAGCACTGACCCCCCACAGACAGAAAATAATTAAAAAAAAATAAATGCTGTGGGTAAATGAGCAATATCCTTATTTTACATCCAAGGGACAGGTAAAAGGAGAGAGGAATGGGATTTGGTTGAGGCCATGTGGCTACTCGGAGGTCACTGGGCACTGGGCAAAGTCACACCACTGTGACCTACTGTGTAAAGCCTGAATGAATGACAGGCTTCCCCAAGCCATGAAACTCCTGGTTGGTGGCATGGTCACCCTTTTGAAGATTGGTCCCAGAGTTTTCTTTAATTTCTAGAGTCTTTAAAAAACAAAACAAAACAAAACAAAACACCCTGGGCTGTGCCTGAGGAGCCATGACTGCTTGAGGCTCTTTCATTCTGTTCACTCTGTACGTGGGCTTGACCAGATCTTTGAGCACCAACAATACATTAGCCAGCAGCGGTCACTGAAGAGGACCTACCCCTCCTCCTCTATTCCTTGCCGGCTCTCACCCATTGCAATGGCTGGGGATGGTTTTCTTGGCTGCCTGTAAACAGGAGCACGGTATCCTTTGGTTCCTAAGAGCAAAGTCTCAGGCAGCTTAGCCATATGGTGTGATAAAATGCTCTCCCGTCCTCTCAAGTTCCAGGCCCCTTGACTGGAGTAAGCTCACACAGGTTAGTGGCGTGCATACAACAGGACTGAGGGAAGAGGAAATGCTGGTGTGAGAGGCAACAACCTGGACTTCTCATTTCACGTCAACTCCAAAAGGCCTTCAGCAGAATGATTTCACTATTATAGCAGCTATATTGCTATAATAACTGGACTTCCCTCTCCTCCTAGTGAACAAAACAAAATGAAATCAAACTTAGAGACTACTAGACCTGGGTGGGGTAGCCCATGCCCGTAACGATCCCAGCTACTGGGGAGGCTAAAGCAGGAGGATGTGGGACGTACGTGGGCTATAAGGCAGATTCTATCTAAGAAAAGCAAACAAATGCGGGGAGAGATGACTCATATGGGTGAGAACTCAAGTGTTTGGGTGCTTGGCATTCACATAAAAAAGCCAAGTGTAGCTGCACGCCCCTGTAGTCCCAGTGCTGGGAGGCAAACACAGGAGGATTCTGGGAGCTTACTAGCCAGAGGAACTAGTCAAGCTAGTCATTGAGTTCTAGGTTAATCAGTGTGAGACTTTGTTTGTTTGTTTGTTTTTTTAAATCAAGTGGAGGGGATGGAGTGATGGGTCAGCAGTTAAGAGCACTGTCTGCTCTTCCAGAGGTCCTGAGTTCAATTCCCAGAAACACGTGGTGGCTCACAACCATCTATAATGAGATCTGGTGGCCTCTTCTGGCATGCAGATAGAGCACTCACATACAATAAATAAATCTTAAAACATCAAGCAGAGATGAATGGAAGAAGATGCTCAATTATCTACCTTCTGGTCTCTACAGGCCCAAATACAGGCGCGCGCGCACGCACACACACACACACACACACACACACACACACACACGTGCGTGCATGCACACACTTCCATCCATACACACGTGCACATGCACACATACAAAAGAAGTATGTAACCATTGATTAAGAGTATAAAGCTGCACGTATTGTCCTTGGCTGGTGCCATAGTTTGAGCAGGACCCCTGGGCCCAGATCTGCCCATCATAATGTTCTTCTTATAGGTTTCTAGAACCCTCCCTCTGGATCCTTCTATTTCCCCATTCTCCCATGCTTCTCTCACCTAGAGTCCCAATAGGATGTCCTCCCTTCTGTCTGACTTTCACACGAATTCTGGTGCCCCATATTTGACCACATCCCCTAGATGGGGAGGCCTGGTGGCACTCAGAGGAAGGATAGCAGGCTACCAAGAAGAGACTTGATACTCTATGAACATATAGAGGTGGGAGGAGGTCCCCCTCAGTCACAGTCATAAGGGAGGGGAGTAAGGGGAAAATGGGAGGGAGGGAGGAATGGGAGGATACAGGGGATGGAATAACAATTGAGATGTAATATGAATAAATTAATAAAATGTATTTTTAAAAAAAGAGTATAAAGCTGAGAGCAGCGCCTTGGAGGTCCCACGGATCTGTGTCTTGCTTCAACAGTGTTGGATGGAACAGACCCGGGGACTCCCTCTTTGTTAGTTCCCAGCCTCCTTACAGAGTCTCCAGTCACAGCCTCCGGGACCACCTCTTGGCCACCATCGGCTCCTAGGATCAGCCAGCACCATCTCTGTGTAGTTAGCTCTGTACTGCAGATCAGCCATGACCTCCCAGATCCATCAGAATTATTCCAACAAGGTGGAAATTGCCGTGAACCTCTTGGTCAACTTGCACCTGCAGGCCTCCTACACCTACCTCTCTCTCTCTGGGCTACTATTTTGATGGGGATGGAGTGGCTCTGGAGGGTGTAGTCCATTTGTCCCTCGAATTGGCTGGGGAGAAGCCCAAGGGTACCAAGAGTCTCCTCAAGTTGCAGAAGAAGTGCTGGGGCTGCACTCTCTTCCAGCGTGTGCAGAAGCCATCTCAAGGTGAGTGCAGTAAAACCCAGGAGGCCATGGAAGCTGCCTAGGCCCTGGAGAAGAACCTAAACCAAGCTCTCTTGGATCTTCATTCCCTGGGTTCTGCTGGCACTGACCTTCATCTCTGTAATTTCTTGGAAAACCACTTCCTGGAGGAGGAAGTGCAGCTCATCAAGAAGATGGGGCAACCACCTGACCAACATCTGTAGCCTGGCTGGGCTGCAGCCAGCGCAGAAAGGCGGGCCACAGGCATCTCTGGGTGAATATCTCTTTGAGCTGTTCACTCCCAGGCATGACTAGGGAGCCTCCTCGCCTTCCAAGAGGCTGGCTCTCTCTGCTCTGTACCAGCCAACGAAGCCTTAAGACTTCCACCTGAATGACTCTCTCAGGCCACTAGACAGCTTTGTAACTGCCCTAGAGCCCCACCCAAGTCTTAGGCCATGTGAAAATAAAGCTTTTTGAAAGAGATTTTAAAAAAGTATAAAGCTGGTCAGTCTCAGTCATTTAAACAGAATTCATTTTAATGCAGTTCTCTGACACCTTGAGTTCTTCCTTACAAAACATCTTCTTGAATCCAATAAGTTTCAAGTGTTGTCTGGGCTCACAGAGTATCGTGACAAAAGAGTAAAAGAATAAAGAAACAACCTCTAGCCTCGGCTGAGTAAGATGCAGTTTGCCATAAAGCAGCTCTGTGAAATAGCTGCAAGAAAAAGTAGAGTAAACGTAAGAAAATTAAAGTTTACTTCATTCGGGGGTGGGGGAGGAGGCATCAGAAGAAGAGATAGTATCTTCTGGGGCTAAGGGAGGACCAGAGAAGGCATCAAGCAGGAGGTGGTGGCCTGAGAAGGGGTCCCTGGGGACCAGCGGTGGGAAGCTACCCTGGAAGATGGCTGGATGGACTCACATGTCACCCCAGAGTCTGATCTAAAGCTCCACATTGACTTTTAGGCATGGGAACTTTTCAAACACCCGCCCCCCCGTGTGATTTTTAATTTGTAGCTAGTATGGGGAACATTGGGCTGCATAGCCTTCAAGATCCTCTGCAGGCTTAAGAGGACTGGTTGCTCTTCCAGAACACCTAAGTTCAATTCCCAGCACCCACATGGTGGCAAACGAATCTAGTTACAGAGGATCTGATACTCTCTGGTAGCTTCCTTGGGCACAAGTCATGCATTTGGTGCATAGACATGCACGCAGGCAAAACATAGAAATTTAAAATTAAAATAAATGTTTTAAAAATGTTTTAAAGGTCTTGTGTAGCCTATGATGCTCTTTATGACTCAAGAGACATGTGAGACAGGTGATAATGGGTGACAAGGAGTTCTTAGCCTTCAGGCTGTCACCCTTGAGTAGCTCTGGGGATGGTCTTAAGATCAGAATTCAAAGCCCCAACTTGTGGGGTGTGGCCACCAATGGGACTTGCAGCCTAAACAGTTCTGCCCCATCCAAAGCTGGCAATGCCCCCTGCCCCCACGCCCAGCTCCTGCTGATGGCTACCAAGTAGGAACATGGGGAGGTCAGGGCTGCCAAACTCTGCAGCTTTTCAGCAGAAGCCAGGCATTTAGCAAAAGAGTCTGATTTGATTGTTAGTGATAAGTTCAAAGTTTTGATTAAAAACATTACAGGTCAAAAAGAGCACAGATCCTGTAAGCTGGGTTCCGGTTTGATGCTTCTGTCTTAGGTGTGATTATTAGGTCAAGTGTGGTGGCACACTTCTTTAATACCAGCACTGGGGCAGCAGAAACAGGAGGACCAGAAGTTCAAGGTCATCCTCAGCTACATCTCAAGTTGTGTGGGCAGCCTGAGCTCTCTGAATTTAAAAATAAATTAATCCGTGTCTAAGTTCTAATCATTTATAAAAGTTGTAATAAAACAAGATTTTGCCTGAATCAGAATCTAAATAATTTATACACTTGTCAGTTGCTATTTGTATGTCTGCTTCCCATGCTCATTTTTGAGCATTGATTTTGAAGAAATTATAATTACTAATTTATTTGTATGTAACTTTTCACCAAAAGATTTGTAAAAACGTAATGAAGTTTTGCAAGGCCAAGTTCAGTGATTATATTAGAAGTTAGTTTGATATAGTAAGTCTTACAAACAGCTAAATTCTGTCAAGGCAAAATCCATTTTAATGCATGATTGAATATTGATAATTAATGGCAACTATCAGGAAGTCATATGCAAAGATTAATTACCAACTGAGCTCTGAGAACGTTTTTCTTCCTTTGTAATCTTACCTCCTGAGAGAAGCAGTCTATATTGGTCCTACAGTGAATTGACAGATATGTCCAGAAAAAAACAGCCTCTGACTTTAATCTTTATTGGTCATGCTCAATTGGATGTACTGTTTTTTTTTCTCCCAGAGACAATATTTTTTCAGTTAAATCTTTCTGTAATGCAGGAATCATAAGGTGAGAGTTCTGAGGTCTTTAATTTTCTTCATTTTTTAAAATTTTATGTGTCTGGGTTTTGCCTGCATGTGTGTCTGCACACCACATGTGTGTCTGGTGCCCACAGAGCCTACGAGAAGCTGTTAGATCCCCTTTGATTGGAGTTACAAATGTTTGTGAGACACCATGTGGGTGTGGGTACTAGGAATCAAACTCTGCAAAAGTGGTCACTACTCCTAACCACTGGGTCATCCTCTCCCAACCCAGTCTCATAGAGGCAAGTCTCTAAGGTTCTGTCTCCCCAGGGGACTCTTATTAGTGTCAAGTTGATGGGGCCTAACCAACTCACTCTGCCATGGGTATGTGTATAGAAGAGTAGACAGCAAGCCCAGGCCTTGGAAAACTTCATTTCAGACACATCCTTGAGGGATAAAGAGAGGCACTCTTCTTGAAATCACTTCCTTTTTATAAGAAATCTAAGGGCCGAATCAAGGTGATGTGCCATGGGCTTACTCTTTTCATTGTTGTCCCTAAAGAGGTGCCCTGAGCTGCTTCCTTCAGAAAGTGACTGACTGAAATGGACTCCTCAGTCCAAGTTTATTAAAATGAGGAAAAACACTGTGAGTCCTTCAGATAAAAAAGCAGAGAGGGGCAAGCTATCCTCACATCGGATTTGCACTCCCACCTCAGCTTCTGCTCAGAATCACTCTCAGCTTAGGGGCCTTGGCAGAGCCAGCTGTGACTGGCAGCAGCTCGGGTTCCCTCTGCAAAGTTAGCTGGTGGCCGGTGACTAATTACACGGTTGACATCTTGTTAAGACAGTGCCACATGTGTCCTCCTTGGGCTGCAAATTGCCAGGTTACTGGTGGATTTCCTGTATGGGTGCTAATTATACCTAATTCAGCCCTGAGATTTCCACATTTGTCTTTCTGTCACTAAGTTTGTGATGACAAATAGCTCATGTCGACGGGAGTGACCTAACTGTCTGATGCTCACTTGCATAATAAAACCATCTATGAAGGCAGAAGCACTTAGCCATCCTTTCAAGACACAGAGCATCTTCTGCAGGTCTTGACCCTGAGAAAAGTTTGCTTTCTCCTGATATTTGTTTTCAGAATAAATTAATTACCCGAGAAACATAACAAAGCCTCCAACTCTAACACTGTGTGGAATATAGTCTCTGGCAGCCATTGTGTGACTGAGGGAGAGGCAGCTCAGGAGGGCTGGGCTGCTAATGGAACTACCACTGGGCAGGTACCACTCCAATACACCACTCTTGTACACAACCACTTCCTGCGTGAAGACAATTTGCTGGAATACCGGAAATGGCTTTAAGGCCCCTTGGCAGCTGGCTACATTGCTGTATAGGCTGCTTATGAGTTCTCTCTGGCTCTGTCCATGAACCACTGTGCTTCTGGGTCCCCAGTATGGAAGACGGGACCATGCCTGTCAGTGAAGGCCACTCATTCCTTTCCACACTGGCTTAAAAGCTTTTGTAAGTGATCTCAACAGTGGTTCTAAATGTTTTTAAGAAAAGTCTAATATTTCCTTTAGAAAGGGGAGTGTCCTGACATGTGCCTGCTGCTGCTGAGGTAGGAGAGGAGGATGTGGGTGCTGTTGGAGCCAGGCCTTGAGGTCTAGTCCCCTGGAGGGAGACAACGGGGAAATGAGGACTGCAACATCCCAGTGTCTGTGGCCTGTTCTGTCCTTGTCAAGCCTCTAGGTGCTAGCCTCAGCTATTTTTAATGAATCACAATTACCTGGGAATGGAAGTCGAACCCGGAAATCTGCCTTTGAGAAGCGAATATCTCCACTAAATCCCTGAGAGTTTGGAAGATCTTTGAGGCAATTGAGT
This sequence comes from Acomys minous, assembly GCF_964271855.1. Classification (NCBI taxonomy): domain Eukaryota; kingdom Metazoa; phylum Chordata; class Mammalia; order Rodentia; family Muridae; genus Acomys; species Acomys minous. The sequence goes on from NC_140501.1 coordinate 70,190,101, forward strand.
ACTGTTAAATGGCTCTGAAGTCTACTTAGGAAGTTGAGGCAAGAGCACAAAAAATTCAAAACCAGCCTAGGCAACCTGATAGAATTCTGGCACAAAATAAAATTTAAGATGTCCGTGGTGGCACAGACTGTAAGGCTGGCCTTCAGGAGGGTGAGGCAGGAAGACCAGGAGTTGAAAGCTAGCCTGGGCTATATAGCAAGTTCCAAGTCAGCCTTCAAGATCTTGTCTTTGAGGTAGAGTCAAGAGGAACAGAAGTTCAAAGCCATTCATTCTCTGCTACTGAGTGAACTCAATGTTGTCCATGCCTACATGAGAGTCTATCTTTTAAAAATGATGATGATGATGATGATGATGATGATGATGATGATGATAAATAATACTAATGAAAAGTCTTCCATGTGACAAACATCGGAAGTCTGAAAGCCTAGTGGCTTCTTGGCTGCCAGGGTTAAAAATAAGAAGGTAAGAGTTTTTCAGGGCTGAAGATGGCTCAGTGGCTAATAGAACTGATTGCTTCTCTTCTGGAAGGTTCAGTTCCCAGAATTCACATAGCAGCTCTCAACTGTCTAGAAAGCTAACCCAGGGAGATCTGATGCCATCCTTCTGCCTCCCTGGGTCGGTGATGCTGAGATATACGTGCAGACAAAACACCTGTGCTCGTAAACTATAGCCAAGTAAGCTGAGTATGCTATCATGGGTGCTCCCAGGGTATCTGAGAGGGAAGGAAGGTCACAGGTTCAAGGCCTTCCAGGACTAGAGAATAAATTTAAGGCCAGTGTGGGTAACTTATTGAGACCCTGTCTCAAAATAAAATGCAAAGAGTGCTGGGGATAGAGTTCAGTGCTAGAGAGCTTGTCTAGCATGCACAAAACCATAGGTTCAACTCCTAATGCTCAAAGAGAAAATGGAGGAAAAGAGGAAAAGAGAAAGAGCAAAGGGTGGGTGACCTTGAAGTTTATAATTGGGTCTCACTTGGGTTTTCATCTGATTCTACAAATGTTGAGCATAAACCCACAACCACATCTTTACCCTGAGGCTTCACAGTCACATGAGCTCTTTTGGCTATTTCCGATGGGGACACCGTTGGCACTGAGACCAATCCTAGTGATTTGGTAAGGTGCTGCATGGCTCAGCAAGCCCTGCTCTGTTCTGTTTTCTCATCAGCTGGATGAGAAGAGAGAGCAGAGGGACGGGCTATAGAGTCTGAATGTGTCCTGGTGTTTTGTGTTCAAACTCTTCTGCTGATTGCTCACTCTTTGATTTGATCCACCTTGCCTGAGTGAGCGGCTCCCAGGGTCCTCACACACACTTGGGGCAGAAGCCCATCCTAAGCATACTGTTAAAGCTTCTGGATGAAAAACAATGTAACCTTGATCTTGGCAGCATTTCCTCTGACTTACCCCATGCCCTGCTCTTCACTGGGCACCCATGAAAAGCACATAGGCAGAAAGGTACATTGCTATAGAATGTAGAAAGCTCTAGAAAAAGAAGGTAAAAAAGCAGGGGCGGGGCATGGAGTAGGGACATGCCTACATTTCATGCATAATTACTAAAACACAAGGGGAGATGCTGAGAAAAGAAACAAAAACAGAAACAAAAACAAACAAACAAACAAAAACAACCTCTCAGAACTAAAGATATTTTTTTCAAAGCAAGATATATTTTTTTTTGGTTGGGGGGAGGTTTGAGACAGTGTTTCTCTGTGTAGCCTTAGCTATCCTGGAACTTGTTTTATAGACCAGACTGGCCTCGAACTCACAGAGCTTCACATGCCTCTGCCTCCCTCTCAAATGCTGGGATTAAATGGGATTAAAGCCTGTGCTGCTGGGAGAAAGGGGAAGGTAGATCGCTGTGAGTTTGAGGCCAGCCTGGTCTACAAAGCGAGTCCAGGACAGCCAAGGCTACACAGAGGAACTCTGTCTCAAAAAACAAAACAAAATAAAACAAACAAACAAAAAAAGCCTATGCCACCACCGCTCAGCTAAAATACAATCTTTTAGTTGTCAGTAGCAGCATCATATGCCTTTAAGCTCAGTAGATGCACATGGATCTCTGCGAGTTTGAGGCCAGTCTGGTCTTTAGAGATAGTTCCAGGATCCAAGGCTACACAAAGAAACTCTGTCTTGAAGCACCAAAAACCCAAAACAATATTTTTTGTTTTGTTTTCTAAATAGAGCACAGGAACAAAGTGCAAACACCGTTTAGGCAACTTTGACAAGAATGAGAGTTAGGGAAAATCAAGCCTGTACTTTGAGGCTTTTATTATCTTCCTGTCCACCTGCTTCCTTATCAAGCATTGTTGAATGCCATCATTTAGAATCTGCTAGGATGTTGTTGTGTTGTTTGGTTTTTTCTCTTAGACAGGGTTTCTCTGTGTAGCCTTGGCTGTCCTGGACTCACTTTGTAGATCAGGCTAGCCTCGAACTCACAGCTACCTGCCTGCCTCTGCCTCCTGAGTGCTAGGATTAAAGGCGTGTGCCACCATGCCCTGCCTGATGTTTTTTCTTCAAGCTTTTCCTCTCACACATTAGGTCTATCACAGCATGAATCGAGTGCAGACTCATTCTCTATCCCTGAAAATATTCCCTCACAAAGAAGCTCCAGCAAAGCCATTGTCAGAGGCGAGCCCTGTGTTCTCTGGGCCAGATGGGATCCTCCTAGGCCCAGAGGAAAAGGAGCAAACTTTCCTGGCACATGCAGCACAGGATAGACCCTTTACAAAGAAAATCCATCTCATTCTCTCAACCTGCTGAGTCAAGACGGTTTCAGTCTCAGAGTTCAAATACCAGGCTGGGAGGGAAGAGGAAATAGACAGAGTCCTGTAAGTACCAACCTTCACCGCCTCCCAGCACTCCTTGCTTTGTTTTCCACACATCTGCTAGGTACCAGGCATATTTTTAGGCCTGAGCAAATGACGAGCAAAACTCAAGCCAGAGATTATGAAATTATGAAATACCAGATGGTAGCTGGGAGATGGAGAAATAGCAGGGTGAGGGGACAGAGAATGAAAGGAGGGTGGCTAGGTCACTCTCACACATCTGTCCATTCAGATTGAGGCATTACTTCAGCCGAGTGTATTGGTCTATCCATCTTTTTTCTCAGGCAGAGGAAAGGGGCATGCCTCAGGTACCTGGACATCCACACTGCAAGGGACTGGGAGAGAAGGCAGGTAGGTAGAGTAGGAACATAGAAGCAACGTCAGGTTTGGAAAGCATTGGTCTCTGCCTTGGGCTCTGGTCTCTTCCTCTCTCATATTATCTTTTGCCCTTTCTCTTCACTCTTCACTCACGGGTACTTATTGTCACCTGGAGGAACCCTGCCCAGCATATGATAACTAGCACCTCTCTCTCTCTCTCTCTCTCTCTCTCTCTCTCTCTCTCTCTCTCTCTTTCTTTCTTTTTTGGTTTTTCGAGACAGAGTCTCTCTGTGTAGCCTTGACTGTCCTAGACTCACTTTGTAGACCAGGCTGGCCTTAAACTCACACTGATCCACCTGCCTCTGCCTCCCGAGTGCTGGGATTAAAGAAGCCGGGTGTCACCACACCTGGCACACCTCTCTTGCTTTCTGCCCCCTCACTCTCTACTATTCCCTTGGGATGGCCTTGTCGCCTTTAGCGGGTACATTCTGTGTTCCAGTCCCCCAGGGCCTATTAACTGACTGGCTGGTTTTTTGCATTGCATCTGCATTTGCTGGCCTGCCAGGGTGTCCAGAGGTGGAAAGTGCTTCGAGACTCCTTTTTCATCTTTCCTTTTCCCTCCTATAGTGTCTCAGGCAGCTTCAAGACCTTAAACACAGCTGCAAGTAGGCAACTTTCAAATTTCACTTAGACCCACTGTCCACGTGAGTTGTCCACAAAGAAATATCAGGCATCTCAAGATGGATGGTGTTCATCTGTATGCCCTGGATCCAGCTGGATCTTCCTTCATCCAAGCTTGTGCAACGCCATCTTTCCATCTGCTCAGGACATCAGATGTGAGGTCCTTTTTACTTATCCTTTATTCTCACACCCAGAAAGAGATGGCTCCTAGCCAAATAAATGCAAGAATTCAGCCATCTCTCAGCCTTTCTAGTCCCAGTCACCACCGGCTCTCATTGTGCCTGTTTCAAAGGCCTTCTTACTTTGGTCTATTCTTGGCTTGGGACCAGCCCCAGTTGTGGTAACAAGTATTTCCCATCATTTCAGTACTTGGATTATAACCTCCAGTAGCTCCTCCCACCCCACCCCACCCAACCTACAAGGTCTAGCTTGCCCCCTGCAATACAAAATCACTTTCTCTAGGCTTGAGGGAGCACAGGTCTCTGGTGTTTCCCGGACCACATCCTGGTTTGTGCCGATGCTGTCTTCAAGAGCTAATAGGTGAGTGGTTTTAAAGTCAGTCAAGGTTAGGTAGACTCGTTAAGTAATGTATTTCTAAACTTCACCTGTAAGATAAAAACTTAAGTGACAGTATCTAAGGAGCAGATTCATTGGCTAGACCAGCAGCAGCAGTGCCCTCACTACAGGAGAAGCCTATTTCTTTGGAATAACTCAGCAGCTTTGTTCTCTTGCCTTCCAACTAGTTTTTCTTCCCTGAACCTCCCCACCTCCAAAATAAAACCAACCAAGGGGAGAGAAAGCAAAAAACAAAAAAAAAATGCCTAATTCTATTTTAATTGTATGGGCTTGACAGAACTAGGACAGCAGGACAACGCTTTCCGGGATCAGTGTGTGTGTGTGTGTGTGTGTGTGTGTGTGTGCGCGCGCGCGCGCGCGCGAGCGCGCGCGTGTGAATAAGTATTTGCAAGAAGCAGATAAAACTTGACTGTTGGAGAACCTCATGGTATCACGGACCTGCCAGCAAATCCCCAGTGCACAACGGAGGCCCTGTCACCGTGAGCCAGGCCTTCCGTGTGGGACAGCACAGGCCTTCCGTGTGGGACAGCACAGGCCTTCTGTGTGGACCAGCCAATGAATCAGTTGTTCAGCCGTTACTGTTAAGACTGCTCTGGGTGCATGAGCTCCCCAAAGACAACATCTGAACTTGCTTTGCCCTCCTCACACAACATGTGTGTATTTGAATCAAGGAAACCCCCGCAGCCTACAGACATGTTTTATTCACTGCACACTCAAGGAGTTCACTGACTGGAATTCAATAGAAAGTGTTCTCTGTGTGAAAGTAATTTCAGAAAGTAATCTAGTTTATGGAAATGAAAGGCATCAAAACACAAAAAAACACCATTTCTCTACAAGTGCTTTGCCTCAAATATTTGACATGGAAATTTGTATAATCCCTCTGGGGGCACGTGGGTCTCACCAGTGTTAACGTCTTTTGAAATGAATTTCACAAATGTTTATTTGCCATGCCAGGCTGACAAATAATTTAGAATATCAAGCCATCTTCCTGGAATCAAATGTAATGACACGGATCTCCAATTGCGGAGGTTAAAAGGTGTGAATTGTAATTGGGTCTTGGAGATGACGTCATTTTCAAGGCCTGTCCCAGAGAGCAGGAAGTATCACTTAGCTGTTCAGGGGCTCTGGATCTCCTTGTCTTTTAGGGAATGCACCTCAGAAATGACAGTGGATCATCCTGGGCCGTGTTCTGATTCATTTCCCACAGCGGAAATGATTCTTAGTGCACCTGCCTGGAGGGAGGGGATGGGGAGGGATGAAGAAGTGGACTGTGTGCCGAATGGGACGGTTGCTTCTTACAAGGGCTTTTAAGACAGAAGCACATTTGGAGATGACCCTTCTGAAATATTCTTTTTAAAAAACATTTATTTATTTATTATGAGTACTGTGTTTGCCTGCATCTACATCTGTAGGCCAGAAGAGGGAATCAGATCACATTATAGATGGTTGTAAGCCAATATTTGGTTGCTGGGGATTGAACTCAGGACCTCTGGAAGAGCAACCAGTGCCCTTAACCTCTGAGCCATCTCTCCAGCCCCAGAAATATTCTTGAGATGAAACTGAATCAGAGAGAGCTACCCCATCATCTGCTGAGTCTGAATGGTCCCTCATTTCTTCCTTTGGGAGAGCACTGGATTCTCATGTGAAAAAAATGAAAATAAGAACAACCCATGTGGAATTAACAAGATTTTCTGAGGGGAAGAAGGTTTGTTGTAAATTCTGATGGCCTAAGGCCAGTTTCTAGAACCCACATAAGGAGAAAAAAAATAACCCCCTTAAATTGTCCTGTAATCTGCACATGTGTACCATGGCATGAAATCTCTCACACATATATGACAAATAAATACATGGGGGTGGTGTACTACTTCAAGCTCATGTGATCCTAGGAGAGCCTTCAGCCTCTGGTGATGAGGTCCTTCCCTGGAGCCACAGCTTTATGACTAATAAGAGAGTTAGAGTTGGTCTAGCAATCCCAGCATGCACGTCTGCACACTAGCAATCCCAGAATACACGTCTGCACACTAGCAATCCCAGCATACACATCTGCACACTAGCAATCCCAGGATACACATCTGCACACTAGCAGTCCCAGCATACACATCTGCACACTAGCAATCCCAGGATACACATCTGCACACTAGCAATCCCAGGATACACATCTGCACACTAGCAATCCCAGCATACACATCTGCACACTAGCAATCCTAGCATACATGGCTGTACACTAGAAATCCCAGCATATACTGCTGCTCACTAGCAACCCCAGCATACACATTGTCTGCACACTAGCAGCCCTAGCATACACATCTGTACACTTGCAACCCCAGCATACATGGCTGCACAAGGACCATAGCTTGTCTGGCTTTGCATAGTAGGTGAGGAGCAGGGTCAGCTGCAGACCAAGGCCTCAGTTCCTAGATGCAGTATCTTGGCCACCTTGTCAGCGTCCTCCTCAGTCTCAGGGTCTCTGAATACTGAAAACTGTACCCAGCCTACAGGAGGCTTGAGCGAAGGCCTAAGGAAGGGCGGAGGGGTATCCAGATCTCCAGCCCCATTCTAAAAACTTCTACAGGGAAATGGGGGCTATGATCCCTCGTTTTGAGCCTTGGCCAGCCCCCTAACTGGCTGTTCTAGGCTTGAGCCAGCCTTTGAGAGGAGAGACAGTTTCCACTTCCTTCCTGCATGGAGAGAGATTGCCTGGAGAGATATGTAGATCCACAGGCAGGAGAGGGTGCCAGAGGGGTGCTAATGGTGGGTACCGGTCACAGAATCTATCAGTTTTTATTATTGCATTGAAAAGTAAAATGAAACAGGTAAAATTAAAGTTTTGGTTTTGGTGACGGCCTTGTCAAATAGCCCAGGCTGTTCTCAAATTCATGATCCTCCTGCCTTGGCCTCCAGAATTCTGGGATCACATATATGTGCCACCATACTCATCCAAAACTTGAATTTTTATTTGACTCAAATATGAAAAAGAGTTGGGGCTGGAGAGATGGCTGAGTAGTTAGAAAGCCTACAGCTGTCACAAAAGACCAGAGAGTTTGGTTTCCCACATAGGGTGGTTCACCACTGCTTGTAACTTCAGCTCCAGAAAATTCTCAATCCTCTTCTGGCCTCTGGGGCACCTGCATGCATGTGTGCATCCCACACACAGACACATACACATAAATAAAAAAAAATAACAAAAAGTAGCAATAATAACTGTGGCTCTTGGTGATGTTGGGGGTTGAGCGACAGGGCCGTATGCATCGTCAACCACACCGCCACACACTCTAGGTATTTTACATTTCTTTTCTCATATGAAGTCATCAAAGCCCAGAGTATCTTTGTTATGTACAAAATGCTTCTGTCCAGAGTTGCCACACACACATGCTCAACAGCTGAACTGAACGTTGTGTTAGCCTTGCAGTTGTTTGCTGGCACCTCTTCCCCAATATCACACAATGGAACTGTTCCTCCATACATGAACTCAGATAGAAACCAAAAATTCAAGAAGCCACCTAGGCTATACCAAGAAGCCAGATTCACCCTGTGCTGTTTGGAGGCATGAGGCAGATGGAGAACTGTTCTATGCTTTTCTAGGGTATAGGCAGTCATCTTTCCAATGGCACCCTTACAAACTTGACCCTCAATTCATCTCACCCAAGCGGAGCACCAGAATAAACATGCACACCTGCAAAGGAGCTAAGTAACTATTCGCTCTGAATAAGAATCTGTTTTATGGGGCTGGAGAGATTGCTCAGAGGTTTAGAGCACTGACTGTTCTTCCAAAGGTCCTGAGTGAAATTCCCAGAAACCACATGGTGGCTCACAACTATCTCTAATGAGATCTGGTGCCCTCTTCTGGCACGCAGGCAGAAAACTATGTACTTCATAAGTAAATAAAACTTTAAAAAAAGAATCTGTTTTATAGAGGAATTTGCATTAAGATTGCTTAAACTGGGGCCACTTTTGCTTTGCTTTGTTATTACTGTTTATTGCTGTTGTCATGTGTGATACACATGTGTGTATGCAGGCATGAGTGCCCTGGCAAACTTGTGTTTATAGGTCCCCTTTCTCATTTACTTGAGTTCTAGAGATTAAACTCAGGTCAAGAGGCTTGCACAGCAAGTGCCTTTACCTACTGAGCCCCTCCCTCCCTCCCTCCCTCCCTCCCTCTCTCCCTCCCTCCCTCCCTTCCTCCCTCCCCCTCCCTTTCTGCCTGCCTCTGTCTCTCTCCCCTTGTGAGACAGGGTCTCATATATCCCAGGCTGGCCTTGAACTCACTACGTAGCTGGAGATGAAGTTAAAGTACTGGTCCTCTCACCTCCACCTCCCAAGTGCTAGGATCCCAGAGAGGCACCATCACATCTCGTTAAGTCTTTGCTGGGGATGGAACTCAGCTGGGGCTTTGTGCATGCTAGGCAGGTACTCTCAACTGAGGTATAGCCCCAGCCCTAGAACATTTCTCTTGTATGTCTAGAATAAATCCATTTACTTAAAAGCATTCCATTCCATTTCACCAAGTGTCTCTCTTCCTCAAAAACAGAACCTTGCCATGTAGTTCTGGGTAGTTCTGGAACTTGGGTAGACAAGGTCCTCAAACTTGAGGGGTCCTCATGTGTCAGACTGCCAAATGCTGGGATTGGCCAGCCTCCCTCCACTTTAGTGTGGCATCCTGTCACTGCCAGTAGACCTGTAGCAGCCATAGGAAAAACTCTGCTGTTACTGTCCCTACAGCTAACAAGCACCATGGGGCTCTGTGAATCTTGTCTTGCCCACCCCCACCACTAGCCTTCTCTGGTTTGCTTTTGGTTTTGGACACAGTCTTATAGCATAACCCTGGTTGACCTAAAACCTAATTTGTAACCCAGATGCCCTCAACTTCATCACAACCGTCATGCTTCAGCCTCCTGAGTACTAGGATGACAGGTCTGAACTACCGTGCTCAGTCAGCACTGTCATCTGTGCCTGGTCGTAGTAGTCCTCCTGGCTTTCCTCCTCCTTCTCCTCCTCCTTCTCCTCCTTCTCTCTCTCTCTCTGTTTTCATCTTTTTGCATTCTGGGCAGGGGTTCGACTAACGCTTGGGAGGAAATTTTTCCTGCATACGGACAGAACACACGACACGAAGAAGGGGGCAAGTCTGGATTCTGATCAGACCTCGTTTATTGAGAAATTTCACAGAGTTTTTATAAGGCAGGGGGGCAGGGAAGCGTAATGCTATGGCAACCAGCTGTAGGCTAGCTCAAGATGCGAGGAATTCCAAGCAGGTCACAACGTCCTGCCACACCGAATATTTTGCTCTTTATCTAATCTAACTGTTAAACTACAACAGGGTGGCTCCGTCTAAATCCTATCTTTAGTCTAACTGCTGAACCACGACAGGGTCAGCTGGTGTCTGGTAAATGGCAGCCTGCTGGAGAAATCAGAATCTAGGCTCTGACAAGATGGCTGAACATTGGCTGTATAGCCCTTCCCCTACACAGTCTCCCAAGTGTTGGTATCAAAAGCTGAGCTGTACCTGGCTTCTGGCCACTGCTCTGAAATCCACTAGGTTCCATGGATGGACGATCTGTCCACAGCACGTGCCTCACCTTAATGGAAATGGGGAGGAGGCTTCCCGGGTTCTCTGCATGGATTAGACCAAGAGCATAACGATGAGCCTCTCAGCGCTACAGTTGCGAAGGGCGAGCGACCTCTGGAGATGTCTGGACTCTTCCATCCTTTGGGGAAGTCTGAAGGCAGAGGAAGCAGGGACGGAAGAGACCTGCCGGGCGCTTCCTTCTTGTGATGTCTGATGCGCTCCATAGGCTAGCCTCACCATTCAACAGCTCCTCTTCCCCTGTACTTTGTCCGGCACGAAATGTACACCATTTAATTAAGTACTACCGTCAATTGAGTGTGCCATGCCTTCTTTGTAAGCCCAGAGTCTGGCACGGAGGCCCAACTGCCTGGGCTTACAAAGGCCCGGGGCTCCTAAAGGAGCTGCCCTCCACTCGAGGCTCCACTGCTGGAGTATAATTTCCACTTTTGTAGTAGTAGCCCTGCCATTTCATGTTATCCTGGGTCCTACACATTTGTGCTTGGCCCTGTGCGCATACAGACTTTTGCTTTAGATAAAGAGCAAATTGATACTGAAATGAAGTCAGTGACATTTTAAAAGGCTGAGGCTAGGCGAGTGTTGGGTCCTGGAAAACCGGAATGGGGCCAAGAAATCCACTAAGCAGGTAAAGGGTGTGGGGTGTGGGTCGGGCGGGGGGGGGGGGGGCGAGGGCAGGATCCTTTTGTTTGTTTCCTCTTAAGTGACACAGAAGTTCCCTAAACCCCAAATGTGGAGAGCCATCAGGCCTGTTCTCAATTTTCAAATAAACAAGCAAAGGAAAATGAAGGTAAGAAAAGGCCAGCCAGGCTCACGCTTGATTCTTCTTAGAAGAGGAAACATGGGCCATGTTGCCAAAGCTGACCTCATTTCCCAATTTCCCAAAGACCCAATTTCCCCAGCTGCTTTGTTGACATAGCAACAGTGGATTCTGAGAGGGCTGTTATAATGTTAATATGTATTTCATGGTGGGTTTGCCCTGTGTTCTCTCCTCACCTTGGGATGCAGGTTGGAAAAGAGGGGATTTTTGGCTCCTGGCCACTGAAAATCAGAATGCCACGGAGCAGGTGAATCTGTCAGCGCCCTCCCACAACTGGGTGAGGCCCCACCCCTGCGCGCTCCCAGGGTACACCACCTTCCTCCAGGGAAGGAGCTGACTATGTAGGTATTTGAAGTAATAGCTGCACCTTGGGGTCCATTTCCATCCTCCTCCTACTTGGGGTGTTAAGTATAACACCTGTGAGCCATTGTGCAGAAAATCAATTATACCTTGGGCCCAGTGATAAGAATTCATCCCCCTGAGCTCAGTTTTCAAAAGGCTTCAAAAGGCCTCCCACCTCTTTGCCTTTTTCCAATGCAAATGAGCAACACTCGGGAAATTTGCATGCCAAATTCCAGCATGAGTTTCAATGGAGTAAATGGTCATATTTATTAGTAATGGCGGTAGATGAGTAAGCGGTATTTAATAAACGCATGTGGAATGCTCCAGCCTTTCTATAGCACTTAGTTTTCAATGCTTCCTTCTCCCTGCACATCATCTATTTCATTCTTAAAAAAGCAAACAAACAGCCCCAGACCCAGAGCGACAGGGACAATAGGGACTTCAGAGTCTCACTGTTACTGATGAAGAAAATAAGGTTCGAGAAATATTTTTATCTTGGTTAAAAAATCACAAAACTGCTCTCTCTATGAGCTTCCGGTCAGCTAAGAGCTCGAATGTGGCTCCTAGCAAGCCCTGATGTCCTCTGTACTACAATGAAGGGCTAATGCCATTTTAGAAGGGCAACGGGGACAAAAGCAGAGTTACACTAAGGGACTGCAAAGAAAAGTATAAGCAATAGTAGCTAAAATCTATTAAAGGTTTCCTATGCACCTGTCATGGATATGATCTCATTTAACTTTTCAAATTGAGCTTTTTAGTTTGCAGTAATTGTAGTTTCACGTGCAACTGTAGAAAACAGCAGGCACAGTGGCTAAGGGAGGTTGCTGCGGCTGAGCTGCAAGTGCAGGTGTTGCCTAGGCTGGGCATCCATCAAATTCAATACGAGCTTGAACAACACAGAAGGAAACTGTGCCAACAAGAATTGTTTTTAATTAAAAGAAAGAAAGAAAGAAAGAAAGAAAGAAAGAAAGAAAGAAAGAAAAGGAAAGAAAGGAAACAAGGCAGGAATGTCGCTGTGGGTTCTACCCTAGGCACCCTGCCTCTCCAGTGAGACCTTACAAATCCTTTACTAAGTTGCTCCCCCCATATCAGGGTCTTGCAGAAATAAACAGTCAGGACCTGGAGAGCAGGACACCGGCACCATTGCAGTCAGGACCACAGCTCCTGTCAGTACACGATCACTCACGGTGTCTTTTCAAGCCATTTCTCTCCTACGAATGCTTCTCTTGATTTTAACAACCTCCTTCCACTCTAGGTACCTACAGCTATTTTTTAAAATTAATTTATTCAGATTACAACTCAGTTGTTCTCCCATCACTTGTATCCTCCCGTTCCTCCTACCCTCCCACCCCCACCCTATTACCCTCCCTTAGGTTCATGTCCGAGGAGGATCTCCTCCCCCACTTTATGGTTGCAGGCTAACAAGTCTCATTTTGGTAGTCTGCCTATTCTTTGTTTGAGTGCTACCAGGGCTCCCCACCAAGGGGAGGTCATCAAATATGGGGCACCAGAGCTCTCCACATAACTGTGGAGGATGTCCTGTCCATTGGCTATATCAGAGTAGGGGGTCGGTGCTTACTACTTGTATTGTGTTATATGAAAGGAGAGAAGGTACCTACAGCTTTTTTTTTAAAAAAACATTCTGCTTTTATTTTTTAACACATTTTGATTGAAAAATAAAATAATTCATATTACATCTCATTTGCTATCCCATCCCCTGCATCCTCCCATGCCTCCCTCCCTCTCTCCCTCTCTCCCTCTCTCCCTTCCTCCTTCCTCCTTCCCTCCCTCCCTCCCTCCCGCTTTCACCCCATTCCCCTTCCCTATGACTGTGACTGAGGGGGACCTCCTCCCCCTGAATATGATGCTAGAGTATTAAGTCTTTTCTTGGTAGTCTGCTATCCTTCCTCCGAGTGCCATTGGGCCTCCCCAACAAGAAGACATGGCCAAATATGGGGCACCAGAGATCATGTGAAAGTCAGTCCCCAGTCTCCACTTAACTGTGGAGAATGTTCTGTCCCTTGGCTAGGTCTGGGTAGGGGTTTGATGATGACTGCACACTAAGTGTCCCTCAGTAGAAGAATAGATAAAGAAACTGTGGTACATTTACACTATGGAATACTATTCAGCTATTAAAAACAAGGAATTTCCAAAATTTGTGACAAATGGATTGAACTAGAAATGATCATAATGAGTGAGCTAACCCAGAAGCAGAGAGACTCAAATGGTATATGCTCACTTATAACTGGACACTAGCCCAAGGGGCAGGTCCCATGAAAGTCTTCACTTACCAGGAAAGTGGGACAGAGGGGAGGACATCCTATTGAGACTCTAGGTGAGAAAAATATAGGAGATAGGGAAATAGATGGATCCAGAGGGTCCCAGAAACCTACAAGAAGAACACTATGATGGGTGGATCTGGGTCCAGGGCTTCTGCTCAATCTAAGGCACCTACAGCTATTTTAAGAGTATGGCTTAGGCTGGAGAGATGGCTGAGAGGTTTTCTTCCAAAGGTCCTGATTTCAATTCCCAGCAACCACGTGGTAGTTCATGACCATCTATAATGAGATCTGGTGCCTTCTTGTGGCTGGCACGAGCACAGGCAGGCAGAATACTGCATAAATAATAAATAAATCTTAAAAAAAAAAAAAAACCAAGAGTATGGCTCCAGTGGACTTAAGCAGATTTTTGGTGATGTTTCCTCCCACTCAGCATCAGATTCAAGCTTGTTGTGTGTGATGAGGAGGGAGCTCAGTTTGGTCCTCAGCACAGCACAAGCTGGATGTGCTGGCACACACCTGTAATCACAGCCCCTGGGAAGCAGAAGTAGAAGGATCTGGGATTCGAGGTCATCTTCAGCTATGCAGAGAGTTCAAAGCCAGCATGGGGTAGTAGTGCAATTGTCTCAGAGTAATCACTGGTGCAGAAAGCAATAGTCAAGACTTTATGGTTTTGAGACACAGAACCAAAAGCTGGGTGCGGTTTCCTTAATCCTTTGGTAGCCTTCACTGGACTTTAATACAAGGGCTTAAGCTCAGGTTTTTATCATGCTAGGCAGCGTGTCGTTTTTATCTTTAACCATTGTTGTAACAGATATGCGTAACTACCTTACTGTGGTTTTACTCTGCTTCTCCCTAATAGCCAACCATAGTACATCTTCCCATATACACGCTGGCCATGTGGGCAGTCTCTCTGATGGAATTGTTATATCTCTTGTCCGTTTTTTATTGGACTGTTTGCTTGTTTTGTTCGATAAACTGTTGAATTTTGGGAATTCTTTATATATCCTAAAGAACAGTGGTTTGTTTGGCTGGTTGGCTGGTTTGGGTTTTTCTTGTAGGGGATGGGGTGGTATAGTATGTATACTATTCTGTAGCTTGGTTTTCTCTGTTATTAGCTTGTTTTTTCAAGACAGGGTTTCTTTGTGTGGACCTGGCCATACTGGAACTCACTTTGCAGGCTAGGTTGACCTGAAACTCAGAGATCCTCCTGCCTCTGTGCCTCAGCCCTCTGAGTGCTAGGACTAAAGGTGTGTGCCACCGCCTCCTGGCTCCATGTTCTTAACAGAATCTTTCCATAGCAAAAACATTTTTAAAAATACTTTATTTATTTTATCCTATATGCTTTAGTGTTTTGCCTGCATGCATTATCTGTGTAAGGATGTTGCATCCTCTGGAAATGGAGTTAGAGACAGTTGTGAGCTGCCATGTAGGTGCTGGGATTTGAACCCAGATCCTCTGAAAGTGCAGTCAAAGCTCTTGACCGCTGAGCCATCTTTTCAACCTGCAAAGTGAAGTTTTAACTTGGAGAGTAGTACAGAGTTTTGCTCTTTTGGAACTGTTGCCTTCTGCCTCAGTGTCCTTACACCTGAGATCACAGGCATAAGTTACCAGGCCTGGCAACATTTTAAATTTGGATTGAGTCCAGCTTCTTTTTTAAAATGTCTTGTTCCTTATGTCTATGAATATTTTGTCCCATGTGTGTCTGTGTACCTGAGTGCCTGGTGCTCAAGGAGGCCAGAAGAGGGTGTTGGGTTCCTTGGGATTGCAGTTCCTTTTGGTTCTGAGTCACCATGTGGGTGGTAGGAGCCAAACCTGGGTCCTCTTCAAGAGCAGGCCATGCTTTTAACCGCTGAGCCATCTCTCCAGCCCTAAACCCAATGCCTTAATAGTTTTTTTCTTTTGAAGATCATGTTTGTGGTGTCAAGCCTAAGACCTCCTTGCCTATCCCCAAATTTTCTCCTAGCTTTACCCCCAAAATAAAACAACAACAACAACAACAAAAGGATTATAATTTTATCCTTTACTTGTTCTTTACTTTTGTTTTTTGAGGCTGGGCCCCCATGTAATCCACGGTGTCTTCAAGTCTGCAGAAATCCGTTTCTCTGTCTGCTAAATTCTGTGATTGCAGGCGTGAGTCATACGCCCAGCTGCTTTTTTCACTTTCTATTTAAATCTGTAACCCCCCTCTAGGGAAGCTGAGGCAGAAGGCAAGACTTCCAAGATAGAAAAACCCTGTACCTCTCTCCGAGTTCCAATTTGTGGATAAGAGTGATGACTATGGTCAAGGGAGTTTTTGTTTGGGTTTGGGTTTAACACGAGACTCTCCAAGGACTCCAACCCCAGGCCTTTTGTTTTCCCCCTTCCCATTTTCCAAATATTTCAGTGATAGTAAACAACCACATCGGGTGTGTGTGATACTGGGCATGGAACCCAGGACTTCATGAATGCTAGACACGCTGTCCTATCGGCTGAGCCACACCCTCAGCTCCCAGTGACAATGACGTCATTGAACCCACCTATCCTGGAACTCATTGTAGCTTTTTTTTTTCTTCTTCTTTTTTCTTTCTTTCTTTTTTTTTAAAGAGGTAGGTGGGTTTATCCTTTTATTTATTTATTTTTAAAGATTTATTTATTACATATACAGTGTTCTGCTTGCATGTACACCTGCACACCAGAAGACGGCACCAGACCTCATTATAGATGGTTGTGAGCCACCATGTGGCTGCTGGGAATTGAACTCAGGACCTCTGGAAGAGCAGCCAGTGCTCTTAACCTCTAAGCCATCTCTCCAGGCCCTCTTTTTTCTTTTTAAGACAAGGTTTCTCTGTGTAGCCCTGGCTGTCCTGGACTCACTTTGTAGACCAGGCTGGCCTTGAACTCATAGAAATCTGCCTGTCTCTGCCTCCTGGAGTACTCACTGTAGCTTTTACCTTCTTGATCTATGAGATAATCAATGCCCTCCTTGTTCACTTTGGTTTGATTTAGAATTCTCATTAATTGCAACCAAAATCATCCTGATGGGGCTGGGATACTGCTCTGTGGCAAAGTGCATGCCCACTTCCATCTCAGTGCTGGGAAAGCAATTCTGATAGTTCACTGTCAGATCACTACGGACTGTAGTTTACTGCCCCAGCATGTGTCCCGTGCATGGGACTTATTTCAGTCCTAGGTCACTACTTTGTGATAGAGATGTTGCCCAATGCTGAATTTCTCATCTAAGCAAGGGAGAAGCCAAGTTTAAAATAAGAAACCAGGGGGGTTGGTACATACCTCTAACCCCAGCACTTGGGAGACTGAGGCAGGGGGATTATGGTGAGTTTGAGACTTTGTCTCAAAAAGTCAATAAATAAATATAACTTTGAAAATTGAGAGTATCTGGGAAACAGTGGTTTATTGTTTCTGCATCTCAGTGTAACACACCAGGAAGTTGAAGACATTGAGAGATTTAATTTATTTTCTTCAATATACATTATAATTCTAAACTGTGTCACTGTTGATGAGTATATGTATTTCTAAAATAAAATTAAAAATAACAGATGTATCAATTTAATTAAAAATTAAAATAAAACATTAAATTAACTAGTTAAATTAAATTAAATTAAATTTTGTTTTTGTTTTTGTTTTTGTTTTTGTTTTTGAGACAGGGTTTCCTCTGTGTAGCCCTGGCTATCCTGGAACTCACTCTGTAGTCCAGGCTGGCCTTGAACTCAAAGATCTGCCTGCCTCTGCCTCCTGAAAGCTGGGATTAAAGGTGTGCACCACCACTTACTGCTCACCTAATAAATTTAATTTTTAATTTTAAAAGTTAATAAAAATGTAATTAAACAAAATGATTAAACATTTAAAATAATGAATAAATGTATTGCTTTTAGTGTGAAAATTTGCAGTTTTTCCAAATGCTTCATAATATTTAGCTCTTAAGATACTTTGCCAGGCTGGAGAGATGGCTCAGTGGTGAAGAGTACTTGTCTGCTCTTCCAGAGGTTCTGAGTTCAATTCCCAGTAACCACTTGGTGGTTCACAACCATCTATAATGGGATCTAATTCCCTCTTCTGTCTGACGTTCTCTTCTGTCATGCAGGCATACATGCAATAGAGTGCTTATATACATAAATAAGTAAATCTTTTTAAAAAGATACTTTGTCATGTAGTGTGGTGCACACCTGTCATCCCAGCACTTCAGAGGTACAGTCAGGGGGACTGGGAGTTTAGGGTCATCCTTAGCTCTATAGCAAGTTCAAGGCCAGCCTGGCTACTTGAGACCCTCTCTCCAAACTACTCCGTGAAGTCAGTGAGAAGATGTATCTTAGGCTTCAGGACGGTGATAGCTCTGTCATGGAGATCTTGTCCCCTGGAGAGGCGTTTCTTGCATTGAATTGCATAAAAAAGTATCATGTGTACCATTTTTGACATGAGTAAGACTTGTGGACCCCTTTCAAGATAAGTCTCTTTCTTGCTCCTAGCTCACCACAGATGACTTTCATATTTCATCAAGGTTAAAAGGACCATAAACCTGCCTGCTAGTATCAAGTGGTCTTAAAACCATCTGAAAAGGCATGCTATCTGGATAAAAGACTTCCCTTCACTTTACCCATAGGAATCCCAAAGAAGCCCCATGCAGAAACAAATTATGTCCAAAGGCTGTGGCCCATTTGTTTTCAGCCCACTTTTTTATTTATTCATCCATCGACTGAATTTATGCCTTTGTTTTTGCACAACTATTTTACTTCAGGGTCCATGCTGGCCTTGAACTTGTGCTCTTCAGCCTCGGCCCCCTAAGTGCTGGGATTACATGTTTGTGACACTACACACAGCTTCAGCATGGTGTAGGTATGTTTCTACTGCATGGCAGACATTATAGTAGGCACAGGAACACCTAAGGAAGGTATATTGTCCCTAGATTCAGCATAGTACAGGAGACACAAAAGCAAGCCATGGCAATCTTAACAGTACAAAGGTTGTAGAACATCATGCCTTGGTCTCCAAGGGGATCTAGAGGTGGTATACTGCCTTGGCATGTGTCCTCTGAACGCTCATTTTGTCCTGGAGACAGCCTGACGTCAAAGAGACATCTTAAGAAGCCCAGGTCTCTAAGTCCCAACATATAGAAGGTGGAGGTAGGAGGACTTTGCTTTCAAGACCAGCCCGGGCCACAGAGCAGAGCCCTGTCTAGAACAAATGAAATCAGAGCACAGACAAAAAGAATACCTGTGTCAAGAAGGATTTCCTGCCTTTAGTTCTTCCAAAAAAGAGCCTGAGCTTAAAAAGGGTGGGCTGTTGTTCACTTTGAGAAGAGACCCTAGGCACTGGGAGGGGGACCCAGGAAGATGCACAAGAGGAGAAAGGGAAAGACCATTTAGGAACACATAACAGAATGGTTAGCACTGCACACGGGTGGGCTTCCCTTCCCCTCATTACCTTCGTGGCCCAGGGTGGCTTTCTGAAGTTCCAGGTGGGAAAGCATGCCAAAAGGTCCTCCCTACACTGCCTGGTCTGCCCCCTGCACTGTCTCCTCTGTGGGGCATGGATCCCCTCATACTCCCAGGCTTGGTTTGCATGTGATCCAGCTGTCTGTGCTGGTTCACACTGGCAACAGAGGGAGAGAAGCCCTAGGGTGGAATGCAAGAGAAAGAAAGCAGAGCTGGGGAAAAAGGCCTGTGGGGCTACTGCTGGGCGTGGGTGGGGTGCAGCAACAGTTGGAACTACACAATATCCTGAATCAATACAGGAAATGGCATTAAAGGCTTTAATCCCAGCATGCTGGAGGCAGAGGCAAGCTGATCTCTATGAGTTGGAGACCAGCCTGGTCTATATAACGAGTTTCAGATCAGCCAAGGCTATATAGTAAGACTCTGACTCAAAACAAACAAACAGAAATAAAACAAATAAAAAAGGAAGGGCATCAAAAGTGCCTGGACTAAAGGGAAATTTAATCTGTGGGATAGTAAGTTACGGTGATGCTAGGCTAGTCCGAAGCATGAAATTATGAACACTCACTCATTCCTTTGTTTGTTTGTTTGTGGTGCAGTGATTGAAGCCAGGGCCTCAAACATGTTAGGAAAATGCTCTACCATGGAGCCCTGTACATTCCATTTTGACCAAGCTGTCTACTAGACTAAGCGTCTGGTGGCTTCAGCAAGGCCCTCCAAGGAAACCAGCCAGGAACAGGCGAGTTTTGATCAATCAGTAGGAGGGGAACAATATGGGAACAGTGAGCACCGGCGGAGAGAGCCCTGCATGGACTGCTGAAATCACAAGTTACCTAGAAGGTTCTGGAAAGAGGCCTGGGGTCTTCTGTGGAGAGGAAGGAATTGCCAATGCACACTTGCCACTTCCACTCAGGACTACTCCCTCAATGGGAAGCTCAAACATAAAGACAGGAGGGCCTCGGGAGCTTGACGCGAAGTGATGCTACGTGGGCTGACAAGTATGTGAGCAGTCAGAGAGTGTAGCCTCTCAGCTAATGCTGCCTTGCAAAGTGCAGCAACAACACATGTCTGAAATATAAGCCATGTTTCCCCAGAAGGCAGGGCCAGTTTCTATAAAGACTGGTCACAATGCATAGCCCTCTCACTGCCCCACCAAACTTGGGTGTCACTAGGATTGAGTTACTGAATACACTGCTCTGAATACACAATCCTCCTCAGCTGGGAGCCAAGGCGCAACCTCTGTGGTCAACAGCTCTGCACTAGAATAGAGAGGCTGTCAGAACCACTAGGCATCAATTCTGACTCCTCTTGCTGTTGGAAAATACCTCAGATGCATTTAAAACTAAATGTCCAAGTGTTTCTGCCAGAAGGCCAAACTTTGCTCAGAATTCTCCAAGTAGCCTGATTCCTTACACACCCGGCACTGGCAGTCTCTGAAACCTGCACACACAGGTTATAAATCTCAAACGAAAAGAGGAAAAGACAGAGAAAAGGATCTGTAGATTTAAAAAGAGTCCCCAACTATCGAGGTTGTAGGTATACAGCTAGTTAGGGCCATGACTCCTTACGTGCTTTCTGTGTGCCAGGTCCTGTTTGAGATTCCTTTAATCCTCACCAGAGAGTAGAACAGACCGGTTCTCTCATTTTATAACCATGGAAATTTGATTACGCAAACTTACTCAAGATTACACAGTTCAAACAGGACCCCAGAATTGGGGAAAATGGTATTTATAAGCTGTCTTTGTGACCTGCCCACCAAGAACCAATACCATCACCCTCTCCAAGTACGAGTTGTGATGTTTCCAGTCATGGGTTCTAATGCGTTGTGGGGGTTTTTTTGGTTTGTGTGTTTGTTTCTCGTTTGGTTGGTTTTGGTTGTTGGAGACAGTGTCTTTCTATGTATTCCTTGGTTGTCTTAGAATTCACTACGCAGACCAGGCTGGCCTTGAACTCACAAATATCCACCTGCCTCTGCCCCTTGGGTTCTGGGATTAAAGGCGTGTGCCACTATGCCTGTCCCAGTTTTTGGTTTGGTGAGTACAGACATTACTTTTTGTCCTTCATTGCCACTGCTCTGCAAAATCAAATTAGCACCAAGATCACACCATCCAAATTAGGCCCTTTGGAGGCTGCAGAAATGGTGGGACCAGGTAGCCCTGATATATCTTCCTTCTGTGAATATTCTTTTCTTTGATGAAAGACTGTCTTTGACTGACTAAAGCTGAGGCAATAGCCCTTCCTTTTTGTGTTTGAAGGATATTTGATTGCATCCCGTGATGCTGAAAGCAGCTGGGTCCAGGTAGACAACTTGTGACTTGGCCTCTCCTCTCTGACTAAGTAAGACATAATGGGTCTGCTCTCTTTCTTATGGAGTCTCTATACTTCTCACAGATGCCCACTAAGCTCTTCTGAGGTCATATGTGAAGCCCAGCAGGGCACTTGAAATCAACTGAATGAGCATCCTCCTCTTTTTGAAATATTAAATAATGTTTTTCATTCTGGAGTTACTCTTGCTAGGCCCCTTACCATCGTGGCCGGACACTTTGCCTCCATCATGCACACGGCGTGTTCATCTCTTCTTGCAGAACACAATCAATATTCTGTCCTTCCTGTCATTTAGATGTTACTGTGTAAACATCAGTTTTAGAAGAAACAACACCAGCAGTAAACACTGCTGTCTACATCAATCAGCCACCAGGAGAAACAAGAAGTGGATTACGACAGAAATCCTTTTTGCTCCAAATCGTAATCAACTATATTGGATGCGCAGGTTGTCCATTTTAAAAATTTAATAATGGGTTTTGGTCCTCTCGGTTCTATAAAAGGGCATTTATAAATATTAATATGGAATAGCATGGAAAGAACAATGCATAAGAGTAATGAGAATCACAGAATCCTACCACATTTGACACTGCCATGTCACCAGCTTAAGGATTAGCAGGTTAACCTTAGAGTTAAAAATATTGCTTTATGATTAAAAAAGAAATCTCCGAATAAAAAAATTTTTTTAAAAAGCTCCTTATTGCACCGTGTGCTCCCTTTGGCTTCTTTATTTTTCTGCAGGTTATGGGATCACTGCTTCGATTGACATTTTGGGGGAGAGCAGGCTTAGAGGAAGGTCGGCTGATGGATCTGCATTCTTTCTTGCCCAGGTCACTCTGAGCTTGGCTTTTGTCTAATTCTAACCCCTGACACACTTGAGTCAAAGGCCTAGCAACTAACACCCTATTTTAGCTGCTCCCCCGCCACGGCCTATTTTAAATGGTAAAGTTACTCAAGGTGTCAGTTTTCCCTGGCATTTTCTAAATACATCTAGTAAAAATGCAGCAATTTCATAGCAAATCCAAGTATTGAGATCTAATCACTGCGTAAGCTGTGGGTTTTTTTTTTTAATTCAAATCTGAACCACCAATATAGCTTAAGATGTAAATGAAGTGGAGAGAGAAACAAAGCAAGAGAATCTCTGATGGCCTTTCTTGCTGCCATTTGATGCTGGGGGCCTTATCAGTCACCGAAGGAAGCTAACTGAACTCCAGGGGCAGCCTGGCTGCCATCCTCCCCAAGCCCCCGCCAAACAAAACACTTTCAGTAGCCTTAAGAAGAAACGGTTAAAAAAAAAAAAAGGTCAAACTATTCAGGCTTTGCCAAATAAATCCCGAAGATCATTCTAATTTCCACCCTCGGATCTTTTAAGTCGCCCTGGATGCCCCTTATGATACGCTGATCCACACTTACTTTCATTAAAACTTTGTGACTTGGTATTTTTCAACCCGATAGCTTCACTAAACTAGTTCTCAAAGTGTCCGCTAAGCCGCTATGCATAAAACTACTTTGCTGTCATGGTAGCTTCTAATATCACCTAAACGCAGGCGGCGGCTCTGGGAATGAACCTGATCTACATGCATTCCTTCTGAGCCTGGGAATTACTTCGCTTTTGCTTTGACTGGGTATTTTATGAGGAAGAGGTACACTCCTCTGCAGCCCCGACCCTAAGCCCTCCTGAAACCAAACACTGAATTATCTACCACCCCATATTTGTTCTGGAAGCAATCTACACAGAACACGACTTTATCTGCTAAGATTTCCAACTGGGATTAACAGATGCTAAAAACATTTTGGGGAGGAGGAAGGGACCCACAGTAGAGAAAAGAATAAAAATGAAGGTCTCCTCCAACAATGGTGGGGCAAAGGCAGAGAAGAGGCAAGCTAAGCTTTCAGAGTGAGGTTTCTCAGAGGGGTGCATGAAGAGGCAAGCTTTATTGACGTAAATTTAGAAATGGTTAAAGGAAAGTGAGTACCAACTCCGGGCTTTTGGCCATCCTGAAAATGACTCTCTGAGTGAGAGAGCCACATCCACCTCCCCCGCCCCCCACTCTGAGGTCTGAGAAGAGTCTTTATTTCTGTTTATCACCGTGGTCAGTGTATGTTACCGAAGTCAACAGAATAACTGGCAACGAATTTTCATTTAGGTGGAGATCATTTTTCTAGGGGAAAAGGGGATTAAACACAAAATAAATAACCAGGAGGGCAGGAAAACAGACTCCCAAACCCTGTTGAATCTATAGTTGCCAGGCATTGGGTTCATACTGTGACCCCAGATGTTCCGTCCAACGCAACAGGAAGACTGCCTAACTCAACATCCAGCTGCCTGGGGTGGGGGTGGGAGCGGGGTAGGAAATTAATTTTCCTAGAAGCTGGCCTGGCCTCTGCATGAGCTGTCTTCAGGTGGGGGGAAACTATACAATTTGATACTAGGCCTGTGATGACATTTATAAGCTCTCAGGCCTTGTAGTCCAGCCAACTGGAAACCTTTGTGCTATCAGTGGGATGGCGTGTGGAGTCTCCGTCCCTTCCTTCCAGGATGTAAGAGACAATAAATACCCTAATCTTGAGTAGATTTGGTCACTTTCATGAAGCACCAACTTTAGCTCCAGGCATGCTTTTGACATCAACATGCAAAGACTGACACCATGATACCTATTACTGTTAGCTTTGACTCTTCAAGCAGCAAGGGCTACCAGAAGTGTTGGTGGCCACTTTTCGTCCTGTTGGAGACTTCCCACTGTGGCTGAACTATTCTGGATTCCTCAGGAGCCATTTAATCTTACATCTCTACCTGCTGCCCATACCATTATCAAATTGTACACTGTTGAGAAATTTTGGCATGGGGAGGCCTGGGTAATTCATTCTCTCTCCCTCCCTCCCTCCCTCCCTTCTCTCTCTCTCTCTCTCTCTCTCTCTCTGTGTCTGTGACTGAAAAGGCCTGTAGGAAAATTCTCACAGTCACACAGCCATCTGTGTGAGAGTTGGCAGTTACAGAGCCTGCTCGGTGCTGTTCTCCTGGGTAAGTATCTCAACACTTTAGAAAGAACCTGGTTCAGAAAACTGAAACGGTTGTAGAAGCCGAAAGGATGCAGGAAGAACCCATGGGGGGGTAGTGGGGGGGGATGGGGGGTGTTGCAGCGGGTTTGGAACATCCCTTCCTATTTTTGATCATTGTCACTAATGTACCAGAAATGGGTTAATCATGTCTCACCACCCCCACAAGAGGAAACCCAGAGTCTCCTGCATGCTAGGCAAGCACGTTACCAACTCAGCCACATCCTCAGCAAGGGGTTAGTCACCTCTTTGAAGACTGCAACAAAAAGTTCAAGCGCCTGGGTGGCTCTTCAAAGAGGAGGTTGAAAAAGTCCCGGGCAAAGGGTCAGAACC
This sequence comes from Acomys minous, assembly GCF_964271855.1. NCBI lineage: Eukaryota > Metazoa > Chordata > Mammalia > Rodentia > Muridae > Acomys > Acomys minous. The sequence continues at coordinate 70,214,657 of NC_140501.1, forward strand.
CTTGGCCCTGGCTGTGTCAGGCTTGCTGTTGGATCTCTCAACCACATCCACATCTTTCAAATGAGGTGGCTGACACCATTAGCGGGGTTATCTCTGAAGGGTGAGAGGACAAGGAGAACTTTCACTCTTCACTTTAAATATCTTTAGTTTTATTTTAAAAATACTTATTTTAAGAATATAAACAAAGTGTTATTATCACTAGTTTGTTAATTGTGTGTGGGGGTGTGTACGCTTTTGAGTGTGCACATATCACGACATATGTGGAGGTCAGAGGACAACTTGAAGGAGTTAGTCACAGACTCTGACCATTGTAAGCCTTGAGAATGAGACTCGTGTCATTGGGTTTGGCAGCAAGCATCTTTACTCACTGAACCACCTCAGTGATGGTCCTAACAACAGAACTGTCTCATAGAAATTGTCCTTTCAGTAAGGCTATGCTGGACATGGCATGACAGCTGTGCCACCAGTGGCTGGCTCTGACATAATGTGGCTGTGACTGTCTCACAGTAGTCTTTCCTGGTTATCTCCAGGCTTGACACTTGATGATCATGCCTGTCTACACTAAGGCCACCAGAAAGTTCAGATCATTCATTTACCAACATAGGTACATCAAGACATGTGCACCTGCATAGTGAGCTCGCTCGCTTGGGTCACTGAGGCAGATTGCAAGGGCTGCTGGTTTGGGTGGGACCTGGAAACCGGCACTTTTTCTGAAGCACTCTACCTAGTTCTGGTGCCAATCACATTGCCTGTGATACATTAATATTAATGGGTGATTTCTTTAGGGTTCCCCAGGTACAAGGGTCCAGACTAGAAAACATAATCACCCATGGACAAACCACGGAGACAGGTGACCCTAAACACAGTTATGACCTGCCAGTGCCCCATACACAGGTGCAGGATTAGTGACGGGATGTGCATGCTTGGCCCAGTGTGTTTTGACAATACCCCATCCACAATGCCCTGTTCTCCTTCTGTCCCCACACCGAAGGACACCCAATGGCAAGTTAACATGCAGTTACAACAAACCTCAGAAGCAAACAAATAAAAATGGCTCAACAAGAAGTGGTCTTGGTTTCCAGAGAATTCAGTCCAATTTGCCATCAATATCAAAGTTGGCTTTTGCTGATGCTGATGGGAAAGGCTGTGAACAAAACAGCCTTTCTCTGCTAATTAATTCCCTTCGAAGAACTCTAAAGATCTTTAATTACACAGTTTGAAAAGCAGCAGTCACCCGATCGGGGCGATCACCCGTGTGGCGTTCCTCACTCTGTCCACCTGAACGAAATATTTTCTTGTTTTCCCGGCTTCGAACACCTAGGATGGGCTTGCAGTAAATCCTGCCAACACTATGCCTTACAAAGGTGCTCTGATGTCAGGTATAAAGAATGCCACCTACAGCTTAATGTCTGAAAAAAATTTCCTAGGGCTGCAAACAAGGAAGGGTTTTGTCTCCTTAATGCCCAGTGTGCGATCGAGTGGAGATAGTACCTCCATCCATAATCTATGAGTGAAATTAAAGTTGTTGAAAGATGTGGGGTAAACCAGAAGCCTTTGTTTCTTTACCAAACAGGGGGAAAAAATTAAACCACTAAATGTTTTAGCAGATTTACTCAATTTCCAATTAAACCACAACTGTATTATTCTAGACCTCCAAGAAAGCAGTGTTCCCCTTCTCTCTTTCTCTTCTCTCCCTCTACCTATCTTTGAGTGCACACAAAGATACAACAAACCTCAGAAGCAAACAAATATGTGCAATATGACATATTAAACCAAGCTATTATGTATATGTATGTGCATGTGTGTGCTCATGTGTGTGTATCTATCCCAGTGTTTGTCTTGTAGGGAATTGGGGGTGAAGAGAGGGTTATACAAGCTTGAAGGTGGTTCAAGAGAGGGTTATACGAGCTTGAGGCCAGTTCAGTTATGGTTTTGGGGGGACTAGATTAGTCTTAGGGAAAAACCCAGTAGTCTACCTCCTCCTACCTCTCAAGCCTGGAAGCTTCCATTGCCCCCAGCAGGTCCAGGCAGCAGGCCGGAGAGCAGGGAGGGCATCAGATCTGCTGTACAAGAGCACCCTCTGCCAGCTGGCATTGAGGACTGGTTGGGAGGCCTGTGGGCCAGAAACAGGGGAGAGGGCAGAGCTGTACAAAGCCTGGGGCTGGAGGCCAGGCTGGAGAGAGATTCTATCTTCAGGCGTAGACGGCACACTCACCTCTGAACAATAGCCATGCAGGCAGGGGCGATGCTGGTTTCCAAGGGCTCTTCACACTAATCCTCCTCCCAAATCCAGTCCCTAGGAACCTGAATGGTCCTCCAGACACCCATTCAGGAGAAAATAACGGGTGATTTTTGCCCTTGTCTCCTGAGATCTCCGGTGAGCACTGCTGTTCTGGCTGACATGTGTTTGTAAAGATAAAGTACAGGGCTGCTTTGGGGGGGGCCCTCCCAGGCTCTTACAAAAAGCAAATGGTGCCAGCTTGGGCTCTGTGTGGCTTTTTGGAATTGAGCTGTTATTTTTTTTTTTTAATATGCAACTCTTTCTGAAAAGGATTCGAAACAATTTAGAATAAAGACAAACACAATAAGGTCATTCAACTAAAATTAAAAAAGCAAAGCCTTGAAAAGGAGGCAGGAACATGCATTGATTATACAATGTAATAGAGTTCCTATGAGTTAGCATCAGATCACAACCTGAGCTTCCTGGCAGCCAATGCAAAAAAGGGTATCCAACCCAATGGTCTATACAATCTACTAGAAGGAAGCAGTATGGCTCCCTGGAAGTGAGTCCTCCCTTTCTGCTTTGTTTCATGACTGTTTGTATAGGGAACTCAAAAAACACCATACGTAATTATGTTCTAATCAAATCATGAATGGTTGTGGCACTCTGTTCTTGTACAGCAAATACAGAAACAGTTCTGATATACTTGTTTCTTTTGGGGTTGGTTTTGTTTTGTTTTTGTTTTTGTTTTTTAGACAGGCTCCCAGGTAGATCAGGATGGGTTTGAACTCATCACGTAACCTATAATGGTATTTGACTCCTGGTCCTTCTGGCTCAGCGCCCCGACCTCACCCCCAATACTAGGATTACAGAGGTGTACCATGATGCCTGGCCTTGACGTACCTATTTCTTGCTATAATCATTGGCATTTGTCAAGAGCATATGTTGGTAATAGCTTTGTAAGGGTAACTCTTAATAGGAGCAACAGAGAGAGAAGTGGAAAGTAACTTGACCAAAGTGATGCTGGCTCCTGGTGTTTCATTAGCTATTTTTGAGATACCTACTAAGTGCCAGGTTCTAGATAGATGTGCAATCAACAAAGAAGTGGGCGAAGCCCTTCTGTAGCTAAGGGTATGATCTAACCAAAATGCTTAAAACCCCTCGGTGTCTCCAGAGGGATGCATGAGCAGGTATAACAGATCGGGGGCTTTCAGACTTTTGTTTTGTTTTGTTTTGTTTTTTCGAGACAGGGTTTCTCTGTGTAGCCTTGGCTGTCCTACACTCACTTTGTAGACCAGGCTGGCCTTGAACTCACAGCGATTCTCCTGCCTCCGCCTCCGGAGTGCTGGGATTAAAGGCGTGTGCTACCACACACAGCTTGGGAGGGTGCATTCAGATTTAAGTTTTGGAACTCCTTCGCAGACTGTAAGCAATGCTAATGCTATGCTGGGCTCTGGCCGAGCAGCATAACACTGACTACTTTTCTAACCTCACTGTTAGCTTCAATCTGCTGCCCACAGTAGTTCTGGGAGTCGTAAAGATACAGCGCAGGAGATGGTTTCTGTCTCATTGGCCAGAATTGTCCATTCCTGGTCTAAATGGATCTACCTTTAGACCAGTCAGCTGCCCGCTGGCGGTAGCTTCCTGTGGTGATTGGCTACTGCGGAAGCTTGCTTGCTCCTAAGCATAGCTGCTGAGTCTTTCAACTCGGATTCCCTGGGACATGAGGATTTGAGTAGAGTGTTGAAGAGGCTGTGGGAATATATGTTTTCTTGGCTTCAATTAAAAAAAAATCCTAATCATCATTTGCCTTATTTCTAGAGTTGGATTCAGTTATTTTCCTTTTTTTTTTTTTTTTTTAATGCAGGGAGACCTTCACCTCACGGCAATCCTCCTACCTTAGCCTACTGTCCGGGGATTACAGGTGTGTCCCACCAGTATTTTCCTTTTGCTGCTGTTTTTAGTCAGGGATCTTTAGCAAAGCAGAACAGACAGTGTGTGTGCATGTGTGCATGTGCGTGCGTGCATGTGTGTGTGTGTGTGTGTGTGTGTGTGTGTGTGTGTGTGTGTATGTGTTTGTATAAAATGAAAGGAGATGCCCCAGAATGACTTAGAACCAACAGTGGGCGACCATCTGCACATTGGTAGCTGATCAGCTTATGAATCTGTAGACCTGTACTACCAATATGGCCCAATATAGAGACAAAGGCCTGGAAGACATTTGGAGAATGGCTGGTCTGAGTCCCTGTTGGAAGGCAGATAAAGCTGGATTCTGACATCAGTGCAGAATAAAGTCATCATCACCATTATCATCGTTGTTGATGTGTAGGTAATTCGACTGGCCTGTCCTCAGGGGCCTTCAGGTCCTATCAACATCCCACGTCATCCCCTGTGCCAGGTGCACAGGATATAAGGGTCTGCTAACCCCCTAGCTCGATTTCTCTGTCTCTGTCTCTTTCGGTCTTTCTTTCTCTCTCTTTCTCTGTCCTCGTGGCTCACTCGGCCTCTAACTCCTCTCCTTCTCCTCCCCCAAATAAACCTCCTGTATACCAGGTATGCTGCGTAGCGGCCATATTCATTATTATAACGATCACCACCACCACCATCACCATCATCATCATCACTGTTAGCACCACCATCAACAGCAATAGGATAGACAGACTTACCAGAAAAAAAAATGAGGGTAGGCAGGTAGGCAAGGGCTGTTGCTTTTTCTTGAAACTCCTTGTATCTGGGCTACCCATCCAAGGATGCTATCCACTCTGGAGGAAGAGGGTCTTTTCTCCTCAGTTATTCTTTCACAGAAAAGCCCCAGAGACCCTCCTAGAGGCATGTGTGTTGTTCAACCTGTCAAGGTGACAACCAGAGTCAACCACTCTAGCAACTTTCTTAGTTTACTCTTTTTTTCTTTTCTGTTTGTGCCTATTTTCAGGAAAAAAACAGAATTATACGAACAGGTCATCCTATTTCTGATTGTACCCACATTTAGTTCATCTTCCACACTGTTAGTAGGATAATGTAACAGTCCTGGCTGTCCTGGGCTTACTTTGTAGAGCAGGCTGGCGTGGAACTCACAAAGATCTGCCTGCCTCTGCCTCTCGAGTTCTGGGATTAAATGCGTGTTCCACCACACCTGGCTAAAATAAGTCTTCTTTTAAAAAAAGACATAGAAGGAGGGGGACTTTTGAGGAAGAAGGAGTTTAATTACTGGAGGAAGGAGATTAAAGTTTTATATATGTAATATATGCTACATATAAGATGTATGTATGTATGACAAGAAGCCAAGGCTTAGAGCCATATCCTTGGAGAGACTGAAGTGTGTGATGGTCCGCTCCATCAGAGCCTTCCAGGAGTTACATACTCAACAACGAGTTGGAATGGCTGAAACCCAAAACACTGTCACCAAGTGCAGGTAAAGATCATTCACTGATGGCAGGAATGCTGCTGGGTAGCCTCCTCCCAGACGGCCCAGGAAGCAGCCAGGGCCAGGAGCTCATTCCAGACTGGACTCTGGTCAGCCTGAAAAGCCAAACTGAAATCTAGCTTGGTTTATCCATGAAAAGAAGGTTTGAAATGATCCCAGTCCCATGAGAAACTGAAGGTTCTGATTCTGGCCTCTTCCTCTCCCTTCTGTGGACCAGGGTGCCTGACACACAACAAGCGTACCTTGAACATTCACCAAGTAAAAACAAAACCAAGGTCTCTATAATAAACAGTTACACTTGCAGCCTTTTTTGAGACCGTTTTGCTGAGTAGCCCAGGCTAGATCCCAAACTCAGGATTTTCCTTCTCCAGCTTCATGAGTGCTGGGATTACAGATGTGCACACCAGTCCCAGTTAAGAACTTCTACCCTTTAAGTTTATGATTATGAATAAAAAGTAAATAGAAAAAAATAGAACTTCTATCTTCACTCACTCTTGAGGTTACACATTAGCTTGAAAGAGCATGTGGGACAGAATTCAGAGTTCTACTGTTAAACTGAAGAAAGTGAGCCAGGCATAGGATCCAACAGCCCACACTTTTCCTGTCTCAGAACTATCATCTATGGTATTAATCTATTGTATCCAATTTAATAGTCACAATAGTCTTCAGTGGAAATCAATACTTTCATATCAGACAACAGGCTCACCAAAGTAGTCACTGGCTTTGTGTTGCAAAGTTAAGAGATGGGACAGCCTGGGCTTAGTCCATCTTTACTGGGAAACTCCTTAAATGTTCTATGATGCTAGGGGACCTCCTGGTTTTCTGAGTTAGAAAACTTGGCAAGAGTTTTCTGAACCAAGTCTTTAGTTTTTAGAGGGAAAATGAGCTCTCTGCTATTTAAATAAGAACAGAGGCTGGCTTGGTGGCCCAGTCTGTAATGCCACATGCTGCTAAGGCTGACAGACAGCCTGAGTTCCTGGAACTCCACCATCCACATGGCAGAAGGAGAGGACCAACTCCTACAGGTTCTTCTGTGAGCACGTGTGCATCTGCACCACTCACGCACACGAAACAAACCAACCGTGAGCAAGGGGACGCTGCTGCTTTGGGTTGATGGGGTCAATGAGTCTCGTGAGTTCACATCTGGTACCATGACGTTAGCAAAGGGAGGTGCTGACTTAGCACAGCTCAGGTATGCGCACCTGTGACTTGGACCTTTTCCTGGAAGTCCTTTGAAGAGAAGCATTCATCTTTGAAATCACGGCCCTAGAAAGTGACAGTGGGGAGAATTCTGAGACCAGAAACCACAGCTCGTCAATGAGGAAGAAGCCATCTGAGTCCAACTTTATAAGAAGATGGCTTGTGATTTGGGACACAACCTGCAAAGCCATCTTTGTAGAGGGGTAGAAGATTCGTGCCATGCATTCCCAGGAAGCAGAACTGTGATGCAAGCAAAGGAAGCAAAGATGCACACGGAGAAAAGAGCCAGATCCCAGTCTGTGAACTCTGAGGGGGAAGAAAAGGCTGGCACAACAGGCGTCCACCCCAGGCTCTGCTCTCCGTTGTCCTCAAGTATCTTTGTGTAGGCTCTTGACTACTGCCATGTGCACCAGGGGAAACAGATTTGCACATCTTGACAAGCTTTTTTTCCCCCTTTAAGTACTTTGTTTTAAAAATTGGATGAGGCGTTTTCATCTTATTTTACGTGGGTGTTTTGCTCACATGTATGCATGTGTACCACGTGTGTGCATGTTACCTGCCGAGGTCAGAAGGGGGAACAGATCTCCTAGGACTAGACTAGAGTTAGTCATGGTAGTAAAATCACCATTGGGTGCAGGTTCCCTGCAAGGACAGCAACGCTCTTCATCCCTGAGCAGTCCCGCCATCCCTGACTCAAGTTTTTCTAAAGAAATACCAAGAGCTTATCTATCAACCCTTGGAGGGAAGGTGTTTCCCCACAGAAGTGGAAGTAAAGGGAGCATGGACCAAGGCAGAGAAGCTAACTTCCAGCTTCTGCAAGCCTTGGAGCAGTGTAACTGTTTCCTCTGAGATTGAAGCATTCCATCCTGCAGGGAAGCTAGTTAGAAGTAAAGGAAACAACTCAAAATAGCTCAGGAAGTCCCTGAAGCTGACTAGATTCATTAGGCCCCTCCCTGCAAGAGTAAGCAAAAGTTGTGGAAAGTCACTTTCAGAAGAGTTTAGCTTCAAAGAAGACTCAAGACAATCTGCAAAGAAGACTGAGAGACCAGACCAGCTGCCTGGAAGAGGTTTAGATAAGAGTCACTTGAAAAGGACACTCTCTAAGCTGTTGAGCTGCCTGCAAGTGGTGCAGTGTGCTCCAAGTTTCCCAGTTTTTGTGAGCTGTCACCCATGCTGGGATGAGCCAGGGTAATGCAGCTGTCTTTGAGTCATTCCTGTAAGTAGCCCCTCATCCATACCTCTTTAAATAATTCTAATCAAACCCTGGATCATTGATGTGGTGGTACCTGTACTTTGGTCTGCTGTGGTTGTGAGGTTTCTTCTTCTTCTTCTTCTTCTTCTTCTTCTTCTTCTTCTTCTTCTTCTTCTTCTTCTTCTCTTTCTTTTCTTGTTTCTGTGATTCTTTCTTTCTTTCTTTCTTTCTTTCCTTCTTTCTTTCTTTTGAGACAGGGTTTCTTTGCATACCTCTGGCTGTCCTGAAACTAACTCTGTAGACCAGGCTGGCCTTGAACTCAGAGATCTGCCTGCCTCTGCCTCCTGAGTGCTGGAATTAAAGGGTTGTCTTTAATCCTCCCAGTTTATTGTGGGATTTCTGTCTGGGGTGAGTAATCTTGTGGTTTGTCACCCCAGAAATAATGTTGTCTTATAACACCTATGGTGGACAGTTATTGCTTGTGTGGTGAAGGGTGAGGCAGGTGCCTGGTTTTGTGGGTGTGGGTCCTGTCTAGCACTGAGCAGATTCTGCATGGGGCGGTTTGCAGTGACTCCTCGACTGTGGCGGCTTCCTGGGTGTGGTGGCTGTGTCCAGCTCTGGAGCAGCAGCTCCCATTGTGTCAAGGAACTTCCTGGCTGAAGAAAGCTACAGCTAGATGGTCTGGTCCTGTAGAGCTGAGTCAGCCCTCTCCACAACTCTGACAGCCGTCTGTGCTGCTTTAATGCATCCTTAGTAGCAAACCAGTGGGGGTCAGGTCTGTGCTTTACAAGCAAACCCTTACATATATCGCTTGGAGGGGGCCATCTGCACTATCAAGTACAGCTTCTGACAGAAGAAATGACTTGAGATAAGAAAAGCAGCTGCGCCATTCAGAGTTTCTTGGCAAGTGAAGCTTTTGGGAGCTAAAGTGCAGCTGTTGACATTTTGGGTGCAATGGTAACTTTATGTGACAATGATAATGGCAAATGGGAATCAGAGCTCTGTGGGGCTTGCATTTCACAAGGCATTGAGCTCAGCCTAAGGCCTATACCGAGGGCACTGCAGGGTGAATTCTAACACCACCTTCCCGATGACAAGTAGCTGCTCTCCTCTCTGCTTTCTTGATCACCCCCACTTACTTCCCCTACCTCCACCCCCACCCAGCACACACGGGAACACACTAGTGAAGGAGCTCGGCGCAGCAAAGTCTCGCTTCAAATGGGGGAATGACAAGATGCTCAGCGAGGCACATGCCGAGGAAGGAGACTCACTTGGTAAGCACAAGGAAAAAGGAATCCTGACAGCCAGGAGGGTGCTGACATCATTCCTCTGCTGGCCCAGGTTGCAGTTCTCTGCAGTGTCTGTCTGTCCATCCATCTGCCCATCCGTCTGGCCGTCTGCTCCTCTCCCCTTTTGTATGTCTATGAGGGAGAGAGACAGAATACACAAACATGTGTATGTGAGTGCCCATGGCTGGCAGAGGACAAGCTTAGCTGTCACTTTTCCATCTACCTATTTTCTTAAGACAGGTTTTATGACTGGCCTGCAATTTGTCCTGTAGACTAGGCTGGCTAGCCGAGGATTCCCATCTCTCCAGTGCAGGGATTACAGACATGTGCCACCATGCTCAGATTTTTCACATGTGTGCTAGGGAATCAAAGGCAGGTTTTCATGCTCACAAAGCAAGCATCTTACTGACTGAGCTACCACTCCTTTCTTTTGTTCTCTCTCTCAAACAAAACAAAACAAAACAAACAACAACAACAAGCCCTGTCTATTGCCTTGAATATTTCATAACAGTCATTCACAGTACAAAATTAAAAAAGGATAGAGCAACGGTTCTCAACCTTCCTAACGCTGTGACCTTTTAATACAGTTCCTCATGTTGTGGGGACCCCCAACCATACAATTATTTTATTGCCACTTCATAATGCTAGTTTTGCTACTATTTTGAATCGTAATGTAAATATCTGATATGTGAACCCCCCCAAACGGTCGTGACCCACATGTTGAGAACCACAGATATAGAGGGACAAGTGGGACCCTGGTCACCTGTAGGTCAGTGCTCCTGCCTTGCCTAGAAGCCAGCTCTGTGGCAGTTCCCGCCCATGATTCTCAGGTTCCAGGATCCTTAGGTGGCATCTAAAGATACATAGCAGATCTCTAGAGGGGGAGAAGGGGTTGTGGGTGGTGACAGCCCAGGATTCCAGGCTCATCAGTTTAATGCCCGCAGATGGTGCGATCAGATAGCGTGGATGGGATAGCCTGTGGCTGCCCATTCCCTGCTACCGGATACTCAGGAAATAGTCAGTTCCAGGCAGGAGGAGGCCTACACTTTTTTTTTTTGTCTTGAGTTTTTGCCTGTTAGGCTTTATTACATTCTGTTTTCTTTCAGCTTTCCCTTGCAGTCAATTAGAGCACTTATGGGTGAATGTTTGTTTATATATGTCATGTAGCTGTCCCTTCAGGGGTGGCTCTACGCATCTGATGCAGGAGACTATGTTTGTATTTTAAACTAAGTGGAACTGCCAAAAACCCCTCCCAGGCTGTGGAGAGTTCCCAGTGAGGAGTGTGCTTAGAAGGCCTGTGAGGAGCTCAGCCAGTGAAAAGCCCTTGCTGCCTTGCAAGCCCTGCAGACCGAACTGGATCCCTGGAAGCCGCAAGAAGGTGGAATGAGAAAACTGATGCCACCACCACACTGTCCTTTGACCTCCACTCGTGCTGTGGCATGTGTGCCCACACACACCACACATATAGTAAATAAATAATTTTAAAGACAAAAATAAATCTTAAAAAAGAGAACAGTCTGTGCCTGCTGTAAGAGGAGAGGATAACCCCTGAGTTAATCAGTGTATTGGCAGTTCTCTTGTTTTCTGAGATTCACGCCCTTCTTAACGACTCTGTACCTGTCCATGATAGTTTTCGGGTATGCTGTGCCTTTTGCTGTAGGAATTAGTACCAGCCGCCTTCAGAATGACTTGCCAGCTAGCCCCTCCAGAAATCTGAAGACATAATTCTTTTCTTCTCCAAATTTTCCATCTCTAAGCCTTCTAATTCTCCTTCAAATTTTCATCTGTAAAGTTAATGCAATCCAATAAGAAAATAATGTGCTCTTGAGACATTGACACGCTCAGAGACATTTTATCCTGCCCTAAAGCCTGCAAAGTTTGAATTTTCCTGCAGATAAAAAAAATAGCAAGAAATAATAGAATAATTCACTGTACTGTAACAATTAAATCCAGCAATCGAACATCACGCATTGGTAAATACAATGCTCACGACAGCTCAAAGTCTCCCATGTACTTAGAGACAGAAACAAAGTTCTAAATCGAAAGCGTCTATTCCCAACCACATCCCAAAATGTAAATAAGCATCCAAGCATGCGGATACATATCTTTACAGAAGCAATTACAAACATGCCTTATCATCAGTCCAAGGAAGTCTCGGGCACACACAGTCTTCTCTGCTATGCCCCCTACTGGAAAGAGCACGCAAGGCCGGCTGCGTTATTTCTGATTAGTTTTTGGCATCATTCTCCGCGTCTACTTTGGGAATGCAAGGCGTGAAATTTATAGTAGCAGGTTTAATATTCCATCCAGCCAAAGTGATTTCACCACAACGACTTTACCTTCGGTGGAATATTTTGGGTTGGCTCCCCGCCCCCTCAAGAATATAGATTGCTTCTTCCTTTCTAGATTCTTCTTAAGCTGTCACCCAACTCAGTACGTGGCAGGAATAATTTCATGCTGATGAAAATGTGTTTAATTCCACATCTTGTAAGAATAATTACTTAGCATAATGCCACTTAAAGTATATTTTTATCTGCAAATGCTAATGAAGCTACAAAAGTCTGAATCATCTTTTGAAAGAATTAGGGTATTAAGGGTGCTTTGCCTCTACTCCCCTTTCTGCCTGAAGAAGAATCCAGAACCCAGGGACTAATCTGAGAGTGGATCCTGCCAGCTTCGAGATGGGTATGAGCCTGCTGGCTTTGAGGGGAATTTAAGCGCAGAGGCTTCCTCTGAGCCTCCCAAGCTCTGGCCACAGAGCCTCAGGCTTTCTCAAGACCAGCCCTCTTCACCCAAGTCTCCTGGGTAGCCACTGGGAAGGAGGGAACTTGGACCCAGGGCCAAAGTAGACCACCTACCTTAGTGTCCTTATTGGTAGCAGGCTATGGCTCTTATCTCTTTGATCATTGGTGCACCCAAGTAATAAAGACCACTGTCTTGTCTATTGTTCTGCCCAGGGCCCAAAAAGAAAGAAGTCAACAAAGAATATTACAGAGTTAGGGGCAAATAGCTGCCTTTCTTTTGGAAAGGTTGTAGAACTACAGTGATGCCACAAAGATTATTCGGGATAGATTATTTTATCCCCTCTGCACCCAACTCCGCCCAATGGGACATCTCACACATCTCCACAGAAATAGCTACCAGCATGAGCCTGTGGTCCACACCAAAGACTGTCATGTCACCGCTGTGCATTTTGATGCCATGTCTACTAAGCCTTCTTAGCCTTGTGACACCTTTCTCTGTCTCTTTCATCTTTCATGATGTCAGAACATGGGGACAGTGTTCATCAAATATTCTGTTGACTGTCTTGTTTGTGTGATATTTTCTCACAGTTGGTGAGCAGATGTATGGGGCAAGAATACTACAGATACAAGGAGTCTTTGTTGGTGCTTTATGGAATCAGGACCTGCTTTACAGCAGGGCTGAACAGGGACATATGCTGAGGTTACTCAGGGACTCTTAAGGAACCTGAGGCATGGCTGTAAGGAGAGCTAGGTAGAGCCTGGCTCAGTGACAGACTTATCTCCTTTCTCTGTTATGATCTTGATAAATGGAGAAATGGGAACACTTCTTTGCTGTGGGGAGACAGCAATGATTTTTTGTAAAGATTTGATGCCAATTAAAGTAGCAGAAGGGCCCAGTGGCACATGCCTGTAATCGCAGCAACCGGGGAGGCAGAGACAGGAGGATCTCTGAGAGTTCGAGGCCAGCCTGGTCTACAAAAGCAAGTCCAGGACAGCCAAGGCTACACAGAGAAACCCTGTCTAGGAAAATCAAAACTAACCAACGAAGCAGTCAGAGAAGGCAGGCACTAGGGATGTGGAAGCATGCAGCAGTGCACCAAGAGGAACGTGCTGGTGATGGATGCGTTTGGGTCTACTGTAGCCCCTTGCGGATATATCATCAGGGCTCTAGATAACCTGGAAATGAGATGCAGACATCTCAGTGGGTGGAAACTAGTGAATTTGAGGGGAAGTAACCATTTCTTAAGCAGTGTTCCCAGCAATTAGAATACGAGTTGGATTTCCTTGCTTGGGTAAGATTTGGTAGCAGTAATGGGATCCTTACATCCTTTAAAAACTTATATTTTAACTTTTTTTTCCTCTTTAAAGGGTAACTTCATTAGGGTTGGGTCCTTGTCTCCTCGGGACTTGTCTGAAATCTGACACTTAGGTTTGGATCATTCTAGCAGCTCAGAAAATGCTTATTAGGGGAATTAAAAATTTTAAACTAGTGAATGAATAGATTGCTCACGTTCAGATTTGTGGGCATGCTGCTCTTTCCTATGCAGAAAGCTATGACCTTCACTTCAGGCTGGATGTGAGAACTCAGCAAGGGTCATGTACCTGCCACGTGCATATCGTGTGCGCACCCTGTATACAGGACTTTGAGCTCCCTGTGCTGGATGAACCTTGCAAGCACGTGGAGATGTTGGCAGGAAGGACTGTTCTTTGAAAAATCCCTGAGTCCTGCAGAACCTGGATCATTTGTAGGAAACTGAGTAGTATCAAATGTACAGATGGCAAATTCTGAAGAGGAGGCAAGTGCAATACTGTTGGGTTTCCTTCTGGTAGCCCATAGTTTTAGAAAATGAATATAAGGGAAGGGTGGTCATCACAGTGGGAATGGGACCATGTGGAATAAATCATAAATGTGGTTTTTACACATACATGCATCTATCTATCTATCTATCTATCTATCTATCTGTCTATCTACCATCTATTATTTATGTGTTTGTGTTTATTGTTACACACATGCATGGCTGAGATATGTCTCCCTAATTGACGGTACTGATATAATTTCTCTATTTGCTGTGATTTTGGTTACCTTCTCATGATTGCCAATTATCTCTACAATTTCAACAGCATTATTTATAGTTCTCACTGCAATTTAAATTGAATTACTAGGGCTTTCACATAGAGCTGGGGAGATGGCACAGTTGGTAACGTACTTGCTGCAAAAGCAGGGAGACCTGGTTTGATCCCTGGCACTCATGCAAAATGCTGGGTATGCTACACAGTGTAAGCCGAGCCATTGGAGAGACAGACAGATCCCTGGGGCTAGCAGGCTAGCCAGCCTAATTTAATTGACAGACTTAGGTCCCAATGAGAGAACTTGCTTTAAAAAGCCAAGGTGGATAGTCCCTGAGGTCAACTCTTGAGGCTGACCTCTAGTTTCCATGCACATACATAATTGTGTACTTGCATACATATGAGCATGCACCCCTCCCCAACATGTACAAGTTTCCAGGTGTGTATTTAGTGAGCACATTTTAGACATATGAGAAGTAAAATATTAGGAGGTCTCCTCCTCCCCCACCCTTCACACTTTTTTTCTTCTTCAGATGAAGTTTTTCTCTATAGCCCAGGTTGGCCTCCAACTCACCATCATGCCTGGCCTCAAGGAGGCTCTGGGTACATACGCCATATAACCATTTTGACTGATCACCAACAAAGCGGCCAACACACGGAGCATTGTATGCACAGCACTGCATAACTCATTGATCCTCGCAGTCCCACCATGGCGTCTATTCGAGCGCCATCCCACAGAGAAGGGAATTAAAACATATAGAGCTCACCGGACAGGGGTGGCGCACACCTTTAGTCCCAGCACCTAGGAGGCAGAGGCAGAAGGATCTTTGAGAGCTGAGTTTAGCTCTAATTGCTCTAGCTACATAGCTTCCAGAGCAACACCAGAAAAAGACCTGTGCTCCCTAGAACAGTCTGCTCCCCTGGGACTGGACAGAGGGGAGCTGGAAAGGATTGGGCTTCTGTCCTTGGCTCCAGTGGAAGCCACATGAATACTAGGCACACACTAGTTATGTGTTTCTTCATGCAGTGGCCCAGAAGGAGCTCAATGCTTCACCTCTCCCAAGGACATCACAGTGAGTGCCTGCAGGAAACAGCAACCAGCAAGGGAAGTGTTACGGGTGAGATGAAGGTGTTTCTGAAGGTATTTCCTCAGGGCAAGCACACTACTAAAAAGAATACAGTCTCCATCAAAATTGCAGGCAAGTCACAGGACTCCTAGAACTATTCAGTACTATTACCATGGGATCTCAGGAGACTGCTTTGAAATAAAACTCCAGTTTGGATTGGTTCTTAAAAGTTCATATCTTGGTACATATTAGCTTATAATATTCAACAGAATTAGGCTCTTTAAAACCATTACTGGTTTGCTTATAAGAGAAAAAGCAAGAGAAGAAATTGCGTTCTATTAAACAGTGGCCCTGGGAAGTGGGCTAGCTCAATGTCTTTATCTGACACACGGGAGGCACATAGTATAGCTTGCGGAGCTACAGAGGAGGGGTTTTAATTTCTTGGGAGGCACCAAATTTACTTGCCTCCCAAAGATGAAAGACCACATTACTTTCAATTCTGAGTCAATAAAAAACTGCAATGGCCACTGAAGCAATTCAGCTAATGGGTAATGTCACTAAGACGATTGTTATAATATTCTTTACTAATATATATTATATATTACAAATCATATGTAAAACTCAGCAAAATTTGGAAGTAACATTCTCACCAACATGGAACTGACCAGTAATTAAGAAGCATGACATGTGGGGTTGGAAAGATGGCTCAGTAGTTAAGAGCACTTGTTCCTCTTGCAGAGCACCTGGGGTTTGGTTCCCAGCACCTATGTGGTGCCTGACAACCATCCTTAACTCCAGTTTCAGGGAGTCTGATATCGTCTTCTGACATCCTTGGGTACCAGACATTTGCACAGTGCACATACATACATGCAGGCAAGACACTCATACACATAAAATATTACAGTCTAAAAAAATTTTAAAGAAGCTAGATATGCATTATTTTAATGTTAGTAAGTGTGTGTGTGTGTGTGTGTGTGTGTGTGAGAGAGAGAGAGAGAGAGAGAGAGAGAGAGAGAGAGGGAGAGAGGGAGAGAGAGAGAGAGAGATTAAGAGAGAGATTGATTTCCAGTGGAAAGCCAGGGATGCATCCAGTCCTGCTAAAAGAGAGAAGAGAAATTCCATGCCGAAAAGTTGCACTTGAGGAAGAAGTTTACGTATGAGTCTTAATTTCCCATAACAAGGTGATTGTGGTTTCATATTTCTCTGTCTGCAAGAGATAAATTCTATATGGCAACTCAATTTATACATTTAGATGTAAATACTATATCTAAATTTAGCAGTGATGTTATATATAACCATGTGCATATATGCAAAGTGAACTCAGTTTTATGAAATAATATTCCCTCATGTCAGCTCAGGTGCATTCTTCTGTTTTTCCTCTAGTTCACTGGGAAAAAGCTGGGCAGCTCTTACTATGATGACTATATGATCCACAGGTTGACAGCTGCTCACCCTGCACACTGAGAGGCTGTCCTGGCCATGGCAGCTAAGTGCACTGGTTAGTGGTCCAAGTTCTGACTGCTGAAAGATAAGCAGTGGTGTCAAGATCAGTCAGAAAATGAATATGCTATGGCTTGAAACAGAAGTTAAGAACAACCACTAAGTGTAAACCCTCTCCACTAACAAGTCACACTATTTTATATTGAACTTTGGTTTTGTTTTTCTATGTGCAAATATTTCTTTATTAAAATTATTTTTAATTTAAATATTCACTTTACATTCCTATCTTAGCCCACTCCCTCCTCTCCTCCCAGTCCCACCCTCCTGTCCCTTTCCCCCTTTCCCCACCTTCTTCTCAGAAGAGGAGCGCACCCCCTTACCAACCCACCCTAGCACTTCAAATCACACTAGGACTAAGCTTACAAATAGTTCTTAAATATTTGTTATGTGTTCTAGTGTTTTGTCTGCATGTATGTAAGTGCGTGCCTGGTGCAGGTTAGAAGCGGGCATTCGGCCCCAGGAATTGGAAGGAAATGGAAGTTCCCATGTTAGTGCTGAAAACTGAACCCAGGTCCTTTGCAACAGCAAGTGCTCTTAACTCTGGAGCCATCTTTTTTGCCCCGAATTTTTCTTTTTTAAAGTTTCCTTCTACTCAATAGATTTACCTTTTAACCAAAAGCACCTGAGTTTTGGGGAAAAGAATCTCCTTCCATTTAATGAGCAATTCCTTATAAAGGCACTTTCAGTACCTGTCACTAGAGCAACAGCAAAGGGTTTTGTGTAATTAACTTTTAAAAGTGCTATTACTAGTACAACAACCCTGTGATGCTTCCTTTGTATTTTCAAAGACATTGTAAGAGGATTTGGGTCCTCAAAATCTTCAATATTTCCATTCTTGCAGACTTGAGGTTCAGGAGTTGGTGTTTCAGTATCATGGGCATTCCTGTCTTTCGGGGTACTTGAGGTTCTAGGTAGTGGGTGATGCCCCAGGGCTGAGAATTGTGATCTGATTTCCAAAACAGTGACCTCTGTAAGTTTTTAGCATACATTTTCATAGATGAGCAATAACTACAGGTATTAAAGCTATTTCCATGGGCTGGAGAGATGGCTCAGAGGTTAAAAGCACTATCTATTCTTCCAAAGGTCCTGAGTTCAGTTCCCACCAACCACTTGGTGGCTCACAGACCTGGTACCCAGTTCTGGTATGCAGGCACACATTCAGACAGAATAGTATATAAATAATAAACAATTAAAAAAATCTACTTCCAGTGGTTCAGCCTTGTAATGGAATAACTATTTCATTTAGTTAAGGAAATTTGAAATTTCCACTTTAAACTATTTCTGCACCACTTCTAAACAGACGACTTTGATTAAAAGAACAAAATTCATAATGTATATTATTAGTTTATAATATGTAGTATATACCAACATAAATACTTGATTCCAGGACTGGGATGTAGCTCAGTGGAGGATCTTGGCTATATTTTGTTTTGACTTATTGTACTTTTCTTCCTCTAACAAGACTTAACACCAGACATAACAAATTCTAAACAACGAAATTAAGAGAGGATGGGTTCTTGGTTTTCGCTTATTCTGTATTTTTTTATTACACCTGAATTTAAGGTTTTTACCATATCCTCGTGCAATGACACGTGGACAAGAGAATCCGTGTTTGAATGCTGTAAGCGGAGCCCTGGAGAGGAGTGCAGCCTCTGAGCTCCATCCTGGTCTTCTGACCACTATCCTGAAATGCAGTGACCTCAGCAACTGAAAATTTAAGTATCTTCAAAATACCTTTATGACTGTGAATTGATTTTCACCCATAACGCATTGATTCTGCCAGAAAACTGTCCTTCAGAGGCCAACAATCGCTGGCTTCAGGTTCATGGTCTGTCTGCCCTTCCCACCAACCAGCATTTGTTTTCTAACAGCATGAACTAAGCTTTCTAACACATGTTGCATTGGTGGAGTTAAAACAACAGCTGTTTCAAGATAGATCCAGGTTAGTTTGCTTCTCTCTACCCAGGTAAGCACGCCACACTACTCCCTGGGCTTTGAAAGATAGCGTCCATGCTGCTCCAAATCAAACAGGCCTTCTGAGAGTCCTGACAATGACGTCTTCATTGAGCACGAGCAGGGCTGAGCCTCTACTCCTTGTTTGCTCTGCAGGGCTGCGCCAAGATCTTGGCTTTTAATGTCCCCACCATCCTTGGAAACATCACTTGTTTGGGGAATGAGCTGAAGAATGGTTTTGCATCCACAACAACATTTGAGGACAAGTGAAAATAGCATGGATCTCTTAGGGGTCTGGAATTATTTTCTTTACCTAGCGACAGCACTTGAGTTGTCAGAATCTTATTACCCTATGATAGTGCATTTGTAAAATTGTATCAGATATAAGATCGAATGATTTGCTGTAATAGGATTCATTCTTTTTAACCTTTGAAATTGAAGTTTTTCCTGAATATTAAAAGCATTCATTTTAACTGCTGACGGATATTAATGGGAAGTATGATTAAGGAGTCACAATGTTTAACTTTTAATATGCAAATAGAAAAATCTACTCTTCTTATCCTAATCTGATGACACCGAGTTATCAGCAGAGTATAATAACCTGACTCTCCTCCCCAACTGGCTTTAATTAAATCTCTTAATGGCTAAACATCATAGCTTCATCATCAGAAAAGTAACATTTACAAACTCCGTTGTAAGCTTTGAAAAGTTTAAATACACTATAAAGAATTTTCTTTTATTTTGCCTCTAATTTGAGTAACAGACCAAAATACATATTTTTTTAAAGGTACTCTTAAAAAATGAGAGGAGGTGAACACCAGGAACTGTGCACGTCCCACTACAGGAAGCAGGGAAGGGTGAGAAGTGGGACGTGCTTGGTGTTTTGCTAGGGAATATGGAGGTCACAATGCCCTCGCTCTGAGCCCTTCGGTGTGGGCTGGCCCCAGGGCCCAGGCAGCAGGGCACTATCCCACTTGCTCCTTGGGCTAAACTCCAGGCAGAAGTTGGCTTTGTGGGGTTCCTGTAGATCTGCCAACCCATGGCACTCCAGGGTCACTGAGGAGGACGCCGGCCAAATCCAGCATGAGAAGCCACCTCCTCACGCCCTCCCCAGCTGGGGGCTGGACTGAAGGGAGCCCTTTATCCGAGAGTTTATGGTGTTATTCTCTAGCCAAGGAAAAGCAAGTGTAGCTTCACACAGGAGAAAGGAAAGGATTCTTCGAAGTAGCTGATCCAGGAATGAAGGCTAACCAAGGCTAAGCATCCTCAATTCTTAGCTCCATTTGCTATTTTTCACTTACCGATGGTTTTAAGGAATCGAAATAGTTGTGATTTTATCTGTCTTACGTTATATATTACTGCTTTGTCTAAGAGTGGTCTAAAGCCACTGCTGCACAAATATCAAATAATCTACATGCCGTGTGCTAATACGCATGTGTAAAGCACACTCAAAAGCAGACATGCCTACATGCTGACACACGTTTAAAAGGCAGGTGTTCTCTTCTGAGGCTACCGTTAGAAAGTGTTCCTTTTAATAAACACTGTGTGTGTATGTAGATGCTCAGATAAATAGTCACACATTCAGATGGACGGTCAGAAACAAGCACAGTCACCACACATACTCAAGCAATTTTTCTGAAGCAATAAAGATATTCTAGAGAAATGTTTGAATTTTATTGTCCTTTTCTCCCAGGAAAGTGAAAACGATCATCCTACATAATTTCTCTCAAATGGATAGACTTTAGGCAATTTACTGCTGCTTCCTTCAATTTCCACACCACACTGGGCTCCAACAGGTTTTTGTTTTAAGGTGAAGCAGGTTTCTGGCTCTTCCCTGTGGAGAAGTTACTTTCAAGTCAGTGAAAGTTCTTGGCCCATGATTAAAAGTCTTTGCCAATTAGTACTCAACAACTTCAATTCAGTTTTTTCTGGTTCAAGATGAGCAGGAGCCTAATAAGGCTGTGATAAAAGGGCAAAAGGCACCGAGAGCCAAGAGCGGATTAATGAGCTCCTCCATGTATTTGTCTTCCTAACAGCTGAACTGTTACAACTATTGACACTCTTCAAAAGGTTCCGCTCTGAACCCTGTCCAGGCACTGCAGGCTCCAATGGACATCTTCAAATCCAGAGAACGGAGGAGCAGGAGCTTCCCCTGTGTGATGCCAAACCCAACAAAGCCCCATGGATCAGGTAATGAAACTTCAGCTTTCCCCCCTTTGAGATTTATTTACTGGCAGCTGACAAGGGGCAAATGCAGCTCGAATTGTGCAGTCAAGGCCCTGTCAAGCTTTTAGAGGCACCCTTGTCTTGAAGCACCTTCATGACTGGCATTTCGCTCAAAAGCCCTCGGCACTGGTCCTTAACAGCTTATGACATCACAAAGGACACTCCAGACAGATGCCTACATGGCATCCTGCAGCATTTTAAAAGAGAATTAGTGGTTTTAATTATGGTCGTAGTATGAAAGGGAACCATGCAAGCTCCACGGGAGACCTTTGATCAGACCCTTTTGCTAGCACAATGCCACGGAACTGTGACTACTCCTGGTAAGGGGCCTTTTCTTGCTGAATGACTCACCAGTGATCTTTGAATGCAGACAAGCGTCTAGCCCTCCCTCTTCATTAGTGAGCATTTCTATACAGCGGCCTATATAGTGCTGGAGTCTAGGAGCTATACAATCGGGGGTGGGGGATCCCCACAGATTCTGGTCTCTACTTAGGAAGTGCTGAAGGACTCTGAGTGACTTTATTCATTAAAACAGGTTGCTATTAATTAACTGTCATAATAAAATAAAGAACTATTATTTTTGGCATTTCTTGCTATGTTCTCTTTAGTAATATGTATAAAAGATGCCTGTAACAGAAATGAATTTATTGAACAACTTCCCCACCCCCACTCTTGCCTGTGCCCCTTTGTGCATCTGGGCAGCTACTTACTAATTACTGGGTCTATCTAGATCTGTGAATCCAAATAGAAGGAAAACATAAATATGAAATTAATTAAAGACATATAAAATGACTTAGTTTGCCCATTTCTGCAACTGAAATCAGCAAATACGAAATTAGCCTTCCTTCTCAGTCACTGCAGAACCAAAAAAAAATCACAGACTTGGTAGTATATACTATAAAGTTTAAGACTATACAACAGTTATAGTTAACAACAACAACAACAAAAGGGGATTCTAATGAGGTCTAACAAGAACTGTTTGTACAAACTCTTACTTGCAGGAAGTAGAAGATGCCTTTGATCTGGAATGAGTGTCACCTTTTTACTTTTTTAAATGGCTCCCAATAAGCATGGACCGTCACAGACTCAGGGTCAGCGTTTTAGGTCTGCAGACAGTTCCTTCTCACCTAGACCCACAGTCAGTCGCTTGCTGAAGACTGCAGATGCTTTTGAATGCTTCTCATGGAAATGCTAATTTGGCAACATGAGATAAACACAATTTTGCATAAGGCATACATTGCAGCCAGTAACATGTGTCTGCTGTATGTGATGCTTATATCCAGCAGAGAACTGAGACTTTTACTTTTTTGATACAGCTTCTTTACTTGAAGGGAAAACTTCTGGACTTGAGGAACTTTGGAAGCAGTACAGTGAGCAGGGCTGCCACCCTTTGCGGGCTCAGACCTTTTCTGTGTTTCTTAGACTTTGCAGCTCTTTTCTTAGGTGCTTGACAACTGCCATGATGTCTGCTCGCTGTGGATCCTTCTGTGCTTTCTGAGTGTAGAGATGAAAATGTCTGATGGTCTCAGACAGCAGGACTTCAGGGTCTGCGCCTCTCCTTGGAAGGCGCAGCATCCGCTCACAGGCAATGGCATAGTTCTTATGCCAATTCACTGGGTGTTCCTCTCGTAACGACACTATTTCCTTATAGAGCTGGAAGACAGCAAATGGTGGGATTCCACTGTTATCCTGACAGATTTTTTCATGTCAAAACCAGAAAACAGAGGAATTAATAACACAAGGAAAAAAAATCCAAGCAGCCTACAGTAAAAAAAATCTAATCATTGCCAGGCCATGCAGAAAATACAGGAATGCTGCGTAATTACCGCAGTAGCAGGAGTAAGTGTGCTTCATGTAAAACTGCTTCTGGGGCTTTGGATGCTGCAGGACCCCGAGACACACTGTGTCGGGACAAAGTGCTTGTCCTCCAGAAAGATGTTTTGGGAAAGGATTTAGTTCTAACTGGAGGAAAGCTGTTTACTCAACAGGCCGAGCAGCTAAACCTCTACTGCTGGGGGGGAAAAGCTTTAGTAGATAGCGTGGAAAAAAGAACTTGGCAGAATTGAACTTGTGTTCCACATTATTTATGTGGATTTCTCTCTACATGAAACAACAGGAGTATTAGCAGCAACACAATCCAAACAATCCCATTGTTACCAGGTGTACTGGGCACAACAGAATCAAGAGCTCCCCTAAAAGGGCAATGCTGAAATCCTCACAGCACCCTACAGTTTACCATCATAGTAGCCAAAACCCACAGAAACTCAGAACTTTGATTTCCCAACTGCAGAGGCAGTATTAGTTGGGTGCAAGTAGAACCAAAACATACATACATACATACATACATACATACATACATACATACATTCATCCATTCATTCTTAGCAGCAGTCTAGAATTTTTGGTGTTGAATTTTCCAGAGGGCATGTGCCAGAGGGCATGACAAACAGCTAAATGGAGATGAGTTTGCACAAAGGGACATGAAGCTTCTTTCCTCAGGAACTTCATTGTCAGGTTAGCACTGCGTAACAAGGAGTGTGAGGGAAGACTCTGAGACAGACCAGAGTAATGCTTCCTAAGTTAGGGCTGAGTTTCCAACAGCAGGTAGTGGAAATGCATGTATTAAATTATCTTCTTCCCATGTCAAGAACTCCACCGCATGTGACTGTCCTTTGGAGGGTTAATAACCCCATCTGTCTTCGAGCTCCTAGTTTCCTTTATCCCCCTCACACTGGTGACTTGCAGTTGACATATATGTTGGAGTGGGCCTAGGCCCTGACCTCTTAGCTGCCAGACACAACTCTACAGGCTGCCTTCCAAAACTGACCCCTGCACTGTTCTTGAGTGGGGTACCCTGGAGGACTCTGCCTTTGCCTTGTAGTTACCTCCTTATGGACCACCATCTCTCCCTGGTTTTCTTGGTCTACCATCTGTTTGGCCAGCTCGTCCTGCTATTCCAGCATGGTACTTCATGGCACCTCATCCCAGCACTTGGGCTCAGCTCCCTAGGTCCCATAACTCCTCTGTCAGCATACGGAAGACTAATCTGTGACTGAACATCTTTACCATCCTTTTTGCTGCCTCTGTGACAGCAGGGACAAGGCCATTTCTAATATAATATGTGGTATTGAGTGGGTGCTCAATAAAAGCTGTGAGTGAAGACTGAATAAAAGTGAGTTCAAAATTTAGGAGCAAAATGAGTCATGCTGACTGGATACCATGCTGCTTTATCTCAGCAGCAAGCAAACATGCTGGCTGAGTAGAACCACAGTGGTCCAGAGAGAGTGGGGTTTGGCTGTTCATATATGTAGGGCCTGAGCTGTGTGCATGGCCCTTACCAGGATGGATGTTTCTACATGGCAAACTGGCTGACTTTCTCAGGAGTGCTAGTGTAGTAATGACAGGAAAGCAGAGCCTGTCAGACAGTGCTACCACAAGCCTCTCTTTGTGCCTTTCTTAGCGATGTCTTTCGAAGGGGTGATAGGCTTCCCAAGGCTAGTCAGAAGACAGCTTCTTTCTGTAGCTTTTTACTATCGTCAGGACCCCTCTACCAGCCATGGCCTATCATTTCATGCAGTCAGTGTCAAGATCTTGCATTGGAGGTGACATGACAGAACTTACTTTAGTAAAGCCATTGTGTTAGTGTCCTCTTGGCACTGTAATAAAGAAGTAGACACTCTGGATAAAAACAACAAAGGCTCACTGTCCTGCACCCAGGTTAAGAGTCTCGGATGTCAGCGGGCTGCGCTCTGGAGCTCTGGAGAATCTGTTCCCACCCTTTCCAGTTTTTAGAACCTTCTGCACTGCAACTCACAGCCCTTCCTCCATCCCTTAATCTCTCCTTTTGTAAGTCCCCTGCGATCATACTGAACCCAATTAGCTAATCTGGGAAAAGCTTGATCTCAAGCCCTTTAACATGTGCAGGGCACCCTTTGCCACAGACGGCAGTGGTGCGGGCACTGTGGGGTGTGGATGCTACTCTGCTTCCTGAGCCCTTTACCTGCAACACTGTTTTGACAAATTGGAGATGGTCCCCAGATGTGCTGCCTTATAATGTTCAAGACAACCTGGACATCAGAGGATAAAAAGTCTGTTGCACACCCTCTCTCAACTCCAGTCATTTCCACCTCCCAGGAGATGCCCTTCCACAAAACTGAAGCGTACTTTATATGCATGTGTGTAGAGTTGTGCTTTCACGTATGGAGGCACCGTGGCAGTCTCGGCCAGGCTGAAGATGAAGAATGGTGTTTTCATCCTGGAGGTGGGAGGGAGAACCCTCATTAGAATCATATCACACCATGGAATGGAGAGTCCTTTCCTCTGCATTCTTCATTCTCTCATAGTCATGGGATCGTACTCTGATCCAGCAGCAACCCAGGAGTCCCCCAAAGCCAGAGCAGCACTTACTGTCCCCACCAAAGCCCCCCAAGGTGCAACAGCAATCACACTTAATACGAAAGGTTCTGGGAGAAATGCTCATGTCATCACTGTATGGCTCCCTACAGATATGCGCCACTGTATGGCTCCCTACAGATGTGTGCCACTGTATGGCTCCCTACAGATGTGTGCCACTGTATGGCTCCCTACAGATGTGCACCACTGTATGGCTCCCTACAGATGTGTGCCACTGTATGGCTCCCTACAGATGTGCACCACTGTATGGCTCCCTACAGATGTGTGCCACTGTATGGCTCCCTACAGATGTGCGCCATTGTATGGAAGAGCAGTCAGACAGGGACAGGTGCTGTGTTTGTCAGAGCATCCCTGAAGCTGCCCATCTAGCAGCTCCTGTCATGTACCACCAGGTCCTTTTAAAAAAATTTATTTATTTTTATATGCATTGGTGTTCTGCCTACTTGTCTGTGCAAGGGTAGCAGATCCTTGGAACGGGAATTCCAGATAGCTGTGAGCTGTCTTAAAAGTGGCACAACTGCCAACTGTGCTCCATGAGGGCAGGACCTGTGTGACATTCATGGGTAGCTTCTGGCCTGTCACACTGCCTGGTGCTGGTACATATTAGTGGAGGGCTATAATAAAAAGCTGACCTAGCACAAACAGAGACAGGGCTGCAATGCTTGATCACAGGAGTCGGGAGTCAGGAGTGCTCCATCACCATCACCATCACCATCATTAAGCGCCCTTGGAAATCCGTCTGCCTCGTTCTTTTATAAAATGAGGTAAGAGTGTCACAGGGTGTTATGAAGATTATTATTATGTATTGTACATAAATAATAATACAATGTCTTGAACAAAATAGCTATTCTTATGCTATTTTTATTTCTACTCATCCATATTACCAGAATGAAAAGTACCTCAGGCTATTTCTTTGCCATATTAAAAACAGAATACAAATAATAAAATGTAGACCAGTCACCTTGCTTGCCACATCTCCTCATTGGCCACAGATTCCCAAGAAGATGGATCAAATCTGCAGTGACAAGAAAAACAGTATCTTTCTGTCATCTACACTGCATTATAAACATGTAATGCCTGAGTTATTGTCTTCTGAAGCTACTGAAACAGGCTGGCTCTGCTGACACTGACAGTGATCACCCCGAAACGTTCCCATAGTAGGTGTGCTCTTAATTGTGGGTTAAGTCGACGAAGGGGAAGAGGCTGCAGGCATGGACAGCTCTTCCTCAGAGCATGAAGTGACAAAGCGAAGCACAGCCACACACTAGGACACAGCCAAGAACTGGTATGCAGAGAAGCTTTGCGAAACCCCTGCTGGGATGTGGGCTGCTTGAAGAATTCTGGCCAAATAATGACTAGCCAGAATTTTATAATTAAAAAATTATAATAAAAATTAAGAAGTCTATAATTAAACTTTCTTATCATGTATCTGTTTAGATAGAATGGAGCTAAGGAACAATCTATATGTGTAACCTTCATCAACTATCTGAAGAAAATGTAATTTAAACTTTTTTTGAGAAAGGGTTTGATTATGTAGATTAGGATGGTCTTGAACCCACATCCTTCTGACTCAGCCCTCTGGGTGCTGGGATGTTAGGCACAGACCACCACACCCAGTAGATTGTTATTCCCAACTTTTTTTTATGAATCAAAGCAGAAGAGTTGTTCAGCTCCTGCCATTACATAACAATGTGGTGTTGATCATATTGTCTCAAAAACCTTACAAAGCACCTGTTACTATGACATTTCCTCTTGTGCCTGTTTGTAAACAATAGGTTATCTAATATTAAATAATCCACTAGCTTAAAATATTTTTTAAACTATGTGTTTTAGGGGTATGCACATATGACGTAGGTGGCTGTACAAGGCAGAAGAGGATGCTGCATGCCCTGGAGCTAGAGTTACAGGTTGTTACGAAGCCACCAAAGTTGGTTCCTCAGCAAGAGCTCCGCAGGCTCTTAACCAACTAGCCATTTCTCCAGCTCAATAACACATAATTTAAAAAATCAGATAATGGGGCAATTTGTTTTGACGGACTTATTTTCCACATAGGTAAGGGTAAACATATGTAGAAATGCTTAGGAAGAGATTAATAGTGCCCTATGCAACACAACAAGGCTGACGACAACCATGGAAAAGGTTCTCAGATCCAGCCTTCCTTAGAAACTGTGTGCTTGTCTTCTTAGTTTTGTGGTGGAGACTGAACACCCCACTGCAGCCACACACTAGGAAAGTGTTAGTGCTGTACCACTTGAGCTACATGCTAAACTCGTTTCTACATTCTTGCAGAAGGAACATGGCAAGTTCACACATGTGGAAGTTGTCCTGGGTAACAGAATGCCTCCTAAAGCATAATCACGCACATGAGACCCTTCCATGCTCAGGGTAGTAAATCCCGGCTGCTGTGCATTACACCTTAGAAAAAACCACCCTTTTCTGTTCAGGTTTTATGATCACTTGTGGGCAGAAAATGATATTAATGAAAAAAATTTAAGGCATCTCAGGAGCCAAGTGTGGTGGTACAGACTTATAATCCCAGCACTTGAGAGGCTGACTCAGGAGGAGCCTGCGTTTGGGGCTAGCCTGCATAGTGAGAATTTGTCTTAAAAAAAAAACAAAAACAAAAACCCCAAACAAAACAAAAAAAGGTATCTCAAAATATAGCCCTTTTTGTTTTTAGACACAAAACTGACATCCACTTAAAATCCCACTAGCTGCTCATACCTTCCATATTCCTCAGTCCAGTTATAGAGAGTTTGCGTGCGTTTAATCCACTCCTCTGGGTTGAATACAATCTTTGAAGGAACTAACTTGTCACAAGATCCCCATGGCCAAAGTGAATATTCCTTTTTCCAAGTTGGGTCACCTTCATGAATTCCTATGCAAACAAATGTTTCTTTTCTATCCAAAACAGAAAATTCTACATGTTACATTCCTTTAGTTCATGGAAGGCCATTTTGGACTTCTGAAGCCTTACTTATTTATACACCATTTGTTTATTTACATCTTCCCCCACGTATAGTGCATGAAGTTTATTTACTGTAAAAAAAAAAAACAAGAGAAAACACTACAAGAAGGAACAAACAGATAAGAAATGTCTTCCTGCCTTTCATGCTCAGCCTGGGGACCTTGCCACCAGGAGCTCTGGTGCTGTTTTTGATATCCCTTCTTATTGTATAGGTAGAATTATAAGCCTCCTGGTCCTCACCCGTCCATTGTGCTGTGCTACCTCTTGTTATTTCTATGCTTACATTTGCATTTGTAAGTCTCCCCAGAAGCCTAGAAGCATCCCCAGGATGGGCTCCCTGCATTAACTTTGAATGTCACGCAGCCCAGCGTGAGGTTAACACATAACAAATACTGGCTGCAATGATATTAATCAGATTTGAATAACTATTAGAAACCATAGTGCCTGCAAAAGTTAGAAACAGAAATGGCTTAAATAGTAGTTCTCTCTCAATTTGTGGTTAAGTAGAAAGAAAAGATGGAGCAGCATATTAGGAGAATGGTCTGGAAGAAGAGAATGGCAGCTTAGATAGGACTGCCTCTATGATTTGGGAAAGATAAGTAACTGGATGTGTCTTTTCATCTGCCTGGTGTCCTAGCACTTTTGAGAGCTACATGTGGCATCTAACATGAAACTCAATCTCCAGTTAACAGATCAGTCTGGGAAGATGCAGTACTCTCAACTGCACTCAGCAAAGCTCTGGGAGGAACTCAGCAGCAGCCATCAAGGGCTCTAAGGGGCCCTGAAGAGATGACCGCTAAGACCTGGACCCAGAAAAGACCCAGATGTGAACACCAGAGCGCCGTTCTTTCTCTCTTCTCTGCACTAAAAACAGAGGGATGGACAAAGAGAGCTCCCAGTTTTCAACCCCAAGGAGTGAGAAAGGGGTCCTGAGGCTAGAAGATGGGGAGGGGTGCCATGGCAGATGTGGGGTTAGAAGCGTGGTGATGAGTGTGGTGGTAGCTAGACCGGAACCCCAAACCCTGAGTTCCCGTAGCAGTATGAGCTCTGTCTAATGCTTGATATAGACAGTTATGGATGGGAAGGACATGGCGGAAGATGAAAGCTTTCTGGCTCAGAGTATGTAGAAAGTAGGCCCTTGGGAACTGGAAAATATTGGGGTGAGAAGAAAGGTGACATATCATGCAATCCCATAAAGCTTCAGATGAATTCCTGGCTTATTTCTGAGCCATGAGTTCACTGTGGAGTTCTGGCTCCACATGGGATTCACACACTTGGCCATAGGGCAAGCCACTACTTGGATCAGATGCTGAATAATGATGTGAAAAGATAATGTCAGACGGATGAAGACTCAAAAATGAGAAGCCAGAAGTGTTGTTGGATTTATTGGCAGTTCTGTCCTGGCCAGAGGACAAAAATACCAAGAATGCTTAAGGGCACTGGGATGGGTTTTGGTTTGTTTTATTCTTTTTCCTAATGAGCACAGCTGACAGGAAGCTCTGAGGAGTCAGACCCCTCAGGTGTGCTCTAAACTCCAGTTACACACCAGGATGAGAAGTGCATGTCCCACCTCATGGGTGGGACAGCTGGACTGACCAGCTCAGTCTAATAGAATTTTATCACTCCCAAGAGCAGGAAAGTGGCAGCTCTTGCTGAGACCTCCATTGCGACATAGTGTCCTGGCTCACGTGGTCTTCAACACGTACCTGTGGAGGGGGGCGGACGAGTGGTGGTGGGAGACAGGAGACACAAAGAAATGAGGGCAAGTATGGATTCTGATCAAGCCTTGTTTATTGAAAAATTTCACAAGGTTTTTATAGGCATGGGGGCATGGGTATTTGCATAAGTGAGGGTTGCTATTGATATTTAACTGTGAACTGCTCCAGCAGGTGTCTACCTTTACAGCTGCTATAATCACAGAAGGGGGAGAAATTCCAGGGAGACAGAGAAGTTGTAAAAGATCTGGTTAGTCAGGAAAAAGTTCCTGGAACTGCTGCTCGCAGGCAGCTGGCCTTTAATCTGAAATACCAGTAGTCTTACTGGAAAAGCTAGTTTATAGCCAGAAAGGAGTAGCTTTTACTATGAGCTCAGGGGTCTTAGAATGACCGTCCCCCATAGCACAGGACCTCTGCTTACTACTTCCTTTCTCTTGAGCTGTTTTGAAAATCAACCTCTCCATTATCTGTGAAATTCATCCTGTGAGTTTGTGAGACAATGGACCCAGAAGCCACTGGCCTGGGGTGGCCATGGTGGCTGTGGACTGCCTGGTACCCTGTTGCCTGAATCATCTCTCACTTCAACTGAGGAAACCTCCTGTTCCCCCTCCCCCCATCAGTAGTATCCAAGTAGGCTCAGGGCTCAACGCCAGCCACCAAGAGCCCTTTACACTGAGCTGTGCATGCCTCCTTTTACTTTGGGACAAGGTCAAAGTTAGCTATACTGGCTTTAAATTCACTCTGTGGCCTAGACTGGTTCTGAACCTGCAGTTTTCCTGCCTCAGCCTCCTCCTGGGATTACAGGCTCCCAGGACAAGTCAGTCAACAGTAAGAATGGTTTTCACTAACGTTATGCTGAGCACAGCATGATGGTAGCTGAATTCACCCTGACTTCATCTGGAGATAGCAGAATCAGAGCAGAGAGGAACAGGGAGGCTGGGCGGGCAGCTTGGCTACACAAGAGCAGCACAGGACATTTGTGGGTTTGGATTGTGCTGTGTGCTGACTGTGGGATGCACACAGAAGTGTATACATGTCAGAGTTCATACAAACGTATTCCCCAAAAGTCTAGTTTAATGCATTAAAAACAAACAAACAAACAAACAAACAAACCAGTTACAGCTGGGTGGTGGTGGCACACGCACATCTTTAATCCCAAGAAGCGGAGGCTGATGGGTCTCTATCAATTTGAGGCCAGCCTGGTCTACAAAGTGACTCCAGAACAGCCAAGGCTACACAGAGAAACCTTTTCTTGAAAAAAACCAAAACAACAAAAACAAGCAAACAAACAAAATAACCCAAAAAATTACTTGTTCAATAAATTAGCTTTCTTCTTTAAAAGTATGTGCCGAGGGAGACTTCATATGATGGGCCTAGTAAGTGTCGTTGATCACTTCTGAATGAGATGTTAATATTTTAATTACTATTAGCATAGTATTATTAATAGTGCTCTAATACGCTAGTGCTCTTCACGCTGACTTGAAATCCTACCTCTTCCACAAAGACTATATACAGAAGGCATTCATTATAACTCATAGTTTCAGTATAGTTAAAAAGTAGAAAGTCTACCAAGCATTACAGGACTCTATACCATGCTTTTATTTTTATGATAAATACACATTTTTAATGTTTGGTGTTGTGAGGAATATCTTCCCAGTATTTAAAAGATAGCCTATTCTACAATGAACACATACTACTCTCTAAAAGTTAAAAGCATTAAAATCAGACGCCAATAGGCAATGCTGCTCCTGACACCTTTGTTAGTCAAAAATGTTAACAAAATGTTGTGGGCCAGAATACTCACAAAAATCTAAAAAAACCCAAAAATCTAGATTCAGCAAATAATTTTAAAAACAAAGAAATTGTTCAATATCATTCATTCTACAGATTCCTTAAGACTGCAAAACAGGATAGCAGCTTACTGATTACAAAGAAAATGTTTATGATGTGGGAGGTACAAGAAGCTGGGTTGTACTCTCCACGAAACACACCACCTGCAGCCACATGCACGTGTGTATGTGAGTAAGCGAGGCATGCTAACAACAACCCAAAGCAAAGCCAGCTGATCAAATGACAACAGTGGTACCCTTGGCAGTTTTTATGTAGTGTCTTATTTCCCATGAAACATGTTAGACTCTCATTTCTTTCTTTTATGTGTATATTTTTTGTGTATGCTCCTGTGGATGAGGGTGCCTATGAGCTAGAAGAGGGCATTGGATCCCTTGGACTCAGAGTTTTAAAAGGTCATTATAAAGTGGGACTGGGGAACTGAACTCAGGTCCTCTGGAAGAGCGGTAAGCACTCTTGAGCCACCTCTCCAGCCCCACCTTCATTTCTTAACGAATGCTGAATGAAACACCCACAGGCAAAAGTAATGGCTCCCTTGTCTGTGTTCCCAGAATGCTTAAGCTCATGTAGTTGAATAATCTATTGACTAGGCGCACACAGCATGTTTCACACTGGCTAGTGAAGAACTTCCCATATCCTGGCTGGTTAGCGTCACATCACTGTATACAGCCAACCAGACTATAGTCCACTTGGACTTGAACCTGAGCCTTGTTTATCTTTTGATTGACAGGGCCTAACACAAGCTATAAAAGAACAGACATTTGGAAAGTTTTGAAGCTGATTTCTTTAAAATTATAAAAATGCCAGTTTAGGAATGTTAATGGCTCATTACACCTTACTTCTGAATATAAAAATTAAATGCTATTCTCACCACACATTTGTGCCCACTCCCTTTCTATCTGTGAGCCACTGAAAACTGGCTCAACAGTGTCCCTACCAAGGGAGAATATGACAATGGAATTTATAAAAATTTTCTTAAATGTTCTTCACAAGGAAAAAACCCACAAAAAGAAAACAAACAAACAAACAGAACATGAAATAAGTGCTTCTTTTTCAAGCCCCGGCCTGTGCTAAGCATCTGAGGCAGAAGCAATCCATGCTCAGGCCTCAGCACCCAGGGCGTACTCATTCCTGACCTTACCTACAAATCATTTTATGTTCTCAAGTACAGAATTCACAGTTCTCTTATTTTATCCTCAGCTAGCATAAACTGGAGGTGTTTTTCTTATTTATAAAGATGTTTTATCCTTTATGAAAATGCTTAGGCTATTTTTATATAGTGATTATTCTTGGAAAAAACTGCTTTACACTTAAAAGGGGGCCACAGTACTGATCGGGAGGAACCCATAATTGCTTGCGATCCACCTGCAATGATTTCAAGTAGGCAGGCACATCTCCAATTTCTCAGAATTGTGCTAAGATCTTATTTGCTGTTCTTGCCAATCTGTCTTTATTTTTCTTTTACCCAGAACAATACCGTTTATTTCTGCCTGGTCTCATTTATGCACAGATATTCAATTTAATTACAAAGATAATCTCACTGGTGACAGGGAAATAGGTAGAAAATTGGTCTTGTGGATGAGGCACAGCTGCTTCAGAAACAATTTTAGAAAAGCTTAAGATTTGAGAAAAGCTATTATATGAAAAGAATGCTTACTGTTTGTTCATTTCAAGAAAGTGATAAAGATTGAATGTGACCATTCCACTGGGTAACACTGTTTCCACAGGGTTCCACCGGTCCCCAGGAAAGTGCACTCCTGGCAAATGCCTTGCCATCTTGGGTAAGTACCACTCGTAAGTCATCATCTGTTGGAAAGACCACATAAGGAACCACACCTCAGTACATGCCCAAAGTCTCAGGTGCACCAACAGCTAGGGGAAGGTTCCAAACTATGGATGTACTTGTTAAATAACTGGGAGAAACCACATTCAGACCAACTGAGGAATTGGCACTGCTATTTCTTTAAGAACGGCTTAATTCTTAGGTGTCATGTCATAACAGATGACCACTGCCAATGTCGGTCATCAGTACTTGCTCTATTTCACTTTTATGCATTTGCGAGCTCTCAGATGATGGTCCCCAATCTTAGACCTAGAGAATTGAACTTGATTTTCAGAGCCAGCAAAGTCAAAGCCCTCGGACGCCCTCCCGTCTCCCCAACCTCTATACCTACCTCTAGTATAGGTCTAGGCCTACTCCTCAGTAGCCTGAGCTCCCAGAGGGAAGTGACTATCTTTTCATCTGTGTGCACTTAGCACACTGCACAGCATACAACTACAACTTATTTTAGTTGTAGTTGAAATGTCTTTAATGACAGACCAAATAACCTAGACAAAATACACAAATGTATCATTACTACACTCTTATTTTTAAGTGTTGCTCACTTATAATGAATAAGATATAACCTCTGCCCCTGAGAAGCTCAATTGTATAATAATCTAGGCCTCAAAGCTGAGAACCTATTTGGCTAAATAGTCTAAATTTATTAGTAGTTCTCAATTAATCACATATCTTTATACATTTTTTATTCTGTTTTAATTTCTGAGACAGGGTCTTGCTACGTAGCATAAGATAGCTTCAAATGTTTTTGTTTTGTGTTTTTGAGACAGACTCTCACTATGTCACCCTAGCTAGTCTAGAACTCACTTTGTAGACCAGGCTGGCCTCAAACTCATAGCGATCCGCCTGCCTCTGCCTCCAGAGTGCTGGGATGAAAGGTGTGTGCTACCACGCCCGGCCGCTTTTCTTAATTGTATACTTAATTGTGTATTTTCATAGAAAAGAGTCCTACTTACATTTTGAATATGATCACTGTGCTCATATTTTACTTACCCTGATTAAGTCATTTAATTAACAAATGACAGGTTAATTTTAAATGCATATATTGTACGATTCAGATTTTATTACCCAGTGGTTTCAGTACTTGGGGCTACCCACATCGGTTGAATAGTATGTTCTGAACTTAATATTCCTCAGTGACTTTCTAGTGACCTTACTGTAATTCTGTCAGATTCTCTGATGGCCCATTCAACAGCTAATACCTTCCCTTTTACAAACACACTTCTGATTGTATCTCCACTCTCAGGAAGCAGTGTGCTCAGGCCCAGTGACTCACCGTTGCCAGTGAGTGTTCCATTTTCTTTTCTCTAAGCACTATTCTAAAGACTGATTTGCTCTTTTTGGCATTTATGATTAAGATAAAAAATCTTATATTAAGTATAGTTTTTCAGTTTTAGATATCTGCTTTGTTTAGCAACTTGTTTCTTTTGAGACAGTCCTGTGCACACGAGGCTGGCCTTGACCTCTCTGAGTAGCTAAGGATGACCTTTATCTTCTGATCCTCCAGCTTTTCCTCCTAAGTGCTGGGATTACAGGTGTGCACCTCCATATCCAGTTATGTGGAAAACAGTTTTAGTAGCACATTTAAAAAAAATAATTATGTTCTTAAAAAACAACTTAATTTTATGTGTACGGGTATTTTGTCTGCATGCATGTCTATACCATATACATGCCTGGTGCCTACAGAAGCCAGAGGTAGATATTAGATTAGATGCTTGTGAGATACCACTGGGTGCTGGGAACTCAACCTGGGTCCTTTGGAAGATCAGCCAGTAGCAGACTTAACAGCTCCAGACACGGCAGTTTTTATAAGTCACCTCCTAACATATTTCCATCATAGGATCAACACTTTATATAAAAATTCTATAGCAGTGTTATAATTAATAATTTCTAATTTAAGTGAAATATTTACTTGCCTGTTTTTTTTAATATTCAAGTAATTTAATTTTCATAGGTAGGTCAGTGTACAGTGGTATTTGCTTGGTGCACTGGCTAAATGTAAGAACCTAGTCTAATACTTGACTCTAAGATGAAACATGTTGATAAAACAGTTTAAATGAGGAAGAAGCAAATTATAAATTATCCCAACATATATAAGAGTGTGATATATCCATTCTAAGAATGATTATGGCTGGCGGTACACACTGATAATCTTAGCACTTATGAGGCCAAGCCAGGATTATGGTCAATTCCAGGATACCATATACTGTGAGGCCCTGTTAAAAGTAAAAAATAATTTCTTCTCCCCATGGAAAACCCACACATATACACACACAAAAAGAATGATTATGAAGAGTCTATCCAGCCACATTTTAAAAAATTAATGCTTATCTGTTTATTTACATGGGATCATACTGTTTGCCCAAACTGGCTTCAAAATCTTGGGCTCAACCACAGGCAGTCACTACCATGGATGAAGCGTTTAAAAGTTGCTATGCGAGGAGGACACTTTTCATATACTTACTTCTTGATCCACTAGTGAAACATCTGGCCTCAACCCCTCGCAGTAACGCAAGTAACGGAGAGAATTCCCCGGCAAGTCTCCTCTGAGTAAGATGATGGCATCACGAGGCATGGAGTCCAGAAGATTCCGTGCAAACTGATCAATCACGTTATTGGTTCTTTGGTCACAAATGCTAAGCAAACAGATTTTTCCAGATTAAAACAGCAGTGCATCTCCACAGTTTTAATGGGCCTGGCTTCATTTCTATGCTTTCCTTTGCCTTTAGGCAACTACACTTAGTGCTTCAGAGTAATGCCAGCTGTTCTCTGAGAAGGCACATATACTTAGCAGAACAGTTTATCAGCTCAGCTTTTTGTTTTTCTGAGACAGGGTTTCTCTGTGTAGCCCTGCCTGTACTGGAACTCAGTCTGTTGACCACGCTGGCCTCGAACTCAGAGATCCACTTGCCTCTGCCTCCTGAGTAAAGGCATGCACCACCACACCTGCCAGGCATCACCTCAGCTTCTTTGGAGGGTGCTAACTGAAACAAAAGGAGAAGGAAAAGCCCATTGCATGGCTTCTACCAATTTATAATCCTGTCCATAAAAAGCAAAGTCTGCTCTCATGTATAATTCTCCACTGGAAGTAATCCAATTTCAGTTATAAAAGTAGTTTCTCACTACATAGAATTAAGGTAATTTTGGGCAGGAGAGATAGCTCAGTGGTTAAGAACACTGCTTTTCTAGAGGACTTGGGTTCAATTCCCAGCACCCACATGATAGTTCACAACTGTCTGTAACTCCAAGATCTGACACTCTCACACAGACATACATGCAGGTAAAACACCAATGCACATGAAATAAAAATAAATAATAATAATAATAATAATAATAATAATAATAATAATAAGAAGAAGAAGAAGAAGAAGAAGAAGAAGAAGAAGAACTGAGGTAATTTCGTTTTCTAATTCCATTTCTTCCCAAGGACTAGTCAGAAATACAAGAGGAAATCTGCTGACCTCTGACAAGAATTTATATAGCATATGTGTGACTATGGCATGTGCAATATTGAGGCTTGCCACCACCTTTCCCCACGCCCTTGTCCCTGGGGGTCAGGAAGGAGCCCCCTGGGAAGGGTGTGAAGGTGCATTAGATGAGCCGTCTGCTGCCTGGAAGCTGTCGTCTGCCGACACTAACCCCCGCGGTACAGCTCAAGAACCAAGTGGGCTTTCTGATGTTGAGGAAAAGGTGAGTGATTCTGAGAATAATATATGAGAAAAGAAAAGAGCGTGAGAGGAAAAAGCAACAAAACAACAGAATAAAACCCAAGTGATGTCATTCTCTGTATTTCCTTGTCTATCCGCCCATCTGTCTGCTGGGCTGAGGTGGGAACACTTCTAGACATAGCCCGCCCTGTCCTTGAGGCTCACACAGCAATGGGTGCTTCCCATCAGGCAGAGGCATTACTTTGCTTGTGATAACTGACATTTTGTCACCAGAAAAGTTGCCGTTTACCCTATTCTCTGGGGGCAAACAAAAGAAAAAACAAAACGACCAAACAGACAAAACTGGACAAAGCACCCAGCCTGTCCATGTCACCAGTGCTGAGCCTGGACACCCCTCAAACACCTGAGCCAGAAGAAAGTGGCAGGAAAGGCTGAGGTTGAACATATGTGGCTCAGAGACTGCTCTCTGGGGCCATGCTGGGATGTGTGTACCCCATCTCACAAGGCAATGGCGATGCAGGCTTTGTAAAGCAGCCTCCAGCCTGGAATTCTAAAGAGCCTTAGTATTTCCAGTGAGGGACCTTGTATAGGCTGGCACAGTGGAGGCTGCCTCTATGAGGGGTGGCAAAGGGAAATCCAGAGTAAGACAAACCAGAAAGGACTTTGGAAATGCACAAATAAAGTTAAAACAAACAAACAAACAAACAGGAAGAGAGCAGAAGCAAAGCCATGCAGCACCTAGAAGCTAGCAGAACAATCTTGGTTGCTTGGTGCCCTGACATGGGATGGGCTTAGATGGTACTTCCAAAGGTAAGCCAGGCACGACCTGGGTGGCCTACCCTCCAGAAAGCCCACAACCCTCAGGAGCCTCCAATCCAGGTGCCAGCTTTTGGTGAGGCAGTAATTGCTCCAGCAAACAAGCCAGCTGAGAAGAGAAACCCCATTTTGCCATCTTGTATGACTCAAAGGGCATGGCTGGGCACTGTCTGGACAAAGAACCCATTCTTAAAAACCTAAGCTACGGAACATCCACAGGGCAGGAGTCTTGACTTGCCACAGTCTGTGGGTGGGGGAAGGCTGAGAGCCACCGTTGTGGAGAGGTGGAAGGACAGACGTTGACAGTGGAAGGAGAAAGTGACAGGAGGCTGGGGCTCAGGCTGGGAAATGGCAAAAGAGAGGGTAGGAGGGAAACAGAGAGGAAGGGAGGGAGCATGCTTGTGTCAGGAATAGAATTAGCTTGAGACCGTGTGTGTGTGTGTGTGTGTGTGTGTGTGTGTGTGTGTGTGTGTGTGAGAGAGAGAGAGAGAGAGAGAGAGAGAGAGAGAGAAAGAGAGAGAGAGAGAGAGAGAGAGAGAGAGAGAGAGAGAGAGAATCTGGAGCCATCTATCTTTGTTCATTTCTGTAGAGCCTGAGACCTCTGAGATGCCAAGGGTGTACATCTGTACCCCTCCAGCAGAGAGACACAATCACAAGGCTGCGGAAGTAGGAAGGCAGGCCCTCTGTCTGTGTTCCTGTCAGTGCTGTGGCTACTTCCCATGAGAGGACACTCCTTCATCTGTGAAGCATGATCAGGGGAGTCTCAGAGTCAGAGAATCTTCCCAGTACGCAGACTGTAAAGCCAGGTGTGGCCAGCAGAGGGCCCTGATACACAAAGAAGAAAAATGGCTGCTGAGAAGACAGCTCTGGTGGGCACTGGACACTTGTTGAATATAGAATCCCAAACAGTATAAATAAGGGGTCTGCAAGTTCAAATGACCCTGTCCCCATGCACAAGTATGAGTCTCCAATTCTCAAGGACCCCAAAAGGGACTGATGTGACACCTTATCCCCCACCCCCATGTGCGTCTTTCCCCCACTACACATTTAGTAGAATTTTTACTGTATTTTAAGAATTTTCAAATATTTTTAATGGGCTGGTAAGATGGCTCAGAAGATGAAGGACTTGATGCTAAGTCTGATGACCTGGGTCTGACCCCCATGGTGCCATAAGAGATGATGGATGGAGAGAACCAACTCCTTCAAGTTGTCCTCTAATCTGCTATATGGCAGTGCATGCCACCTCCCAAGGAGAAAGAAATACAATATAATTAAAATCTTTGAAAAGAAATGATTTAAAATGGTTTTATTTAAAGGTTCATATACTTTTGTTAACATGCTTTTCCACTGGCAGCAATACATTTTCTTCTTCTTAGCTTAATTTTTATCCCCACTCCCTCTGTTTACATTACTAGCTTTTAAAGCATTCTCTTATGTTTTTGTTCTTTTCCCTTCTCACATTTGTCTAACCCTGGCTCAAGCCTCTTCACTTCTAAGGAACCTTTCTTTGTCGCTGTTTCTTCTCCACTCCCCTTCTTTCTCCTTTCACTTATTTAATCTGGCAGTTGCCCCTTTTCTCTCTTCTTGGTCTCTTTCCTTTACTATTTCCACACTTATTTGAAATAATTGTTTACTCTATTGTCCATTCACCACAGTCTTGTCATTTTCAGCCATTGCCATTGGCAACACTGAGTGGGCTTATGGGTTTTAATGTACTTATATATTCGGTATAGTTTGATGATTCTGTTGCTACAGCAGCTTGCTGCCTCCTCACTGGGAGAGTGGGCTTCTCAATAAGATCTTCCCCCAAATGCATAAGATATATCAAAACCAATAGATATATAGATTCATTGCAGAAATTCAAGACACATGAAACATCAAAACAACATGATCCCCACAAAAGATCATATTTCCTCCATCAGTAAACTCAAAGATACTGAAGTAGATGAAATGCCAGGAAAAGATTTCAAAAGTTTTCTGGTAACACTGATTATCCAGGAAAATTCCAATAAGCAGAAGAATTTAATGTATAACATAGAGAGGAAAGTCAGCAACACAGAGGAAAAAGCAAGAAAAAGCAGGAAAACATGAGCAACGTGGAAGAAATATTCAGCAAGAAAATTGAGATTTGGGAAGTGGGGGAAGAAAAGAAGTAGAAAGATTGGAAGAGAAAACTTTAGTGAATCAAATAAATGCATGGTGGAAAACATTGCTGGTAGATTTGGCTGAGCCAAAGAAGGAGTATTGGAGATGAAGGTCAAGGTTGATGAAATATGGCATTCAAACATCAATAAGAAAAATAAACAAACATGACCACACTGTCCATGAACTATGGAATACAACCAAGATGCAAAAATCCAAGAACCCAAGGCTAAAGGAAGGAAGTGAAGTAATAAACACTAAGGGTACAGAAAACATATTGGATGAATAGGTTTATATTTGAATTTATAGCAGGACAGTTCTCAAATCTAGTAAAAGAAATGGACATTCAAACACAAGAAGCATCTAGAATCCATAGACAGAAGACCAGAGAAGAACCTCTCAAAAGCATATTAAAGGCAGGATGTCAAAATCCGAAGCAAAGAAAACAGTAACAGGGAAGACACCAACTCATCCTTAAAGGGAGAACCATCAGAGTAACACCAGCCCTTTCATCAACAACCCTCAAAGCCAGAAAAGCATGGAATGGTATCTTTCAAGTTCCTAAAGTAAATAACTGCCAAGTAAGACTGATACATACAGAAAAGGTGGGTTTTAAAATTGATGGAGACAGCAAAGTGTAGTGGCACACTCCTTTAATCCTAGCACTGGGGAGGCAGAGGCAGGCACATCTATGAATTCAAGGCCAGCCAGTGTGGAAGGATGGTGGGTTTTGCCCCAGGCTTTGCCCCTTGGAAACACCACGAACACCCCAGTGAGATTGACATTGTAACAGACTGAGAGGAGCCATTCTGGGTCCAGAAAGCAGGAAGCCGACCAGGGACTCCAGCCAGGCTATTGTGTTTTTAATCAAACATCAATGAGAGGAGGAAGTCGGAGGAAAGACTGGATTGCAGGCCCTCGAGAGAGAAGCAATGGAGAGGAGAAGGCTACAGGGTTGGAGGGTGCAGGCCTGGAGACACCTAGGGATTCCTCCCGTGGAACTAAAAACCAGGTTTACTCCTGTTTCCCTTTAACCCTTTCCCCCTCCTGTATACGATAGTTGGGTTGTATAATAAAGTCTAATTGTTAAGAAACAGAGCCAACAAATTGTTTCTAATTTACCTGTATTATCAGTGTGCCCAGCTAGCAATCAATTAAGATACAGACACTTGTTATATTTTAAAATAGTCTTAGTTAATATGGGACAGGGCAGACACTAATCCTCTAAACTACTTCCCATAGTGGGGCAGGTAGCCAGGGCTACAGAGAGAAACCCTGTATGAGACAAAAAACAAACAAACAAAAAACCCAAACCCAAACCAAACCAAACCAAACCAAAAACACCAACCAAATAAATAAAATTGACAGAGAAATAAAATTTCAAGGCAAGCACAAACTTCCTGACTGCCAAACAGGCAAAGAAGAAGATACTTAGATACTACACACAGTGGAGAGAGAAAGACACACTGGTAAAGATACCCACAGATAGATCCAGGGGATGGAAGTAAATGGAAGGGGGGAAAAAAAGAAAAAGAAAGAAAAGGCTAGCATAACTCTGGGTGTTTAATAAAATGGAGTCCAAACCCAAACTAGTCAGAAGAGATAAGGAAGGTGACTGATTATTAATAAAGAGAGCAATTCATCAAGATGAAACAGCTGTAAATATACATGCATCATATGTTGGGGGAAAGCCTCAATTTCAAAATCAAGCATTGATTGGCACAACAATCCTGAGTCAATGAGTGGAGATGATTTCAACGTTGCACTACTATCACTAAAAACACCCAAGTAAAAAACAAGCAAAGCATTGTCACAGGTATACTACACCACAGATCAAATGGACTTAATAGATTTATATGCAAAAAAGTCAGAATACATATTCATTTCAGCAACTCATGGAACCTTCTCCAGAATAGGTCACATTCTAGGCCATAAGATCAACTACAAACACTAATACAACCAAATACAAAATACCAAAACCCCTTTGGTATCTATCAGATCATAGTATAATAAAACTAAAAATCCATACCAAGGAAAATTACAGATGACACAAATATGTGGAGACAGAACATTATACTCTTGAATGAACAGTGAGTGGGTCATTCAAGAAATCATGGTAGAAATAAAAAAGTTCCTGGAATCAAATTAAAAAAAAAAAAAAAAGAAAGAAAGCACAGTTATCAGAGCCTTTATATAAAGATAGGCAAACCTAGCAAAAATGGGTGTGGGGTGGGGACAGTAGAGAGACTTAAGTTAGTATAATTTGAACTGAAAAGAGAAGATTATCATGATCCCAACTAAATTCAGAGAGTCATCGGGGAGTACTTTGAAAACTTTTTAAAAATTAGAAAAATCTAGAAGAAATAGATATTCCTTGACACATATGGCTTACCAAAATTAAATCAAGAGGATATAAACTTAAATAGGGCCTTTAAAACTCCTGAGATTGAAACAGTAATACAAATCCTACTATCAAGAACAGTCCTGTCCATACGTTTTCACAATTCACTGGGGATAGTCTACCAAACCTTTGACAACCAACGTTACATGAACTGGCTTAAAGAAAAGAGCACACACTGATTTTTCAGAGGACCCAATTTAGTGCCTAGCACCTGCACTAGGCAGCTCACAAACCTCTATGACTCTAGCTCCAGAGTGATCCAATGCCTCTGGTATCTGTGGGTCACTGCACTCACATGCATAGATTCCCCCCACATATACACAATTTTAAATAAAAATAAATCTTTTAAATTCTTAGAAATTGAATTCAAGAGCACATTAAGAAAATCATGTATAATGGCTGAGTAGTTTTAGCCATGAGATGTTAAGACTGTATTAAGATAGACAAATCAGTAAGTATAACTTAGTATATAAAGACTTAGAGGCAGAAATTGTATGATCATCTTAATTGATGCACAAAAAATTGTCATCAGTGTTCAATATTATTCCATAATAAAAGCCATGAAGCCATTAAGAATAGAAGGAACAAGCTGGGTGCAGTGGCATACATCTGTAGTCCCAACACTCGAGAAGGCAGAAGCAGGCGGTTCTCTGTGAGTTTGAGGCCAACCTGGTCTACAAAGTGAGTTCAGGACAGTCAAGGCTAAACAGAAAAATTCTGTTTCCAACAAACAAACAAACACGAATAGGAGGAACATATCTCAACATAATAAAGGCTATATATAACAAGCCTATAGGCAATATTATATTAAGTGGGGAAAAATTGAGAGACCTTCCTCTACAACCTACAAGAACAAATAGATGTCAAAAAGAAGTCAATTTATCCCTATTTGCAGACAACATGATCCTGTATTTGTATTTAAAAGACCCTAAAGACTCTACCAGGAAATTCTTAGACCTGATAAACACTTTCAGTAAAGTATGAGAATACAAAATCAAATATAAACACTTATAGGCTTCGTTTTTTTTTAAAAAACCTACTTTATATGGAGTTCTTCAATGCCTCCACCTCCCTTCCAAGCCACCGACAATAGATAGGAGATAAAGAAGGTTCATAGGGACAGGAGAGGTAGACCTTGTAGACTCAGTTCCTTGGGCCAATTCCACTCTTTGCCATCAGGATTCCAGAAGACCCACTCAACAACAAGCCAGAAATTCAGCAACCACAACAGCCAGAACCCGAAACCTTTAAGTGTTCTCTGGAGTATTTCTCTCTAGGAGCATCTTCAAGTGGAGAAATGAACAGCCAAGCCATGTGAAGTGATGCAAAAGCCAAGCCTCTGGTTTGGGGCTCATTTTTATCTCCTTTTGGAGTTCATACTAAGATGTTTTCCAGCTGGCAAAGACCATGCCCCCGCTTGGAGGCTTCCTCTTCTAGTGGACAAACATCATCTGTTCTCTCACAAGTCTGTTTGCAGTAGACAAATGCTGCACACACTCACAC
The DNA here is from genome assembly GCF_964271855.1 of Acomys minous. Classification (NCBI taxonomy): domain Eukaryota; kingdom Metazoa; phylum Chordata; class Mammalia; order Rodentia; family Muridae; genus Acomys; species Acomys minous. The sequence continues at coordinate 70,258,854 of NC_140501.1, forward strand.
AAGCCTATTTCACATTTCATACTTGGGATCAAAACAAACACACGTTTACATCCACTACATATACTTTCTAGAAAGAAATAAGGAAAAATCCCATTCACAATAATTTAAAAAACTTCTAGGAATAAACCTAATCAAGGAGGTAAAAGACCTCTCCAGTGAAAGTGTAAATATACCAAAAAACTTGAAGGAGATTCTAGAAAGATGGAAAGATTTCCTATAGTCATGATTAGGCAGAGTTAATGCAATGAAAATGGCTCTAAAACGACCAACTGATTCTGCATAATCCATATCAAAACTCCAATGACTTTCTCTACAAAGTTAGAAAAAAGTCATAAAATGCACACAGAAGCACAAAGAGCTCTGAATAACCAAAGCAATTCTAAGCAGAAAGAATAGTGCTGGAGCTAGCACAATACTGGAGCCATAGTCAAAACAAAACGTGGTATTGGAACAAAATAGACCAGTAGACCAGTAGGATAAAAAGAATATGCAGAAATGAATCCACATTGTTATAGCTACCAAATTTTGACAAAGCTATCAAAAACAAACTTGAAAAAAGGACAGCTTGCCTAACAAATGATGCTGGAAAAACTAGATTTCTGTATTAGAAGAATGAAACTAGATCCATATTCTTATCCCACTCCCAAACAAACAGTTAAAAATGTATCAAAGTCCTTTATATAGGACTTCAGGCTTTGAAACTGCTAGAGGAATAGACAAGTATGATACTTCACAATACAGGTGTAGGCGAATAATCCCAAGAGGTGACAAGTAGGATTACGGGACACTTAGCATCTTCTGCACAGCAAAGGAAACAATCAGAGTAGAGAACTGAAAAACAATGTTGGCCAAGCTATACATCAGACTGGGGATCAATACACATGATACTGTGTACAAAGAACTGCAATCAATAAATAGGATAATAAATTGAGTACACAGTTTTCAACAGAAGAAATACAAATGGCCAATAAATAGTTGAAAAAGTGTCTATCATCTTTAACCAAGAGGGAAGTACCAAATTAAAGCAGCTCAGCCCCTTTAATATAGTTCATGTTGTGGTGACGTAACCATAAAATTATTTTTTGCTGCTACTTCATAACTATAATTTTGCTACTGTTATGAATAGTAATATAAATATTTATGTTTTCCAATAGTCTTAGGTGACCTGGTGAAAGGTCATTTGATTCCTCAAAGCGGTTGTGACCTACAGTTTGAGAACCATTGGCTTAGACAGTCTGTTTCACTCCTGTTAGAATTGCTGTCACTAAGAAAACAAACAACAAATGTCAAGGATGCAAGGAATGAGGAATCTCTAGTCATGCTTAGAAAGTAAACTTACGCAGTTTATTACTATAAACTGAGTACTATATTACTCAGCTATATCACTCTTGAGTATGTCACAGGACTCTACATGATCACAACAGGCATGTTTACATGTCTGTTTATAGCTGCACTATGCACACTAGTCAGGAAATGGAAGGAGAGTAATCCATCAACAGATAGGTGGATAATCAAACTATGGCACACACACTGCGATTTTATACAGCAAAGGAACTCAAATCATGACATTTGCAAGAGAATAGATGCAACTGTGAACCACTACAATAAACTAAATAGCCACATTCAGAAAGGCAAATACTGCAGTTTTCCATCATAAGTGGATCCTAGATTTAAAATTATGTGATTATGTACACATATATGTATGTGTAAATGTATGTATGCGTGTATGTACAGTAGGTTACGGACACCTGTACATACATACATGTGTATATGTATACATGTGTACATGCTTATGTATGAAAGGAAGTATGTGTTTATATGTGTGTATAGGTTTGTATATCAAAAACGTAGGAAGGGGCCATGAGAGGGGAGGAGGAGTTCTTAAAGAAGGCAAAAATAGGGAGGGCAAAGGAAAGGAGAGCTACCTCAATGGGTGAGCACAGGGCAATGGAAAGCAGACCTACTCAATGGGCAGGTGAGCACAGGGAAAGCAGCAAGGAAAGGGGGCGTGAGGACCAAGTGCAATGCGTGTGGTACCAAGATGCTAAACAAAGCCCATTGCTTGTATGCTACCCTAAAGAACTTATTTAAATTAATTAATCTATATATTACTTTATTTATTTTGAGACAGGGTCTTACTATGTAGTGTTGGCTGTCCCGGAACTCTCTATATAGACCAAGCTGTCCTTGAATGTAGACCTCTCAATGAATGCCCTATGTTGAAATGGCTGGTCTTAGAATTCAGAAGGAAAAAACAAACAGTCCTAGGATCTACATGGCCCAGTGTCTCTAGTGTAAGTACCACTTTTCAGGAAGATAACTGTATGTTGTTACCTATAATTTGAGTATATTTGATAAGCAACAAAAACAGTTGCTGACAGCCACTCCAGATTGCTAACGCCATAGCACTTCAGCACTCGGTTAGTCTCAGATACAAGTGTGGCCAAACCAAGGCCAGCGAGGACTGCCACCACTGCATTGCTCTGCATCCAGAATCGTTCCACCTGTGAAGAGACATGCAAACAGTGTGTTCAGCTGGCAGGTTTATGTGATCCATTGGAACTTACACATCTGAGAAAACGTTTACCACATACACTTAGCTCTGTGTGTGTGTATGTGTGTGTGTGTGTGTGTGTGTATGTGTGTGTGTTTTGAGACAGGGTTTCTCTGTTTAGCTTGGCTGTCCTAGACTTGCTTTGTAGACCAGGATGACCTCGAACTCACAGAGATCTGCCTGCTTCTGCCTCCTGAGTGCTGGTATTAAAGGCGTGAGCCACCACGCCTGGCTATACACTTAGCTCTTATACCTGCTATCATTAGGCTTTGCTAATTCACTTCTCCAGCCCAGTCCTAGGTCATTTTATTTTCCACTTTTCCAATGTTCCTACTTCCTAATTTGGCTTGTGCCCACACATTCCCCTCAGAACCACAGGCTTCATCTCTACTCCAGCAATATGTAGGTGGAGGAGATAAAGAAATGACTTGGCTTTACCCTGGGGAGAAATGTTTCTTCCTTTCCCTACACACTCACTCCTTGTGCTCTCAGGAAGAAGTTACACTCTCCAATCTCAGCATCCCCAGTACTAAAGGTGATCACCCACCAGCTCAGAATAAAGTTATCTTCTTCCTCATCTGGTCCAGAGCTTAGAGGGCCAAGCAGAGCATCATCTATTAGGTTTCACAAAGGATGCACAGAAACCAGCTGGGCTCCACTTTACTTTACACTTCAGTCTCCAGTGTGAGAACTAATAGAAGCAGGGATGGTGGCTCATGACTGTACTCCTAGCACTCAGGAAACTGAGGCAGGAAGAGGTGAGTTCAGTGTAGAAAGAATGGGCTTCAAACAAAATAAAACACAAACAAAATCCCTTATCTCAATCTCAGAGATGGCTGTCAGGAAAAACCAAGTATCACATTTGTTTGTGCAGCTTGAGAAAGGTGACATAAGAAGACATGATAGGAGCTCTGTTTCCTACCCTTTAATTCATATTTTGTTTGCTACTCTAAAAGAATTCCAGGCAAACGCAGTTGCTACATTTTCAAGAATGCATACACAAAGTTATCTAGCCCATCCTGGGCTGCTTTTTTTTTTTTAATTTAACTAAACGCTACATTGTTTGCTTGCTGATTTGTGTGAGACAGGATCCCACGTGGATCTCAGGGTGTCCTCGAACTCACTATGTAACAAAGGCTGGACTTGGTCCCCTTATCCTCTTGTTGTAGCCTCTTTAGTGTTGAGATTGTGTGTGTGTGTAATATATATATTACGTACTATTTACTATTGATAGTAATAGTATATAGAAATATTTACTACTTCTGAAATAGTTTCTCCTTTAACAAGGTTCATGAAAGAAAAATTTGTACAATCTCCAGAAATTTACTGTTTACAAGATATATTGAAGTAAAACTTACCACACCCATGAAAAGTGGCTTGGAAATATCTAAATTTGCTCTCCAAGCAAAGAATAACGAATAAATGCAAAGCATTCCGGTGAAAAGCCATACTAATGAAGACTTCCGCTTATCCCTACAAAAACCAAAATGTGCCCAAAATTACCCATTTGCATAAATAGTTGATGCCCCAGAACAGTAGCAAACACAATTACACACTGCAGGTGATTTAACCTGTAATGGTGCAGAAACAGACAGGAATTCACGGAAAACGCAACGCCAGCAGTCCTCTCAAAAATGAGAAGTCATCAAGCCCGTGTAAATACAAACATGCTTTTATGTTAAAAAACAAAGGTTTAAAAGGGCAAATTCCAAGGTAAAAGTCCACCAGTGATATGACAGAGTGCACTAATGCAACCCTTGTGAAGAGGGAGTTTGGGAGTCTCTGTCACTATCAACGCAATTGCTGACTCGGTGATCTGGCATTCAGATAACTGTTTTTGAGTAATAACAGAAATGTAAATAAACACCAATCCCCGAGTGCTTCAGTGCCGCTTATAATAGTAGGAAAGTGGAAGCAATTCAATGAGCTTCGAGCTCAGTACATCTGCAGATGCAGCTCAGCTCAGTGGTGGAACACTTGCTATGTAAGCATTAGGCCCTGAGTTCAATCCACAGCACCACAGATGGTCCATAAATTAACTTCTCTACACTTACAGGGTAGGCTATATTATGTATATTTAATTAACCTAAGGGGGTGTGTTTGTTTTGTTTTTGTCTAGTATGGAAAAATGTTAACATATTTTATAATGCTAAGTATTAAGCAAATTTAACTATAGATATAGGTACTTACAAATAAATATATGTGACAGAATAGAAAGCAAATGAATAAAAAATAAACAGGGCTTTATTATATAAGCTAGGCTCAAACTTACAGTGTTATGCCTTAACCTACATGTTAGGTTACAGTGATACACCACCATGCCTAAAAAGAAGGTGTTTTCTTAAAACAAACAAACAAACAAACAAACAAAAAACATAGTGGAGGAATTATATAGTTGTAGGCTTCTTTTGTAAGCCAACAACAATAATCAGCTATGAGCAGAGTAATGGATCAAATCCAAGACTTGAGATGATTAAATCTTTCTTTTCTTTCTTTCTTTCTTTTTTTTTTTTTTCTTTTTTCTGAGACAGGGTTTCTCTGTGTAGCCTTGGCTATCCTAGACTTGCTCTGTAGACCAGGCTGGCCTCGAACTCACAGTGATCTGCCTGCCTCTGCCTCCAGAGTGCTGAGATTAAAGGCATGCGCCACCACGCCTGGCGATTAAATCTTTCAAAGTCACTTATTTGTAATCATAAGACAAAATAAGACATCAAGAAACCATATACATATTGCCTTAATAGAAATGATCAGGAGTCATTTATTCTAAATTTAAGATAATGCTGGCAGCACTTTACAGTGACACATAAAACAGAGATTCAACATGAGAACATAGGAAACACAGCAGCAAAGAAGGCGTTACTCACTTTCTAGCTAAACATATATTTGCCCAAACTGCAAGAGCTTGAGTGTTGAATGAAAGTTCAGTCTTCATATTTATTATTTGTGAACTAAAAAACAAAAACATAGTACTTTATTGCTGGCATAAAAAAATTCAGTGAATTTCAAATACAATACTTTACCAACAAAACATTCAATTATACACTGATCTGCTCTAAGGACTATGGTCCTATTTTAAAATTAGTTTTTCTTCTTTCCAATTTTGAAGAGGGGTAACAAGTATTATTGAAAGAGCCAAACTACTCTAAGATTTTCTGCTTCTAGTATTTGGTTCTCGGCACATATACTTTAGAACTGGCAGTTTAAGACCTTACTAATGGCATAGAGGAAAAGTTACCTTGAAAAGAACCTTAGGCAGTTTCTGTTGTCACTGGTGATTTAGTAGCTGAAATAAAAATTAATCTAAGCTGTTTTCTGAAGATCCAGTTAGGAAGGGAAAAGGGGCCAAGAGCAGGGCTCTGCCATCCCCCTTGGGGTTCTTTTTCCTTAGGCAGCTTCCTTGTTTTCCACATCATTTGGGAAAATGTGTAATCAATCTCAGAGAAATGTGTCCATTTATTTTGTATAATTGAGCTAAATTCTTCCGTTAGCTAACAAGCATTTTCAAGTGTTGAGTCCTAAAACTGCCACACTGCCTAATTTCTATAAAAAGCAGTAAGTCTACACACTATGGAAAATTCATTCTCCCTACTGGCAATTTTCCTGGAGAAAATGTGATGCCATAATTACAGGAGCCATACAATGAGCATTTTACTAATGGAGACACATCCACTGTGAGAAGGTACTCTCACTCATTTACAAATATTGAAAAATTGATTCTGGTGTGAGGTCCATTTCTTCAAAAGAAATGAAGTCAGTCTCAGAATTAATTCTTAGAGATCGGTTGCTTAAATGTAAACTCTAAAAGATGTCCACTGCCTAAGGTTAGATTCAGTAATTTCCTGATACAGGATTGCAATTTAGAGATATGTGTGGGGAAAGAATTTAATTTGCTTGACTAAAGAAGTGTAGATGATTACGTTTCATCATTCTGAAGGCTTTCATGGAAGTTAATTATGCATCTCTTTTTTCAACAGCCCACCCACCTGAAACAACTTAAGTCCAGAAGTGATTTCATTCAGTGCAAGGGTTATGTCTCTCTCCAACCTGCATGATGGCTGGGGCATGGCATGGGTGGGAGTGCATTTGATGCCTAGCAGCTCCTAGCCAATGCAAGTCCTCCAACGGACGGCTTTTATGTGCAACATATATATGCTGGATGTATGGTCTATGTTACTCTTGAGAATTCTTTGGAGCTCATATGGGACTTGCTGAGGTAAAATACAGCAGTGGTCTGGGGAAGGCAGAAAAGAGAAGCAGTATGTCTACATGGGACCTAACTGATAAAGCCAGCTGCCTACAAAGGAAACCAGTTTCTTCCACCTTCTCCATAACAGAAAAGAAAGAAGTGCTGGAAAAGTCTGAGTTAAAAATAAAAGGAAATATTATAAGTCAGTTGTGAGAAAAATAACTATGGCAGAGAAATATTTTCAAGATCTGCTATAAAGTTAAGACAAACTAACAAAATTGTATGTATTTTATTAATCCAGTTTAAAAACAAACTATAAAAGAATGCAAAAATATAGACACAATATTAACAAATTAGTAACAGCGGTTATCTCTGCATCCTGAAATTATAGGTCATTTTAACTTTTATTTTTGCTTACTTGTATTTCAAATTTTTCTATGATTATGTATCCTATTTCAGAATATGGGGAAAAGGTTTAAAAACAAAGGAAGAATACCAAATATAGTGGTACACTAGCACTCACAGGAGGATTGTGAGGACAGAGCCAGCCTAGGTTATACACTAAGACCCTAACTGCAAAAACTAGAGGAAGGGATCTGTTCTTTGGGGCACAGGTACATAATTCTAACTGAGGCAGCAGGATTCCTTATTGCAGGCTAGCTTGGGTTACAAAGCTAGGCTTTGTCTAAGACAGACAGACAGATAAGAGATGGAAGATAGACAAACAGACGGACAGACAGATAGAGGTAAGTAGGTAGGTAGGTGGGTAGATCTTTCTTTTACATAGTCCAGGGAGTTCCAAACAAGAAATTAAGAGATCACTTTAATGTTATAAAAACTTATTTTTATTCTAAAATTTACATTTGAAGAATTGTAATTGGTATTGATAGTTTTTAAAGTTGACATGGATAGTTTCAAGTGCCTTAATCTCTGTAGGTTTTAAAGCAAACATTAATCCACTCTTCAAAGAAAACCATTAGTTAATACATATGAGATATATTTGCTTAAGCTGGCTCTAATAAGGTTGGGTGTTAAAAATGCGAAAGTCAAAAATAAAGCTTTCAACAGCCAAAAGGGAGTCATAAGAGACAGTGCATACACTTAGTTCTTAAGGGTTAAATGAGCAGAATTCAAATTCAAATAACAAGAAAATTGTTCAAATCATGATGAATGCAATGCTCCACAATGTCCCTAAGAGACAGATAATGGGAAAGCCATAGGGAAGAACAAGTCATTTTCAGAGCAACACCATATGGGCAATTTTACACGCAGGTGAAACATGTGAGGTTTTAGGCACTGCCAGTCTCCCACCAGCCTCGCTGCTGTGTCTGCTGCTCGCATCAGGCTTCCTCTTAGTGGAAAGCTGTAGCACTTGGCAATACAGTGTGCATAAGCAGCTATTAATTGTGGAGGTGAAAACTACTTCTCAGATATGCTTCTTAATAAAAAAGGAACTAATAAGAAATCTCACAAAATAATTTGAAATAGCTAGTAAAAAATTCACTTAAGATAGTTTTGAAATCATACTCACAGCAGTACTGTAGACATGCTCGATCCTGTTTCAGATTTGGCCTAAACACAGGAAAGTTTATTTGCACAAGACTGAAGTTCTGAGAGGTGAGTCGGTTTTCGATGACCTTGACTTAAGAGCCCCATATTTTAGATATACAACCCAAAACATCCCTTACTCTTTGAAGCTTTATTAAATTTCAGAACCAGTGAGAACTAAGCATGGGTACCCACAAGGAAACTGTTCCAGACGGATTGACTCCACTCTTACATGCCTGCTGTGGCCTTTCTGTGTTCTGCAGGCTTTAGTGAGAGTTCACAATAATCTGTTGGCTCCCATTTCTCATCAATGTGTGGATGATACAAGTCTTAAATCTAGAAGTACCTTCAATCTGCACTTCTTAAAAAACCAACCTGAAGCAACCAGAAGGCCTGAATTCAAATGTTTACTATTAGAAAAAACATCTTTGGTGGGGTAGTGGTGGCACTCAGGAGGCAGAGGCAGGCAGACCTCTGTGAGTTCGAGGCAGCCTAGTCCACACAGAGTGAGTACTAGACAGCCAGGGCTACACAGAGAAAGCCTGTCTCAGGGAAAACAAACATATATTTTTGCATATATTTATCATGCTTATGTGCACATGCATGACACCACAGCCTACATGTGGAAGTCAGAGGACAACCGGCAGGAGTCAGTTATCTTTTTCCACCATGAAGGTTCCAGGGCTTGAACTCAGATCAACAGGATTGGTAGCAAGCACCCTCACCTGCTAGGCCATCTTGCTGGCTTCAATCTACATTTTTAAGACTAAACCAATATTAAGTAAACAAGAGTATAAATTTAAAGAATTAAATTCTCTACATCAAATAGTAATTAACAATTATTCTTTTATTAGTGTCTTTTATAATGAAATATATCCTAGATAAGACATATATGTATACACACACAGACAAACAGATACACACACACACACACACACTGTACTTAAAGGATAAAGAATTAAAAAAAAATCTTCAGATTAGCCATCCAGGAAACGAAGCCTAGCTAGATATGGTTGCATAGGCTTTTAGCCCACACTGGAAGGCCGAGGCAGGAGGACATGAGTTCTAGGCCAGCCTGGGCCCTACGGGGAGATCTTGTTTCTCCAAGCACAGAAACAAAAAGGAGGAATACACGAAGCCTCACCAGTGCCATCAGGTATCTCACAGGCTCTGACAGGCCCCTCCTTCCCTAACTGTCCCTACCTCTTTTATGCCTTTACTTGTTTATTCATTCATTCAGTCTCACTATAGACAGCTGGCCTAGAACTTGTGACCCTTCTGCCTCAGCCTTGAGTGTCATCGTGCCTGGCTCTCTTCCACCTTTCAGAAAGCGTCATCACTCTTGCAGGCAGCCTTAAACAATAATGCCAGTTTTTGAAGGGTTTGGTATGTCAGTGATATCACATATTATGGATTCTTCTGAAGTTTATTTTCTTAAGCAAAAAAGAATACAAGCCAATGAGAAAATCCTAACACCACTGTCTGTATTAAAATAATCTATCTTCCACTTTCCCTTTCTTTTATCCTTTATTGAAATGACATTTACTTTCCACCCCACCCCCACCATGTCTGAGGGGAAGCAAGGCCTGTTGAATTTCCTAAGCATGCCATCTTTAATTTAGTGAGCTTCACTTTCTGAAGCCCTGGATGACAGCTTCTCTATCTAAAATCAAACAGTAATACCAATAGTATTCATCAAGGATATTTTCTAAAAAGGAAAACCTAGGACTAGAGAAAATGGCTCAGTGCTTAAGAAAGGACCCACATTTGATTCCCAGCACCCACATGGTGTTTCACAATTGTCTGTCACTCTGGTTCTAGGGGATCCAACATCCTCTTCTGGTCTCCATGGGCAGTGCACACACAGGCTGCATAGACATACATACAGGCAACACACCCATGCATCAAAAAAAATTCAACTTTTTAAAAATTGAAAAATAAATGAGAAGGAAATGTTAAGCCCAGTGTGGGTACACATTTATAATTTCAGCACCCAGGAAATGGAGGCATAAAGACCTCAAAATGGAAGCAAGCCTATGCTATGTAGCAAGACACCGACTCATAAGATAAAAAAAAAAAAAGATGTGTGTGAGTGTGAGGGTGGGGTATTCTTGTCACAACAGACAGTACAGGTAGAAAGCCACACTCCAAGGCACTAAGCTGCTTCACAAGTGACTAAAATGTCAACCCTGCCTGCTGCCCTTCAGGCAAGGTCCAGACTGGACACTTGTTTCCTCCCTTGGCAAGGCTTTAAATGTAAGTTTACCAGGCTGAATGTTCCATACTCTTCCCTGAGAAAATGTGTCAGAAAGCCTTGCAGTGTCGTCTGGTCTCCCCAGGTCCAGCGGGCGCGATTGAGGTAGGATGAGACAGGCAAGTAGACATAGGGCAGCAGGCCCGCAGAGAAAGCCAGAGTCAGCTTCAACAGAGAGCTAAGGGTGAGTTCCTGCAGGGGACACACAGTGGGAGATATCCTGGAACTTCCAAAACATAGCAAGGGAAACATCAACTGTGTTTGCTTAAAGCTGATCCCTCAGTTTATGTTAAGTCACCACAGAATACTATGTTAAACCTTCTGATTACTGCAGATTACTAGAAAATTGTACCAGCCTGGATTCCTGTTACTGGTAAAACCTGAGTGAAGCAACCATTAGCAAAGCTGTGTGAGTATCAGGTGTCCTGCATCCTTTACATTTAAGCCATGTCCTGACACGCAGCACCACACACTGAGGTGACCCCCTCAGAAGCGAGTGCCTGTTATCTGGCCCCTAACACTATTGCATCGCCATCCTCAGAAGTGGCTTTAGCTGTACACTCCAGGACGGTTATACACGGACGCCTTCCAGCAGCTGTGGCTACTTCGTGGAAGTGTTGGGTGCAAACAAAGCTAGCTGTTATAGATGCCCAGAGCGTCCACGCTTCTCTCCCAAGGGAGTTTGCTGTTACGTGTAGCCATGCTGCTTCATCTGCTCTATTTGGAAGAATTCCCCATCTGCACATTTCTAAAACAAAATAATTGGAAAACAATTACAAAGATTAAGTCATAACAATGTGGATTCCGGTATTGTAGAAATATTCAAGCTTTGCTTGCTTTAATATCCAGGAAAAGGGATCTCTTACAAACATCATAATTGGAAACTGCCAACTTTTCCCCTTACAGAAGCAAGAAAGTCATCTGTGAGAATGAATATAAGAACCAGGACTCAGAATCGGCAGAAGAAGAACCAGCAGCCGACTTCTCTCTGCATTTTCAAACAAGCACTCTTAATTGAAAATGAAGTGTGTTTATTAGAGCTCTGATCTCATTTGCGATTTCCGCAGTGGAAATGAGATGTGTGATAGTGAGGACGCATGAAAGCACGCAGAGCCGGCTAATCTGACATCGGGCAGCTGCTGTTCTTAGCAGTGGGTCTAGGGAAGTGAATGTTTTCCTTGTGAAGGCGCGGCACATCATAAAGTTGAATTTAGAATGGAAAGAAGCAGTTATCATATTATTATCATTTTGTATAAGAAATAAGCAGGGACAATGACATGAGGGTAAAAGCCCTTATATACCTATGTAGACATGTAGAATCACACACCACCCCTACATTACTCTAGAGGTTCCTCTGACTTCCCTTCTGCTATTTAACAGAAATGAAAGAATGAGGTTGATATTGAAAGCCAACCACGCATCAGGAGCCAGCGCAGGACAGGGCTACAGGTCCTCAGCCCAGGCTCTGTAGTTGTCACCTCTGAGCCCTGACTTTACACAAATTATATGGCTCTTCTTCCAGTCAGCCAGGTGGTACTTTCCAGAGAACAGAGCTGTCTGCCTCTGCTGAGGTGGAGTCTGAACCTAGAGCAGCCAGGGTTGCTCACTTATTTGAGCACTGACCCCTCCAGGTCCCCACTGACTCAGGATGTGTGCTGCTCACTTTCACACTTTGCTGGATTACACTTTCAAATGTTAATTCTTCGCCTTAAGTTCATATATTTTTGGATTTAAGCCTAGCTGGCTTAAACTTTCTGTGTAGCCTATATTGGCCTTAAACTCTCAAGCCTTTTGATTCAGCCTCCCGAATGCTGGGCGTATAAATACACACCATCACATGCAGTTATGTCTTCATCGATTATCAAGGGTTTATATCAGAAAGAACTTTCTGTATATTCTATAAAACCACTGTTAAACACCCTGAGAAGACCCTGGGCCAAAGAACCAAACATCAGTAAATAACAATCTAAAAATATGCTGCTGGTTAAGCTGTTTAATATCCCCCATGTAAGGACTTACACAATTGATGTCACAGAACTAAATCTAAGAAAAAGTTGTTCTTTGTCAACCATTGTTTCCTTTTTATTTAATCACATAATAAGAATTTTATAATCTCCACATTACCCTTTTTGACTTGTTACCAAGATGTGTTAAAGTACAGTAAATACAATTATTTAAAGCTTTAGTATAATTATTTCCTTATTTTCATATAATAATTTTATTATATGCTTTATGCATTTTCTATTACAATTCTGACTCTAGTTGGGTATAATTAACAAATAATAAAATGAAAACTGAATATCACTGAGTTTCTTTGCAAAGAAACAATAAATAAAGTGACTACTCAGCACTGCTTTATAAGTTGGGTAGTTTACCTTCTAGAAGAACTCTGACAGAATTAAGGACATTTCTCTTCTCAGAGTCTAACTCACTACCTGCCTTTTCCTGCCTGATTCTCCCAGTGTCTAACAAAGAAGTCTCTTGTATTGCTTCTTTTTGCCATTTTAATGAACATTACTGTTTTCTTTCAGAGAAAGATAAAAGGGAGAGGAGCAGAGGAATCATACGGACTCGAAGGACAAGGACCTTCATTTTTTACTTCAGTGACGCTTCCTGCTGTTGTTAGGCTCCAACACCTGAGCAAGCAGGCCGCACAGACAGCGCTGCATACTTGAGAGAAGGGCTGAGCACTGCTGCTTGGCTGTCTGGGTCTTAGGACGTAAGAGAGCCAGCTAGGAAATGTGCTCTTGTTGTTCTCAGGCCTTCCGCCTCTTCACACTGAGGTGCTGCCAAGAATCATGAGGAGAACGATGAAGTCGGCCAGATGCCAGCATAATCAATATTGTAGAATTCTGTAAATCCTCTTCAAAGTCAGTATCGTTAAAGCCTCAAGGTTATTTACACTCTTCATAAAACTAAAAAAACAGGAAAACCCTAAATTTTCAGATAACACAAATGCTAAACTGAACCTTTATGAAATAGTGTATATAAATAAATGTGTGTGTGTTTGTGTGTGTGTGTAATATACATAAAGCCTACCTTCTCTTTGAGAAGTCGGAAGAGAATCCAGGGTATTATGCACAAAACATACAGTACTATTGTGTGCTGGTTACACAAGCTAAGGCCACATGAGAAAGCACCAATGACTGCTATCTGAGAAAGAGAAAGAAACAACAAGTCAAACCTCACCTAGAACTCCAGTGTAACAAAGACCTCACATACCTGTGAAGCTTCTGCTTGCCAGGCCAAGTTACAACCAAGACTCGAGACGCTGGCAGCAACATGATCATCGTCACCAATATTTATCAGCAGTTGTTTGGGGTAATTTTCCCCCATTCTCATAAAACCCTACAGTTTGACCTTAAAGCTATCAGTAAAGCGACTCCTGGGAAGCCGCTTACAGTGACCACCAGTAACTGGGTACTGTATATTTTGTAACTGAAAATCTGTCATTGAAGTTCAACAGTTCTGCTTGACATTTTCCCCTACTAAATAAATAAAAATTTATTTAGAACCTTGGTTATCTTGTAGGAGGCTTTGGTGAACATGAAGTTGTTCTGTAGTTGGTAAGATTCTCTCCTTGACTATACTGCAATTAGGCTACAGCGAACTCTTCTCCACTGTCCAATTGCAGTGCAGATCCTGCGCGCCCCATGTTTGCGTCCCACCTTCCACAGTTCCACAGCTCATCAGGGCCTGCTCCCTCCCAAGAATACTATGAATTTGGTTTGACCCAAATATCCCTTTATCCTTATGTTTCCCTGGTTCCTTGCTGGCTCTTTGGCTATAAATTTCTACTTTTCTTTGTATTTGGAGTCAAGCCTGATACCATGGTCCCTGTGGATGAACCCAAGGAAGCCTGTTATGTCCCTTTACATGTACATGGTATGTTGTGTCATGTTTTTCTCTTTAACACAATCAGAAAAGGTTGTTTTAAACAAAATGCTCTAATAGCACTGGAGATTTATGGGAACTACAAATAACCCATTTCATCTTTTGTTTCTGTACTCTAACAGCAAGGAAGCCTGAGCTAAGATGAAGGAACCTCCCGAGGAGCAGGGGTGAAGAGCTTAGAAGACAAGGCTGCAGATGGCTGTGGTTGCCATCTCCTCTCAGCAACTTGGGCTTTTACATTTGATGCTCTTCTGGCTAAAAATAATTTATAACTGTGATCTTTCCTTAAGGTGGTCTATCCACAACTTGGCCTTACAACGCACAGACACACACACACACACACACTCTCTCTCTCTCTCTCTCTCTCTCTCTCTCTCTCTCTCTCTCTCTCTCTCTCTCTCTCACACACACACACACACACACACACACACACACACACACACACACACACACACACGCTGGTCTATTAACCAATCGCATACTTCCCTCAGGACTCACTAGACATCTCATGATTCCCATTCTCCAAGCCCGTCTGAACTCTTGGGCAGGGAAAGAGCCAAGCTCAAGAGCTGCGGCGCTTCCATCCTAACAAAGGGGCTGAGAACAGTCTCTCCACCTGCCCAGATCAGCCACGCAGGAATCAGAGTACATAATGTGGTCTAAGCCCAAGTGAAAAAGAAATACATTTCTGTCTAAAAATTGAAACAAAGACTGATTTCACTTTGATCAAAATGGCTTACCTTTGATCTCTCCTTTGCGGCTGCTGCCTCCTCAAAACGCACAGTGAGCGCCATGAGCAGCCCTACAAACAGATTGTTTAAGCTAAAAACCTCGGCTGCAATGGACCACTGCCATGTCAGGCGAGAGAACGAAAACACCCCCGCAGCAAGGATTCCTCCAGCATGTGAGCCAGAAAGCCTGCAAACACAGATAACATGAAATCTCTTTCTGAACAAAAGGAGCTGACTTGGTTTTTCTTTCAGAAACTCTACCAGCAGAAATTATGACAATCGCCCAGCCCTCTCCCAACACACTACAACCAACCCAGTCTTCATATAATAATTCTAACAGTTTTAGTTAGGAAACCCACATGTCAACAAACTGACAAGCCTCTGGACAGAATGAGGCTTAGTTCTCAGATCAAACTCCGGAACGTGAGCTAGAGAGATAGCAGCTACAGATAAACCTGCGCCATTTTCCTGAACATCCACAAAGGAAGATGGCCTAGCTGAAACTGTAAAACTTAGTGCAATGGCAAAACACCTATTCAGGAACATTTGATTCTCATATCTCATGGAATGTTGCATCCTAGGACCTTCTACCCTATCTCCCAGTATGAGACTAAGGAGGTCTTGGTCAAAGTATTTGATGATGTTAAGATCTTGTACAGCCATGTTCTTAATTTCTGTTTTTGCATTAGACAAAGTTAAGATAAATTATAGTTTTCAAAAGAGGCAGATGGGAACATAAATGTCAAAGGCTACACCTGCAAACAACTTCTGACTCTCTGAATGTCAACAAGAGTCAAGCAGTGACCTCATGGGGCTCTGCACCGTAATTCAGAGATAATATTTGTGACAGGTTATATGACCAAGCACACTAGAGTGTATCTAGCCAGAATAATTCCTACCTTGCTACAAATCTATAACTATAAATAAATTACTGAGTATTTCAGGAGTTTTGGAAATCTAGTACCCAGTACAGAGTATCTCAACAGGAGTAGGAGATCCAGTAACCCTGATGGAGTATCTCAATAGTACAAGAGGATCCAGTAACCCCCAATGGAGTATCTCAACAGTACTATGAGATCCAGTAACCATTATTAGGCCTAACAATTATGATACTAACTTCTCTGAGCCATTAATTTTCAGATATTTTGTTTTGTATAAAAATTATGAAGTAGTGGGCTGGAGAGATGGCTCAGAGGTTAAGAGCACTGTCTGTTCTTCCAAAGGTTGCGAGTTCAATTCCCAGCAACCACATGGTGGGTCCCAACTGTCTAATGAGATATGGTGCCCTCTTCTGGTGTGCAGGCACACACATGGGCAGAATACTGTATAAATAAGTAAATAAATCTTTTTTAAAAATGAAGTAATTTTTGTCAGCCATTGTAAAAAAAGTTAAATAAAATTTTCAACATTGGAGCTGCAATGATGGCTCAGTGATTAAGGGTGCCTACTAGTGGTAGCACACACCAGCACTTGGGAGGCAGAAGCAGTAGTCTCTGAGTCAAGGCCAGCCTGATCTACAGATCAGAGTTATAGAGAGAAACCCTACCTTGAAAAACCAGAGACAGAGAGAGAGAGAGAGACAGAGAGAGAGAGAGATGGGGGGAGGGGAGGAAGAGCACTTTCTGTTTTTCTAGAGGACCTGGTTCAGTTCCTAGCACCCACAGGGCAGTTCACATGCAGAAGATCCAATGCCCTCTCTGGCCTCCTCAGGCACTGCATGTACATGGTGTACGTATATCATGCAGGCAACACACACACACATGTAACATAGAAACAAGACATCAATCTTTTAAAGCATTTTCAGCACCAAGGGGGCTGGGATTTAGCTCAGGGACAGAATCCATATACAAAGTCCTAAGCTTGACACACAGAACTAAAAACAAAAATAAAATTCACTCATTACTCTTGTTTTCTAATTTCTATTTGCAGTTGATTTCTGTTCGCTCATAAAAAGTACAACTTGCATGCCATTCACAGCCTCTCACTTTCCAAGAGATCCTGACTCAACTGACAAAGTCACTTCCTCCTTTTCAATGATTTCCTATCTATTCACTACTTTTGCGTTAAATTTCTGTTTTAGAGCCAAACACTTAATATTTCCTAGCTTGTCTTTTCTTTTCTAATCTATTTTCCAATTTATTATATTATATTAGTTTTAAAAACATACTTTCCAGCCAGGCATAGAGGATGCACTTGGGAGGCAGAGGCGATCATCTCTGGAGTTCGAGGCCAGTATGGTCCATAGAGCAAGTTCCAGGATAGCCAGACAGAAAAACCCTGTCTCCAAAGCAGAAACAAATAAATAACAACCCTCACTGCATCTTCATGACTACCTAGCCCCCAAACCTCAAAATTCCTCATTGTCAGAATGTTGTCATAAAAGAGTCAGCCTGCAATCCAATCTTCCTATAAGCTGGGCCCCGTCCTTTGGCTAATACCAGCATTATGCTCTCTGCTGATTAGCTATGTGCCTCAAAACTCCCTACTGTGACATGCCAGCACACACTGGGGCTCATGTTGTACCCTAAATACAATGTCCTCCCTCCTCCTTCCTCTGTACTCATATCTTACTCTTTTCTACAACGTCTCTTCAATTCTTGGGTTCCTAGCTCATCTCTGAGTACTTCCATAGCTGTCCTATGTTATAGTAGAAGCACCTTGTTCTAAACATACACAGAAACAAGCAGAGTGGATTAACCTTAAGAGCACTTTTGGGTTTTGTTTTTTGAAACAGGGTCTCACAATGTAGCACAGGCTAACCTCAAACTCACCATAATCCTCCTGCCTCCATCTCTTGACTGCTGGGATTACATGTGTACATCACCAGAGATGGTTTTATTTATAACACTTAAGTGGAACGTAGTTTCGTCTATCAATCCAATTTTGGAAAGTTGTCATAAGATACAAGCATCTTTCCTCTACTTAAGACATAAATCAATGCAGTGGGAGAAATGCCAGAGTCAAGGGTAAGGACAGAATGAGTCTGAAACAAATTCACTTCTTAAAAGCTCTTTGTATATTCTAGATATTAATCAATAAGTGGGCAAATTAATTAAAGATCCTTACATGAAGAAGTATAAATGCCAATAAACTATGAAAAGGTGTTCACCACTGTTTATCATTAGAAATATACAAATCAAGATTATATTGAGGTTTCATCTCACCCAGTCATTAAGATCCAGCACTGGAGAGCATGAAGGTAGGAGGGGTCCCTGATAATGTACACAGAAACGTCACTATGAGAAATGGTATAGGAGTGTCTCAAAACCCAAGACTAGAAATGACATAGAGGTCAAAGTCTAAGCCACCTACACAGCACCTAAGCAATGGCGTCAGCCTCCACACCCATCACTATATGAATGAAGAAAAGAATGTGGCTTAGGTATCCGACAGAGTACTCATCAACTATGTTTTAGAAAATAAGTCAATCTCAAAAATATAAATACCACATTTCTTCTATGTAGAGTTTTAGGAAAAAAAAAAAAAAGCACAGCATGATGGTGCACACCTTTAATCCCAGCACTTAGCAGGCAGAGGCAGGTAGATCTTTCAGTTCAAGGCCAGCATGGTCTCAAAGGAAGTTCGAGGCAGTCAGGGCTATACAGACAAACCCTGCCTTGAAAAACTTAATTAATTACTTAATTATTAATTAATTAATTTTCAAAACCTTGAAATCAGAGGGGAGACTATTTGAAAGCTGGATGGGGTACAGAAGAGAGTAATAAGGAGGAATGAATAAGATCAAAATATACGCTCAACTTGCATGAGACTGTCAATATAAAATACAACATCTTACACCATAAATATAATATTCCTAAAGATTAACAATTTCCTCTTTTTCTTTTCCAAGACAGGGTTTCTCTCTGTATAGACTTGGCTCTGCTAGACTCACTTTGTAGACCAGGCTGGCCTTGAACACTCAGATCTGCCTGCCTCTGCCTTCCAGGTGCTGGGATTAAAGGTGTGCACCACCACACCCAGTGTAACAATTACCTTTTTCAAACAAATAAATTTGGGCTCAGATAGGTTCGGGTTCTTTTTGCAGGTTAGTTTCCTGTGGTAACTGATGGCTACAGCAGGATTCACACTGTAGCAGAGTGCCTAGTGCTGCAGTGTGGTGGATTCAAAGACAGGTGTTTGAGTTTTAATGTTAAATAATTTATTCTGGATTAATGGCAAATTGTATTTTGACTAACCAACTGTGTGCCTTCTGGAATGAGGAATGAACAAGAATAAAGTTTTGATAGTTATTAGAATTGTGTTTGTTTCCATGTCACATCAAAACAACATACTATTATGTAAGACTAAATTATATTCAAAATTTCTGTTGACAGGTTTAAAATTTTTTCAGAAACAGTTTGTTGAAGTTAGAAACCACCAGGTGGATAATTAAATAGAACCAAAGAGATTGACATTGTTGCTATCAACAAATCCTCAGGAAGAAAGCCAAAGATCTCCTAATATATAATGATTTTAGACCTATGTTGCTATGCTCAAGATGCTCAACATATTTGAACTGATTACATCAATTAATAGAATTATGAACTGTTACTAGCTTCTCTTTTAAATATTTCATAGGATTGAAATATTGAAGGTTAAATTATTGACGCTACAGAGAAAATGTATTTTGTTACCTTAGACTTTCCCATGATTACTCTTTTACTCAAGAGTAACCTCACGCCAACAACACCTGAATGCTCCCAACCTAAGATCAGGATGGTTTTGCACTAAACTGTACACTCTTGTGCTAAAGTTTCCTCAGTGTTAGAGAAATAACATACGAAACTGTTGAGTAAAGTTATAGATGAAAAGGTAAGCATTTTCTATAAAAACAATGATAGGAATCAAGTCTATGACCATCATATTTAGCATCCAGGGAGCTTGCTCAGAATCAAACTAATGGACCTGGGGTTTAGTTCTCAAGCAATCTGAGGACAGAGGGCAACGGGCCTTTTACGTAGTCTGGCATCAGGGTACGAGGGGCTAGCTTATTTCCATTCCAGTGAGTACCTATTGTCCAATTTTTTTTTTCTGCTGTTTTTCTGAGTCAGGGTTTCTCTGTATAGCCCTGGCTATCTTGGAACTCACTCTGTAGACCAGGCTAGCCTTGAACTCAGAGATCTGCCTGCCTCTGCCTCCTGCGAGTTGGGAATAAAGATGTGTGCCACTAACGGACAGCTCTAATGCACACATTTTAACATTGCTTTTATGCTAACATTCAGAATTAGCATTACTGACTGCATAGTTTTGCACCATGCATGAAATGATGGTAGATTAAGAAAAAGGGGTGATTTGACCTACCTGCTCTGAGAAACACCAGCACTCAGGAACAATGCATACAAGATGGACCATCTCTATCCTCCCCCCCCTCCCTTGCACACAAAGTACTTGGGCTTGAGCCAAGGCCCTCAGGCATGCTAGGGAATGGCCCACTGCTAAGCATCTGAGGTTGGAGACTGCAGAGCTATGAGTAGCAGCACTGGCCAAGCCAGGAAAGGAAGAGCAGCAGGCCACGGACAGACCTCAAGAAGAGAAGGGAAGGGGATGGAGGCTGGATTGGCAAGAGGAGGATGCGAAGGCAGTCAGAAAAGGATACAGATTAAAAATGTAGAGTAAAGTGTAACAGCATGGTCTGGTGCTTTATATTTGATTATTATTATTTTGCTCCCTGGGATCTGGCTGTTGCCCAGATGTCCTTGTTGTGTAAACCTTGCTCTACCTAATTTAAAGTTAACTGGTTAAAAAAAAAAAAAGGCCTATGCCTGGGCAAGACAGAAGTGAGAGGTGGAGCTAAGATTCGCTGGCTTTAGGGACAAAAGGATCCTGGGAGAGAGGAGAGAGGAGACACGTGTGGGGAAGAAAGGAGGGAGCAAAGCTGCCATGGGTTTTTTTGGAGAGAACCCCATGGCTGGATTGGCATGCATGGGTGGAGGAAGTGACCCAGATGAGAGACATAAGCAAGTCTCTCTGTAACTAAGGTTGGGAAGTAGCCCAGATGGAAATGATTAGAGCAGGCTGCATGGGATGGGGGATGGGAGCTAACAAGGTAGCTTAAGGAAGTATCTGCCCAGCCCCAGGTAAAATGGGGCCTAAAGAGGGAGGAGGTCCCCTTCAGGGACAGTCATAGGGGAGGGGAGTAAGGGGAAAAAGGGAGGGAAGGAGGAATGGGTGGATACAAGGAATGGGATAACCACTGAGATGTAACAAGAATAAATTAATAAATAAAAAAAAAGAAAAAATACAACAGGTCTCTGCGTCTTTTATTGATTATGATAGTGGGTTAGATAATACTGTCATAATAATTATAGGCTATTTGATAGCAAACATTATTAGTCGTTTACATTTCCTACAACAGCAAGGGCTGACCACACTGTGAAGCATGAGAGAAATGGGCTAACTGAAAGCTAAAGTATACTAGAAATCGTGTTGGAAAAGAAGATGTCAGATTATTAGCGGCTGCAGTAGGCCAGTTACTAGAAGCTGGACTGTCGCTGAAGGCATCTCAGGATAGAAAAGTGTCTAATAAGGCAATTCTTAACTTTCTAAGTTTTCCATATGTCCTGAAAGCCAAGGTTCATGTGGCTGTGAAGAGATGGGCTCTCTACCTGAGTCAGGTTAAGGATACAGACTCTCTAGAGCTTAGGAGATGGAGTGCTGCACAGCCTCTGGGTGCATTACTCACATCCTCCTTCCTTGGCACTTCCTGTTTCTTCTCACCACAATGCAACAGAGATAGTGACTAAAAGCAATCTGGCCTTGGGGTGTGTTCAGGAAGCCATTTCAGGGCCACGGCTGGGCTCAGCATTAGTCTCACAGTCACATCTGCCTGGTTCTTTTACACTCTTGTTCACTGCTGAAAACAGCTCAAGTACGCCCTGCCACAGCTTTCTGGACCTCTACTGTGTTGTTCATTGCTGAGGTGACTCCTCCAGGCACACTCTGTAAGGGTGGGATCTGGGCTGCACACTTCCGTGCTCCTCCATATATCACTCTGTGTTTCCCCATGAGCTCCTAACACTGATATTCCCACAACATGCTTAGCAACACTTGTCTCATGCTACACAGTTGGACTGCTTTATCTACTAGCTGACTTCAACTAACAACAACATATCGGAAAAAAAAAATACCCTCCATATTTCATCCCCTTAGTTTCAAACTTATGTATGTCCAACTGACTACTATGCTACCCTAAATCTGATGTCACAAGTCACTCAGTGCCAACCTGAACAAAATGAACCTTTCATCCTCTACCTGCCACAACCCCTGCTATTTTATAGTCTATTTCATGATTTTCATTATTTACTTTGGTTTTCTAAGAGAAAAGAAACGAGGATCAACATTTCCTCTTCCTTTCTCCCTGCTGAACATCTCACACTTGCCAATTTTACTTCCTAACTACTTTTCTAAAATATTTATTTTTATTTTAAGTGTTTGAGTATTTGCCATGCATATGTGTACCAAGTACATACAGTGCCCATGGAAGCCAAAGGGGCTGTCTGATTCCCGGAACTAGAGTCATGGACAGCCATGACTACCATGTAGGTGCTGAGAATCAATCCCGGGTCATCTGAAGGAGCAGCAAGCACTCTTACTTGTCCGGTCATCTCTCCAGTCAGCCTCCATCACTGTTAACTTCATCTCCCTCCACCCACACCATAACTACCCTATTCCAGGTATTAGTAATCACTCTGAGCTTAAACCAGCCCTGAAGCATGATAAACCCTAAGGTCTATGTCTACCACCATCACCAAAGTGGAGGAGTCAAAACAAACTCACTCTTACACCTGTTGGCACTAACCCTTAATGGTTCCTCTTCTATCACAACCGTAACAGAAGGCCATGACCATAGTCAAGCTCTGTAATGATCTGGTGTCAATCTATATGCACCCTCTTCCTCCTTATGCCTCCCTTCCCCTCCCCTTTCCTCTTTCCATTGTTTCTGGGCTAAGCTGAAGCAGAAAAATCACAGCAAAAGGACATGGCAGTGGAAAGATATAGCAAGACCAGAGAGGCCAGGATGAGACAGACGTTGTTGCTTTAAAAGAAAATGCCAATTGTTCTATTTTACCAATTTTACTCAGGAGCCAGATACTGGGGTGAAAACCTGCTAGCTCAGAAAGGCAGAGAAAGCACCCAGCTGACCTTCCTACTCAGCTCACCTCCCAATGGAAAAGGCCAAAAAGGCTCACTAGCTCAGCTGACAGCCCAGGAGGAAAAGGCAAAATACTCAAGGCCAAAGGCTTGCAAGCTCAAAGCTCAAAAAGCCTAAAAGGCCAAGGGCCAAGGAGCTGAAAAGCTCAAGAGCTCAAGAGCTCAAGAGCTCAAGCCTCTTCTACTTGTACACACTGTCTTACATACTCAACTCACAGTCCCTCCTACTCTTTAATCCCTGCCAGCTGGTTTCTGGCTCTGCCTCTTGACCTAGGGTTAACTTCAATAAATCCTGTGTACAGAAAGCTCTTGGATTAAACATGTGTATAAGGCTGGCTGAACCACACCTTAATCACCTGCTTACAGTAAACAGAAAGTTCTTGGATTAAAGGTGTGTGTTAGGGCTCAACCATAAGAAACAGGGATTTACAATTCACAAGCTCAGGGATCACAATGAGATCAAATATCCTGCAACAAGACCCCCCCAAAGGCACGCCTCTAGTGACCCCCTTCCTCCTACCAGGTCCCACCTGCTGGCTCCCATCACCTACAACTCAATAAAGGCACCAGATTTTCTAAGAAGTTCCCTAAACTTTTACTAAGATTAGGGTAGTTGCCCATCCTCTGGGAGGTCAATAATTTAAATGTATTAAGTGATAATGGATTGCTTAGATTTCTAAAAATAACTGATTCTCAGGAATATAAACTTTTTACTGTAAACAATAAAAAGATAATAAAATCAGAATTGGATAACTTAAAATCCTCTATACAATACATTACAAAGCCTCCCACCCCCACTTTGGACTACTGATACCACTGGATAACCATGTCAAAATAATGGTACATCACATACATCTCTGGTACGTATATGTTTGGAGAAAAGCTACTTAATTTTTTGAAGATAAATATTTTTCACAATTGTGTAGTTTGTTTTATTTCCGTTTTTGTTTTTTTCTTTTGAGACAGGGTTTTCTCTGTGTAGCTTTGGCTGTCATGGACTTACTTTGTAGACCAGGCTGGCCTTGAACTCACAGTGATCCACTTGCCTCTGCCTCTCAAATGCTGGGATCAAAGGTATGTACCAGCCCCACCCAGTCTTCACAATTGTGTATTCTATATTTATGACACAATATGAAGCCACAAGGACACGCATACATGCACGCACGCACACACACACACACACACACACACACACACACACACACACACACACACACCACTCAAAAGCTCCATTGTGTTTTCACTTGACAATTCAGGAACCTTATCTCATTTTTTCTTTTATTTTCTTGAACAAACCTGTATATAAGTAATCTTTCCAAAAAACCAAATAGAGTTAATAATCTGCTAGGGCAGAATCTTGAAAATAAAATTTAATAAAAATTAAAAGACATACAAAATTTCTGACTCATTCACACTTGACCACACCAATAGTAAACAGGAGGGAAGGGAGTTCAAGGAGGGGTAGACTCACTAAGATATTGAAAACAGTCTAAAGACACTATTTGTGATGAGTTAAGTACAGTATTAAAAAAATTGTTTTCCTTTCTTAATCTAGTTTTTGTTTGTTTGTTTGTTTGGCTGGCTGGTTAGTTAGTTTTTTCAAGATGAGGTTTCTCTGTGTAGCCTTGTCTATCCTAGACTCACTCTGTAGACTGGGTTGGCTTCAAATTCACAGCAATCCACCTGCCTCTGTCTCCAGAGTGCTGGGATTAAAGGTATGCACCACCACGTCTGACTAATCTAGTTTTTTATAATGTGAAGTCATTGTTCTTCAAAAGTACAATGTATTTTTAGAATTTACTGACTTACAGCCGAGCCATATGGAAATTACATACTTTGAACATCACTGCTTTGATAATTTAAATAACACAACCACTATGCTGTAAAGGGTAACCACATACCAATATCAATAACCAAAACCACGTTTTTATACTTCTGAAGAGGTATGCTTAATTCTAAAGTGTCACACCAGTACAGAAAAACAAAGATACAGATGATTTAAAAGACTGGATTCAAGTCACTGAAATGTGTTTTATTTTTATAGTACTGGGGTTTCAACACAGGGTTACAGACACAGTAGTCAAGTGAAGGACAACTCAGTTATATGTCCAGCCCTCTTTGAATTTTACTTCAAAGAGAATGAGAGAGAGACAGACACACAGACAGACACACAGACACAGACAGAGATATGAGGTCTCTCTAAATTCCCAGACAGGCCTTGAACTTCCTATATTCCTATCCCATTTTCCTGAGTAGCTCAGATTATAGGCCTGCCTGCCATGTCAGGCCCAGTTTGTTCTATTTTTTAAATAAACATATTCTATATATAAACATATTATGATATATTTGTAGTAAATGAATCTTGGTTTTTGTTTGGATTATCACTAAAATCATGTGGTTCACAGCCAAGCATTAGTCAGACAGAGATCCCAAATTATTTATCTTCATCGGGTCCCTCCCCTTGGAGCTCAGGGAACCCTATGGAAGAGGGGGAGAAAGCACTTTAGAGCCAAAGGGTTGAGGGCACTAGGAGAACATGGCCCACAGACATCAACTAAGCAGAAACTGGAGCAGCAACAGCAGAGCCCGTGTGGGTCTGCGCTAGGTCCTCTGCATATATGATATGGTTGTTAGCTTACTGTTCTTGTGGAATTTCTAATACCAAGACTAGGGGTGTCTCTGACTCTTTTCCTGCTCTTGGGACCCTTTTCCTGCTATCATGTTGCCTTGCACAGCCTTGATGTGAGGGTTTGTACCTAGTCTTATTGTATCTTGTTATGCGGTATGTTTGGCTGATATCCCTGGGAGGGCTACTCTTTTCCAAAGGGAAATGGAGGAGGAGGAGGGGAGGAAGGAAAAACTGCTGTTGGAATATACTGAAAACAACAACAAAAAATCATGTGGTCCAAATTTATTACAGCAAAGAACAACGCAAACAGACACATGGAGACAGTGTGAGAAGGGTGCTCAAGTCTTTTCAATTTCACTAAGTAATGCAAAGGAAAGAAATGCTCTGCTCAAGTAGAGCAGCTGGGACGGTTTTAAGACAGTCTATCCTAGTAACTGTATGCATCGTAATTCTCTAACTAAAATATAACTGCCTTCTTTCTGGTCCATAACATCTGTGAGACCCAGAAAGGGCTCCTAAGAAAGCTACTGGTTTTGCAGTAGTCCCCTTACTAAGAGAACAGTGCTCTTCTGTTGACACGATGGATAATCAGGAGGTTACAATTTATACCACTCACACAGAATTGCTAAAGATGATAACCTGCATTTTTCTTTCCACTGCAAGGTATTTGATTTTCATGTAGAGTCACATATTTGTCTAACCCTCAATCAGAAGGCAAATAACAGAAACCTGAAATTTGTTCCAAACACGCATTTGATGTGCCTCATAAAATTCATGAATGCTTCTGACCTCAGTGATACTTGCACAAAGAACCCGCTGTGGGGTGCACCAGCTTTCATCTGTACTGAATGTTCCAACTTCAAGTAGGTGGAACTGCATGAAGCAGTCTATGACCATTAGTAGTTACAAATTACTAGTAGTGTCACTTCCTGTTGACAACTAAAAAGCACACTGGCTTTGAGGAAGGAAGTATGCTAAAGCAGGACACAGGCAACTGCACATCTTTTTCTTTCTTTCTTTTCTTTCTTTCCTTCCTTCCTTCCTGCCTTCCTTCCTTCCTTCCTTCCTGCCTTCTGTTTGTTTGGTTTTTCAAGACAGGGTTTCTCTATGTAGCCCTACCTGTCCTGGAACTCACTCTGTAGACCAGGCTGGCCTGGAACTCAGCGATCTGCTTGCTTCCGCCTCCCCAGAGCTGGGATTAAAGGCATGTGCCACCACTGCCCAGCACATACATCATTCTTATCCTTTCTTATTCTTATTTTTTTGCGTTTTAATCACGAAGATGATGTAAAGATTTCCTTTTGGCTTGTTCACATAATCAACAAATTTTTTATCTCTCCAGGCTATGAGGAGAAGAGTCAGACTAGAATCTTAGGCCATGAAGACCTAAGCACTGTTATGTGTCTTTCTTTTGTGTCATTCAACATTCTTGTAGCAAATATGCTCTGAGCAGCTAATGTGTCAAGCTCTAGTCAGTCAGCTGAGAGCCAGGGGAGCTAAGCCTTTTCATTTCCAAGTTCAAACCTGATGAACAAAAACCAGTAATTGAGGACATGGTATATTCAAGTTTTATCTCTTTAGCCATACCACTAGGCCTGAAAAGTTATAATCCTTACATCTTTTAATAAAATAATAATAATAATAATAATAAATTATCACATAATAATAAATAGAAAATAAATAATAACATAATAGTAGTACACTGTGACATTCCCATCTCAGTGTTGTCACTTTTGAGAAAATCACAGCCAGGTTGCTTTCCTCCCTGAGCTGACCAAGACTACTGTTTTTGCCTGTAACAACTGGCATGTGTTACTCATAATTTAAACCATATAAAAGTAGAGGAAATTTTAAATCCTTCAATAAGGAAAAACTAGATAGTAAAACTAAAATGGAAGGAATAAGATTATGAAGCGCTTCCATAAATAAATGTAATCAATCAATTTCCGTGAGAATTGAGATTTACAGCCAGCATGACGGTCTCACAGATAAAGTGACTTGCAGTCAAACCTGAAGACCTGCGTGTGGGTTCCAGGAGCTACATGGGTGAGGGAAAGAACCCACCCCCTTGAGCTGTTCTCTGACCTCCAAAGGTGCACTGTGGCATGTGCCTGCCTTCACAACGCCCCACAATATGGTTTTTTTTCCTGAAAAAAATTAACCTAAATAAAGCTATCTAATAAAGCTATAAAATAAAGTTTAAAACAATTCATTTTATTATACTTTACTATCTCATACCTAAACTAGCTAGAAGGATGCCCTGTGCTAGTCTTCAGCTACCCACTGTTTGTATCCAAGTACCTGCTGAGGCGTGGTTACAGAACACAGTTCGTTTTGTCTGCCATTTGTACAAACACGTACAACCTGGAAATGAGCTCGCTTCTCAGTCCTGACAGAGCACCTGGCATTCAGCAGCAGCACTGACACTGACATTCCCGGGCCATGGTATCTCTCTCAACACCTGAAGTCCTGTTAACTGGAAGCTTAGAAGATGGCCTCATTTTCACACTGTTAAGATGTTACAAGTGTAGGAAGTAAACACAAATTAGCCAAGTAATTAAAATAAACAGAATGAGAGTACTAAGCTACTTTCATCACCAACACTAACAAACATGAAAAACAAGAAACTGAACGAAAAGTATCTGACTCAACCAAAGTTATGAAGTGCATTTTAGTATTCAATTCGTTACGGTCATCATCTATCTTTTACGAGTTTGAAAAACTCTAAGTCTGTATGAGTTATAAGTTATAGTTTTATTTATAATTTTAAGAAATATGTGCATTTATTAGCCGGGCAGTAATAGCTGATGACTAGTTCCAGCAGCAAGCATCTCGGCAGGAAACAGATTTAGCAATTTAAATGTTTTATAAGTTTTTGTAATTGAGGAAACTTTTCATAATCTGACATTTGTTAAAACTACTTATTAGAAATTATGCAGCACAGTGGCTGTGGAAATATGAGCCAGCTTCACAATTATAAAGTCAGCCTGTGCAGCCCTCCCCTATTGTACATAGTGGCATAAGCCCCACGGCGGCCTATCAGCTAACTGGCAGGCAGGGGGCTGCTCTATTCAAAGTGAGAGATACAAGCTGCAGGGCAAAAACCTGGCAGCTCCCATCTGACCCCACAATCCCCTACTGGTGACAGCTCCAAGCTCCATGGCAAATTAGGCCTTCTCATATTACAATTGGAGAAGACAGATTCCATTAGCAGTATCTGAAATTGAGTGGAGAGCTGCACTGTTATCAGACTTGACTCATAAGCACTGCTATTAATCAGAGCTATGATAGCATTTATATATTTCAAGCTATCTGCTGCCGCTGTGATATTCTGCTACAAAGGGTTGATGGGACTTAGGAAAGTGAACAATAGAGCTTTCTGGGAAAAGCAGAGTAAATCAAGAAAGTCTATGACTTCCGCACATTCTGAAGGGATTGCGGTTTACATAAATTTTCTCCCAATTGGAGATTGAGCTCTTCCTCATCTTACACATGGGATTTAGTTGTCACTCAATGGTAACAGCTGTGAAAAGGTGAAGCGGCCCACCGCTCAGAATATTGCCTTCGCTTTTAAAGCAATTAACCCATGAACAGGAGGATACCTGGTGATATCAAAGGGATTAGGCCAGCCAGTGCATTATTAACATCTCCTTGAACTAATTCTAACTCTGACTAGCTGTCAGAAAAGACTCTACAGTCTTAAAAGAGTTTTGCCCTGCTTTTTCTCCCTTCAAAATGAAGTACTGCTATTTGAGCCTAATATGTCCCTCAACTTATAAGAAAATGCAAATGAGCTGGGCTCTTAATATGCTTAACCAGCCAAAGTCAATGCAATTCTAATACAAGTATGAGGAAAATATATGATCAATTAACCAGGGATCAAGACAGATATTCCCCTGAATGGAGAAGAATGCTCTGCTACTTCCCATTCCCCTCCAAGCACGAAAGCCTGGTGACAATCTGTTACTTCTGCATAGTTACTTCTGAAATTAGGAAGCGCCACACATTATTCTCTATGGCAATAATCTAAAACACTCTCTGAGTTGGAAAATCCAAATGTCCCTTAAGCAGGAGATTCCACATTCTCCAAGGTATGGCATTTTAATTTTCTATTCTTTATTGAATGGAATCTTAATAGAAGCTGTAAGAATAGCAGACATACTGCTCAGAATAATGCACTTTCCAAAACTATAATCAAATTAAATTTAGCAGTGAATTAATGTTTAGAAATATGTAATATGAAAAATGACAAAATTACATGCATAAAATATGGACATAAAATAACCTGGCAGAAGATACTGTTACTTCAATTGGTGGTAATTTCTTTGTAGTCCCAACACACCACTGATTATTCACACACATATAGTCTACATAACATGTTTTACACTAAGATCTGACTTCTTACCACACAGTGCTAAAGGTCTCAGTGCTTTTACAAATCTGCAGAACAGGGACTTTTAGAAAGCACAGAATATGCTTATTTAATGGGTGGTTTATCTTACTCTCTTTAAAAGTGAATTTTGTTATAAAAAAAAAACTAGAGTATGTTCTACTTTCATTTCTCATTGGATGCTCAATAAACACCGTAGCATGGATTTATCTGTGGTTTCATCTGGCCACTAACAGGTGGAGATCATCACCACCATCATCCTCATCCTCACATGCTGACTTTTAAAGACATGGAGAATGTATTTCTTACCTTATACCTTCCCAAACAAATGACACAAGATGTGCCCTGACTGGAGGCTGTGAAGAATGAACCCTTCCTGAGGTACAGCGCACAGGAAATATGTCTGAGGTACATGATCCTGAGGTACAGCGCACAGGAAATATGTCTGAGGTACATGATCGATGATGATGGCTTAGCCCTCTCCCTAGTTCACTTCATACGATCTAGTTTGGAAAATAACTTTGAAATCGAATAGTAAGCAAAGTTAGATGGCATTCATATTTATAACTTAAATTACCTATAACTTTAAAAAATTATATATAGCATCTAAGAATTATAAATAGGATGCTTTAAATTGCATACTAACAATTTAAAAATGATTTACCTTAGTAGTCTTTTAAAAAAAAATCCCTGTTCTTCTAAAACACTAACTTAATTACAAAGCCTTAATATAAAGATATAGGGATGAATTAAGTATTATTTCATTAAAATGAAAGATAAAGTTCCTCTAACAAAGTGCATGCTTTAAAATGTCCCAAAGGGAGCATTACAGTATTGCCACATGCTCACTATTTTTAATTCAATAAACTACAATGACACAACTGCTTTCAGTGTGCTATTTTACTCATGTGCTTCCACATTAGAGCAGATCAAATACAAATGAGTTCCTGCCAACCATTAGGAAAGACTGACAAAAAATGCAGTGTTAATAACATCTTAGGGCTTTTAAAAGCAAGAGAAGGATACAAGAAAGGCAAAAATTACATAGTAATTGGAAACAACGAATAAATTGTTCTTTCAATCTAAGTCATGTTTACTGAGGAAAATGGAGCTTTTTACATCAACACATTTAAACAGAGATTTGCTTTTGAAATACAATCTTTGTTTAAAAGGTACAGAAGGTCTTTATGTCCACCCTGAGAGGTAAATATAGTGAATGCTATGTGAACAATTACCTGGGAAAAAAACCCTCTAAACCTGTTAAAAGAATTAATTTACTGCGCACCAGTCAGCACTAGCCCACATGTACAGAAATGCTCTCTTAAGGGTGGGGGCGAAGAAAGAACCAAAGTACTTCCTGGATCAAACCCTTCAATATTCAACAACAAAATGGAAAGATGACTGTCTATAAATGAATTAAGTAGTGAAATGTCTCCGAGACAGATTCTGATCAAGGAGGAAACCTGTAAAGGAATATATTTACTGTATGCCAGGACTGGGAAAAAGCCACCGTTGTAATGGCTGCACAAAGCCTCTCCTGCTGCTGGGTTTATAATTCATAGAAGAAAGGTTTCAGAGGTTAAGTTCAGGTCATACAACAAATGAAATTGTAACAAGCCAGCTGACATTGTATAATGTCTTCTTCCACTCAATCAATAGGCTACTGTTAGTCCTATTACCATAGAGATGGCTTCTCCTTTCTGAAGGGTGTCTATTGTTTGACAAAACAGATTTGCCACTTGAACTGGGTTGTTCCCAAAGGACGTGTACCTTGTCAGTTATTTGTAGTCAAAATAATGAAGTATTTTCATATTAAAGTGTATGTGAGCAATAATGTTGTTGGATTCTTTTTCCGGGAGGAAACAACTTTTCTGAAGTACTGTATTAGTAAAACCACTCAGATCGCCAGGCTAGTAGTATTAGAGTTCAGATTTAAAATGTCAGCAAGTGCTATGATTCACCAACAATGCTGTGTGTTCCAGCCAAAGAGGCACATGCTAATGTGCTCATCTGAGATGCATATAATCAAGCACAATAAGTAATAAAAGCTATTTCTAAACTGGGCAACTGAAGGAAAATTATTTTCCAAAGCTATTTGAATTTAGAAGAGGTTTTTAAATATGATTTTAAAATTAGTAGCTCCCCATGGAATGGTATCAACAATATGTGAAAAAAATATGAAAAGTTTAAGCACACCAATTGTCTTAGGTGCCTCAGAGCGCACACATGCACATGCACACACTCACATCACACACGTTCATAGTAATGAAGTGTATATCTTAAAGTTTCTTGTGAAAATGTATAACTCATGTGTTCAATATTGAACAGCTTAAACTCCAAATTTTAACTCAAATATTTAAAAACAAAAAAGATCAGTTTTTTTCAATGAAAACACTATAGGTACTTAGTCGTAGAACTTTCAGAGAAATAGTTTTAATCAAAATTATTCCAACATTTTAGAAAAAAATATTCATAACACTAACCGACCCAGGCAGAGACCTTATTTTAAACACTGCCTCTTAAAGGGTTGAGTATCAATAAAAATATGTGAGGTTAAACGGAAACAGGTCAAGTGATATGAATAAAATGTAGTAAATTAACAAATCTATAAGAGTTGATTCTGAACCCTTTCTACAAATAGATTTAAAAGTAAGTTATGGAATTATTATGTTAGCTTTTCCATTTCTATAAATAATTCAAAAGAAATTTAGAACAAATTTAAAGGATAATACTATGACGATTATATTAAAAATCGTAGCTGGTAAAATTAACATTGGAAACTGAATCTACTCAAATTATACTTTATTTTAAGAAAAGCCTACAGAAGCCTGATTTTTTCTTCCATTTCCCACAAAGTACAATTTGTATCTTTTGGTATCATCCTCTTAGGAAACAGGTCTAGAGTAAGTTAAGAATGGAGACAGAAACACCAAAGGCAAACAAGTTAACAATATTCTAAACAAGTAACCAGTTTAGTAAAAGCACAGTAGCTTCCCACTGGGAACTAGGCAGCAGGATCTATACTGTCTCCCTTCCCTAGGGCTGCAGTGGACACTGTGAAACCTGAAACCCATACCTCAGATGTGCTTCCCTTGGCTAACAGCCTCATACAGCACGTTCATATTTATACTATCATTGGGTAGCAGGTCCAGCCTGAGAGGCAGCTGCCCATCCACAGCATGGTGAGTAATTAGGTGAACGTATCATTTATAAGACAAGCTTTGTGCTGCTGGGCTAAGTCAGCCCACCCTCCCTCATCTTGGTAAAATGACAAACCTCATTAGTTCTGCCTAGCCAGAGAACTGTGACAATGAACAGGTGACACCCACAGCCCACTGTACAAAGCAGAGCCAACTGTGTACATCTGGGGGTAAGGAGGTGCAACCATGTGACCTAGGGAAACCACTTAAGCAGCAAAAGGTTTTACTAAAGTGTGTAGCTGGCCAAGAGGAATCACAACTTGAATTACTCAAAACTGACTAGTCAACTACTTTACCTGAAAACAGTGAAAAAAAGGAGGGAAGCTGCTACCGCTCCAAATAAACCACAGAGAAGGTTGACTCGGTAGGCAACAGAACCAAACGGGAAAAGTGTGATTGCCAGCTTAGCTGCCAGTGTGAACAAAGGGTAGCCGGGAGGATGGGCAACCTATGGGAAAAACACGCAACAGTGAGATGGTTCCATCTAAAAAGATGTGTGGCCTGGCTTTAACTGGAGACTAGTCCTTTTCTCAGGCAAGCATGATGACTATGCCTCAGTGACTAAAGGTCTGAGCGGTGGCTTTCTGTTGTAATGTGTGACAATATAGTTCTTTTCCTTAGTGGATCTAGCATGTCTGTTATATGGTATGTCACCTAAAGAAAAGGTGACATATTCTACTGTCAGTCCTTAAGCAGTTTGCGCTCTACAGTACAGTTGGGTCATTTAAAAGGTTATTGAAAACAGGCAGGTCCTGGAATATCGTCTCGGGGAGAGTTGAAAGACCACACTGCTATCGGATTACCACCATGCTGACAGTCATAAGGTCCTGACTAAAGGGATCACACACTATAATAAAGTTTATTAAATAATAAACTTATTAAAATTGTTAACCCGATTTATTCTCTGCAGCTTATACAAAATTTGGGGTGGTAATACGCCAGCCACTGTATATATGTAAAGGCTTTGCTTTATAATTTCAGTTAATTGGATTTAAAACTTAAAGTAAATTGTCACGTACTGTACTTATAAGTTACTAAAAACTAGGGCTTGAAAATAAATTAATCTACTTTATTCCATGCTTAATTAAACTTTCTTAATTCCTAAAACTGTTAATGAGAGCATTGATTAAACAATAAAACTAATACTTACTCCAAGCTCATGTGCGGCCGTGATCAGTTCCCCTGTGAAAAAATAATGTAAAACCAATAATTACTATTACAGAATGACACTCCTCCAAAGTTTTTAAAATCCGGATGCTTGCATTGGGGTTTTGCATTAATTTGGCTGGATAAAACTGTAAATCTGGAGAGATTTAACAGCATGAAACAGTCTAAGAGTACTTTCTCCCACAGGTCTTATTAACTCACTGACTCTCTTCCAGAACTTCAAGTAACTGGTCAGTGGAAAATACAGGTGAATTCTCCTGTTAAGAAATCATTTTCCTTCCTCAAAGTTGTATTTACTTGCAAATACACGAACACATTTACAGATGTGATGTGATGTGCTGAATTCTCTTAAGAACTTAGCACAAACGCAATTGTAAAGCTGCGTGGTCATAGCTTTGGCCTGTTATCTTAGTGCTTGGGAGGTGGAGGCAGGAGGATTACCCTAAGTCTGAGGGCAGTCTGGGCAACCTAGTAAGACTGCCCTTCCTACAGGAAAAAAAAAAAAAAAGAGGCATCTGACATAAAAAATGTGCAGAGTCAGGTTTGGTCACTCTGTCATGTATTTGGATAACTGGCTACATTAAGTTAGGTTTCTTTAAGCAATCTGTATTGTTTTGGTAAGCCTCCCAGAATATATTGCTTTAAGCCAATAAGTCCCTCTGTTCTTGGAGCTCCTCAATGCTAGTGGTGCGTTCTAAGCTTACAGCACAGGAAGTAGCCCAGTGTCTGTTACTGGAAGTAAGAACAGCACTTTTGACTCACGTCCCTACACAACAGCAAGGTGAGACTTTAGTCCCTAATAGTGAAGTGTGGTTACTGCTGCTTTTTGGGAAAGGCACTAACACACACTTTCTATTTTTTTGAGAGATACCAATACTCTGTCTTTAATCTACTGTCCTGGTTAAAAAAGTAGACCTCCACCTTACCTGGTCTTTTTACTTTAATATATATTTGTTCCAAAACTATTCTTGACTGCAACATCCTCCCTCCAAATTATACAAAACCAAGAAGCTGGATCCCATCCCCAGTCTATAATTTCTCAATGGCTTCTGTTACTTATTAAGTTTGGATATCTTAGCAAGAATAAGGGCTTCTCCAGTCAGGGCTAACGGCTTCAAGGTCCCTTTGGCAGCTCTGTTTCCACACACCCTATGCTCCTCAAATCTGAATACCAGTGTGTCCACTAGAGTGGTCCTTTTCACACTCCCACCATCCTTTCACCCTGGAATATTTCTCGACCTTCCCTGTCAAGGTCTGGTTCAGCATGCCACCTCTGAGTAGACCTTTCCTTACCCAGCTCCAGCCCCAGCATCCTCAGCCTGTTAGGCATTCCCTCTCCTCCACAAAACTCGTTCGTCTATTCAGCACTTTCCAATATAGGATTATATCCTAGCCAGTTGTTTTCCCTTCTCACTGGGTTTAAAAACACCATCACATCCACTCTGGGATCCCACCAAGAAACCACCCCGTCTCCTCTGACCACCCACAAAGAATCAGACACAAGTCCTTTCCACACAGGGTGGTGAAGACATATACTGCCATCCTTGCTGCTCAGAAGCCTCGTTCTCGGAAGTGAATCATAGCTGCACAGAAGCTCCCTAAGGGAAGCCAGATCCACGCTACTTCCTTAGGTCAATCTCTGATATTGGTGCCTGAGAGACTGAGGTACATTTCATATCCAGAACTTCACACTTCATTTCAGAAAAAATTGTTTAACTGCTTATAACTGTTTCCTGTGTAGCTATTCAAAGGCAGTGATCTTACAATTATACTCCACAGCCTTGCTCGACTTTGATCTATTTTTGTTCTTTTCTGTGAGACTAAGTACACCGTAAGTTCCAGCTTTCAAGGTCACCATTCTCCTTCACTCAGAATGTATTCAAACTACACTGTGACATTAATACCATTTCCTCTGCTTTTACACACACACACACACACACACACACACACACACACACACCTGTATTTTTACCCCTGGACTTCTGTTGCTATAAAGACAATGTGGAATTTGACAAAATTCTTGGCAATACTCAATCTAAACTAAAATATGCCACTGTTTAAGATCTATGGGGAATTCATGACCAAGAGCAAAGGAAACACTCTTAAAATGCATGTGAAGAGGGGGAAGGCAAAGGTAAAAACCAAAATAAACTCAGCACCTCTTGAGTTCTTGCTTTCTCCTAGTCCTTGTCATTGGAGTTTCCTAGTTAAAGGGCTACTAGTATCAGAACAAAACTTCCTAAAGGTCTGCCAACATCTGCACTCAAACTTGCCGGGCAATTCTGAAGTATATTTAGATTTGAGACAGACAATTTTGTTTTTCCAGATGGAAACTAGCAGCAAGCCCACAGCTGACTGTAGATGCCATGTGTCATCCATTAAAAGCACTATATTTAACATATATAAATCCATCTATAAGTTAATTCTTTCTCTCAAGGATTATGAGAATTGTCCATGAATGTCCAATAGTTCAAAAAAAATAATTTGGGCAATGCCACATAATGTGGTAGATCTATAGAGTAAAACTTAAAGACTTATTAGAAAGAGTGCATGCTTTATTTCATTTTGAGATGTGTTCTGTTTATTGACAGAATATATATTTCATAAACATTCAAGTACATCCAACACAGAAACAATATGATCAAAAGTAAGTTTAAACAATATTTGCATATTGGCACATAGTTGAAAAATAGCTCATTGACAATTCTCAAAAATGACCATAAAATATCAGAAGCAAGCACTATTTAGCATCCCAGAAAACAAATCAGAACATGTAAGAAGTTGGCAATTCAGATGAATATGTAACTTTATTCTTTTGGTAACAAGTGAAATACAGAATTATAAAAGAAGGCAGCAGTTCCAAATGTATTATCACTATGTGTGATGGAGAATTCAACAATGTCCCCAAAATTCTTTTGAGTAGGCAAAAAAAGAATGTTGTAAGATCCATCTGCTTAGATTCTTTTCGGAAAACCCTCACTCACTGTGACTTTGGGTCTACCTAACTTGTACATAACACTCTCCAATACCAAACCTCTTGCTACCCTTCAACTACTTCAGTAGCTAATATTCATCATGCTAATGAAGTACCACCCCCAGTAAGTGCGCAGTGGAACCCGAGAAAGAGATGACCTGAAAAACGGAGCACCAAGGATTCCTCCCGTGGCAGGCAATCTTGAAGACAGTCCTGGTAATCCCCGACTCCTGGCTATCCTGCTGTGTAATCCTCTCCCCTTTGAACTGGTCTAGATTTACCGACTCCCTCAAATAAAACAGGGCAGTGGCATATCACTTCCAGGATTAGGTTTCAAAATGACAGAGGTGTCAGGCAGAATGCTCTCTTCCTTTTGACAGGAATAAGCTATCTTATGGTGAGAGCCACACAGCAGAGGGATAGACTTGAGTTTGTAAGTAGAAGCTCCCCACACAGGGCCCGGAAAGGTCTGCAGCACCGGCCCACACCTTGTCCCGTGTTAGTGAATCCAGCTAAGCTGCACTCCACAGGCGGGGGAGGAGGGGGCTGGGGGGGGGGCTGTCGATAAATGTTCCCTGCTTCAGCCGCTAAATCTGGGTGAACTTGTCAGGTAATGAAATGATAAGCAGTCCACGGATTCTTCAGGAAATAGTTTCATCATGTTAAGTTACAGCACCATTTTGGTTATTATGAGCTATTGGTCACTTGATCTGGCAGTAAACAAGAAACATGTTTCTAGTCTCAAATATGGAACAATTATGCCCCTGGATTAACCTGTGTAAAACATACTTTTCCTTTACAAAGAGAGGGGTGCTTTAAGTAGGACCTGCCTGGCATTTCCTTGTATGAGTTTCCCTCTAAATTTTCTACATGGCTGTTTCCTTCTTAATATTCTGGTCAATACTATGACCTCCTTCTGGAGGACCTAGTACTCACTGCCACTCTCAACCACATTTTCTCTTCGTGCCTCCATAAGTTACCACCACTTAAAAATGTTTATTTAGTAACTCGTTGTGTCATGTCTACCTAGAACGCTCCATACTATTTCTTCACTAATGTCAATCTTTTCGTCTGTGACATTTTAAGGGCTCCATATACTCATGGACTAAAAAAAGGATCGGAAAGTAAAAATGATTCGGGATAAGTAGACAGGTGGTTAAAGTTCATCAGTAGAAACCCACAGAAGCTGGACAGCTCGAGAATACAGAGGCCAGAGATGCAGGTAACCAAAAGAGAACTGGTTCTGGAACTCAGAACCCTGCTCTGAGCTCCGACGACGAGGACCGAACACTAAGGCGGCGGGTGTCACCCGGGGACGGGGGGCACGCGCGGGGCGGGGAGGAGGGCGGCCTGCGAGTACTTTACCCGAGTCTCCCCCGGGCAGCGAGCGGGGCAGCGTGAGGGTAAACACGGCAGCCACAGCGGCGAACACGACCACGCTGCCGGGGAGGCCCCCGGAGCGCCTTGGCCCCAGCTCGGGATGCCGGGCCCCCGCCGTCGCCATGGAGACCCATGGACCGGGACGCGCGCAGCTCGCGGACAGCGAACCCACGCCGCGGCGGCGACTTCCCGGGCCGAGCGGCGCACGCGCAGCCCGCGCCAGCTTCCGGTCTGGCAAGGCGGGGCGGACCACACCTCCGTCCGCCCGGCGGGGGAGGAGGAAACGGTGGGCGCGTCCCGGCACGGCCTAGGAGTGTTCTAGGATACACCACGTGGGGTGGTGTGGCCGTGTCGGTGTGCTTTGAAGTAATGGATCACAGGGAGCATACTTACCTAGGACAGAAAGCCTGCGCCAGGCCCTACTGACCCTATGCAGCACCTCGTCCCACCCCTTCCGCATTGGCTTGGTCGGTTCCGACGGAGAAGGAAGCGGCGTCGACGACGGCGAGCCAGAAGGCGCTGCTCTGCCCCTTGTGGCCCGGAGTGGAACTGCACAAAAGAGCCCTCTAGGAACCCAACTAGGGGTCTGTGCAAAGTCAGCTACAAGTACACTAGTTGTTATCAGTGGACACATTGATCTTGGCTATGTACTTAAAACGATTTGCTATTTGCCCCATTAAATTTAATGTAAATCCATGTGCTAGTTATTAATAACCTAATCTTAAGATATTACAATGTGCTAGTTTTGGCTTTTTTTTTTAAAGTAGTAATATGAGATAAGTTGGTCTACTTGAGTTCTGGCACTAACAAAAATAACTCTTCATGATAAAAGTGTCTCCTGCTTAAATAAAGAGGAATGTTTTGGTGGAGACCTGCTCTAAAAGTGGGAAATGAAAATGGAGAAGGCACATAAATAATGCAAACGAAATGCAAAAAGAGATGAGAGCTACTGGACAAACTACATAGGCATGTTGCTGGGAGCTGAATCTAGAATGTCACACGTGCTGGGCAGGCACTTTGCCACTGAGCTATCCCAGCCCTTAGTAAGTATTTTAAGCATATAGTTTGCATTATTATAGCAATTAATCAGACTGAGAAGGGAGGTGGGGCAACCTCCCTAGGACGTATGCCGGATTACACAGGAAATGAGCGGCATCCCCAAATGTCAGGACAGGAACAAGGTGCCCCAGTTGTAGAGTTGATTGGCAGTAACTGTGCCCACCTATCTTAGTCTTGGCTGGTGTTTATAAAATGCTTTATTATCTGAGCCCCTGAGAGACTGGGGTTGTGTGTGTACTTTCCTATTGCTGTGAGAAAACAGTACAACCAAGGAAACTTACACCCAAGGAGAACAAAACTGGTTCCTTTTTTTTGGTATGGTGCTGCTGGTTATATTGGGGCCACTGGAGATGGCGAAGAGCTAAGCTGACTCCTCCCTCAGTGACAGCTTTTGCTGTAATTTAGATTATAGGAAAACACCGTGTCCTCCTCCTCTTCCTCCTCCTCCTCCTCCTTCTCTTTCTTGATCCATTGACTAAACAGAGTAGCTTTGTTCTTTTTATCTGTGGCCCTTGGCATCTGTGGGTTGCTAGCCCCTCGGCCAGTCAGTCTGGGAAAAGAAAGGCAACAAAACAAAACGCTCCCCCAGGAGCTCACTAATGTGTCATTCTTCCAAGCGCAGAGCTATTGGCTCTGCATCTTTCCTGTACGTTCTGAGGTCATGCTATGTCCATCTTGTGTATGGTGTCAATTGTTTACTTTCACTCAGCAAGAGGAACAGAGAAGAATGCTGCACATGTCTCCTTTCTGGAAGCAGAGATCTATTCCCTTTGTTTCATTCTCTCTGAGCACTAAGAGTTGCTTTACAGTCTGGTGTGGTAGCATAAGCCTTTAATTCCAGCACTTAGGAGGCAGAAGAAGGTGGATCTATGTGAGTACGGGGCGAGGCTGGTCTACAAAGTGAGTTTAGGACAGGCAAGACTACATAGAGAAACCTTGTCTTGAAAAACCAAAGTAAATTGAATGATTATTAATATTTAGTATTGATTTATAATTTTAGTATAATCAGCACTTACTTCTTAACCAGCTATATACCCAAATAACTACACAGAGAGACTACTATCCATTTAATTAGCCTCGAGCACAATGCTGTGCAGTAATTACTCCATCCTAAACCTCCAAACTAGTATAGTTTCCTCGCATTCAGATTTCCCACATTATATTTGCTTTTTACTCATATTCTAGGTCAGGTTCATGTCTCCTGATGTTTCCCAGTCCTCTGCATGTGCACTACCCACCTCCATCCTTCCTGCTCTTTCTCCTCCTCTCACTGGACCAAGATGTTCCACCCTATTCTCTGTTATTGCTCAGTATTGGCTAGTTGGATTTTATTGGCAATACAGAGAACAAATTATGACATGTTTACACAGACTTGAGACAGGAGATATGAAGGAGCAATAAAAAAATTTTTTTTGTTATGATCCCAAGAGTGGGATGAGGAACAGACTTGTGAGAGAACAGGTGATGTTAATCCACTAGAAGACAGACCACCTTGTGCTGGAGCTTGATTGTGGCCAGATGAAGAACATCAGTGGCCAGACTGTGGGAGGAGCTATATATATGAACCCAAAACAGGGGAGGTGACTTTCTGGAGAGACTTAGGATAGTTTTGGCTACTTGTTGCTCCACTTCGAGGTGCTCCTAGAGAGAACCGCTGGAGGGAAGGCTTCGGGGCTGTGGGCTCCTGCTGAGGTTCCCATTCCAGTTGCTCCAGGTTCTAGCAGAAGTCCTGCTTACTACACCAGGAGAATTGTTCCTCACAACTGATATCCTTAAGCTTTCATTATTATGTTCTTTAATCTCCTTTTCCTATTGTTTAGGTTAGCTGGGTTATAAGTGAGGCACTCTTGGTTTATAACTTCATAATAAAATATAATTGTTAAGAAAATTGAGCCCACAGGGATACTTAGAATAAACATCACAATGCAATGCCCGGGTTGAAATCAGAGAGCGGGGCAGAGAAATCAGCATTTGAGTGAAAAAGGGTAAAGTGTACACAGTCCACAAGAATATTGTGCCAAAAACAACAAACAAACAAACAAGTAGTTGCTTTACATGGGTTGGAGAGATGCCTTGTCAGGTAAAGATTGTTGTCATACAAGCCCGACAACATGAGTTTAACCCCTCCAAACCCACTGCAAAAGCAGGATAATGTGGTGTAGTGAAGTGAATCTGTAATTCTAGCACTGCTACATAGACATGGAGGCAGAGACAGGAAACCACCTTCCCTGGAGCACACAGCACAGCAGCGAGAAACAACAAAGACCTTCTCTGGGGGTGGGAGGAGAGAACTGACTTACAGATGCCATCCTCTGGTCTCCACACGTGTGCCATGGAATGAGTGCACACACAGTCAGTTATACACACATGCATGTACAGACTTGTTAAAAAGATATTAATGCACTAAAATTCAACAAAAATACAAATTTAATCATTCCCAACTGATACAAAGCCAAATATGCCTTTATCTCTCTAACACTGATGATACTTTATATTAAAATCTTCAACTGAAAATTAAATATCTGGAATATTTTTGGATAAACCTTCTACAATAGAATAACACAAGCGACACAAACATCTCTGCCAATTGCTTTAAGAAAAATATTTGAAATTCAAACAAAGAATTTGAAAATAAGGCATAGCTTTCACCTTTTAAATTCTCAGAGATATCTAATATTTGCAAAGAATAAGTAATAAAAGAAATTGGTATAATATTTGAGATACCAACTTATCAAAAATCTATAAAGACAGTAATGTAATTTTATCTAGACTTGTCAGTGAGCATACAAAAACGGTGATCAGAGATGCAAATTAAAAATGATAGTGAAATAATATCTACTTACTAAGTTTGTAAAAATCAAAGCCTGATAATATATAATGTTGGTAGTATAGAGAACAATAGATGCTAGAGATGTGAACTGATGCAAGCACTTTAGAAAACAGACATTTTTCTGACAGAGATGAAGATACAGCGCCAACAATCTAGACAGGACATGTGAGGCTCCTAGCTCGAGAAGACAGGAGAAAGATTGAAATATCTATAACACTGTTGCTCATAGAGGCCAAACAGGAGAAACTTCAAACTGCTATGGACATAGAATAGATACCTTCTTACATAGAATACACAATATAATGGTATACAGCAAAAAGAGCCAACAAACCAAAACTAGTGGATAACTATAGATAGATATCCTATAGATAACTATAGGTAGTTATAGTTAACTAGAGAGATAGTTATGTAGTTAACTATATCTATATAATTATATAACATAGATAGCTATTACA
This sequence comes from Acomys minous, assembly GCF_964271855.1. Taxonomy (NCBI): domain Eukaryota; kingdom Metazoa; phylum Chordata; class Mammalia; order Rodentia; family Muridae; genus Acomys; species Acomys minous. Next base: position 70,302,256 of record NC_140501.1, read on the forward strand.
AACTATTGAGCAAAGGGAAAAAGTTATTAAAAAACAATGATTCTAGTTTTTTAAAATACTAGAAGACAATTTTTAAGACGTATTTTGTAGTATTTAAAGAGTGTATTTTTATTATTTTTCACCAAGTGTGTGTTGTGTATATGCACAAGAATGAGGGTGCACAGCGAGGCTGGAGGTTTGGATCCCCTGGAGCTGGTGTTACAGGTAAGCCATCCAACCGGAGTGCTGGAAACCAAAATCATGTCTTCTGGAAAAACAGTAAGGGATCGTAACTGCTGAGCCATCTATCACTCCAGCCCTATCCATGGTGTTTAGAACTGTAAAGGACACAGAAAACAATGACTGTAGATGCTGCGGCAGTCACTGCTGCTTCAGATGGGTCACTGGAGCTAGGAATGGAGAAGGTACATGTGGGACTTAGAACCTGGCCAATGTTGTGTTCTTGACTTAGGCTCCAGCTATATGGGTATATCCTTTGAAACCATTCCTTTAATTTTATATACATACTTATTTATTTGTGTGTGTTTATGAGGCTTATGCAGGTACCACAGCACATAGTTGGGGGGCGGTCAGAGGACAACTTGACAGAACTGGTTCTCACCTTCACCATGTGGGATCTAGGGGTCAAACTCTAACTAGCAAGCTTGGAAGTAAGCACTCTCTGCTGCAGAGACATTTCATCAGCCCTGACATTATTCTTTAGACCATTTATAAATGCTTCTATGTACCCATATATTGATAGGATGCATTTTGAGAAAAGTAGACAAGAATAAAAATTTCTGATTGCCTGCCTACTGTGTCAGCCAAGGTTCTTTATAGGAACAGAACCAATGGGGGAGGGGGGGCGTGGCACGCAAGGGGTCACACGCACTTCTATGTATGCATGCATAGTTACATAGGAGGATTATAAAAAGTTATTAACTTATTTGTGTGTGTGTGTGTGTGCATGTCCGTGTGTGCAGTTGTGTGTGCCCTGGTGTATATGTGGAGGTCAAAACACACCTCTTGTGACTTGGTTCTCAGCTTTGTCCCTAGCTAAACAACCTCTCTTTGTTGCTGTCCTGCACACTCCAAGGCAGCTGTCCCAAAAGCTTCTTGGTGATTCTCCTGTCTCTACATCTATCTTGCCATAGGAATGCTGGGATTGCAGGTACTCTACTACATGTGTTTTTTTTTACATGCGTTCCAGGGGTTCAAACTTGGGTTGGATCAGGCTTGTACATTGGGTACCTTTATTCACAGAGCAACCTACCTATCTGGCCCAACTTATATTGGCTTACATGCCTGGCTATCTGCTTCATTCAAGAAACTGTAAACCCCATAACAATGACTCAGCCTAGTGCAAGGCTGAAGAAATGCAAGCTTCCTAAAGAGCCATGGCTGTGACTCCAGCTTGAAGGGTTTGGAGCAGCTGGGGTCTGATGCACACAGGTGATGGCAGCAGCAGTAGCTGAATCCTCTTAGGAAGAATCAGCATTGCATGCTGGCTGGCTTCTTCCAGTGATCCATCTCAGTCCCCAGCCTCTTGGATGTTACCACCAACATTAGGATGGTCATCTGGCCATAAAACAGAAGACTCTTGCCATATGTAGTAAGGCCCTTCCATTGCAAAACATCAGTGAATGTTTTTTATTGAATAGTTTTATTTTTTAAATGTGGTATTATAAGAATCTTGTAGTCCAGGTCATATGGAGAGACAGATTAAAAGTCTGTAAGAAGAGCACTGTTTCCCTGGAGTTCCAAGATGGCGGCACCTATCACGCACTGTATCTCACCTACCGCATGGAGACCATGAACCAGACTGGGAGCCACAGACACCAAGACCTGTAGAACACTAGGTGAGTGGGGTCCCACACAGTGCAGACTACTGGCAGATCTGACCCAGGGTCAATCAACAGCCCACGGACGTCCTGAACCCACTCGCCAGACTTTGGAACTAAACCCACCTGTAGCTACAGCTGGCCTCTATAGCCCAAGTGCAGTGTCTGGGACAGTGGAACACCAGAGCTCCTGGCCTGGGGATGTCTTAGGGCAACAGGTGAATCTGTCCTTGGACACCCTCACCTACCCCATGCCAGTCCATGGAAAGGCCTGGAGACCACTCTTAGGAGAAGCTGAAACAGCCCTGAGGGGTCTGGATGGGGGTCTGAGCTGCAGCCATAATTCAGTGGGACAGAACCACCACAGTCCTGCTGTCTGAACAGGTCCAGGCAGGAACCTATCTACCCGCCACAGCAGTCTGTGCCTGCACAATTGGGCAGATAAAACCTGGCCTGGCCAGTCCTCATGGCCCGGTGGGATCTACCACATGTTTGGGAGAGGCTGGAGAGAGGACAGAAAATTAAACAATGGCCCCCAACACAACTGGTCTGAATCCCTTCAGTAGCTTGAACGGGATCAGACAGAAGCCTACCTCTGCTGCTCCAGTTGGGAGCTTAAGGTGTAGCGCAAAGTCTCCTGGAGCAGAAACCAGGTCACCTGCCTGTTCCAGGGAAGAACTCCTTGATTCCCACAGGCAAGGGCACATGACCTATGATCACTTACCAACTAACCACTCTCAACAACCAGTGAAGGACACCAGAAGCTACCACCCAACATCAGAGATTGCAAGATGACTAAAGGACAGTGTAAGAATGCAAACAACAAAAACCAAAACAACTTGGCATCTCCAGATTCCAGCTATCTAAAAGAAAGCAACCCTGAGAACTCAAACACAATTGAAACACAAGGAAATGACCTCAAATCCTTAGTAATGAAGATGATAATGAAGAAATGAATAAAATCCATAAACAGATACAGAGAGATGCAACCAAACAGGTTGAAGACATAAAAGAAGCCTATAGATGCAGCAGCCCTGTCCTCCCGCTCGGCCACACAGGATGGTTATGGAAAAGCCTAGTGCCCTGCTGATTGGGCGTGCTTATGGACAGTAGTACACCCTGATGAACCAGGCGCCGGACATGCTGTACAGATTTTATGAAAAGAATTCTTCCTATGCCCACAGGGGCTTGGATACCAACAGGAAGCCAGCAGATGCAGTCTACGGGCAGAAGAAAATCACATAAAAGTGATGTCACAAACCTTCACCAACTGCCACACCAAGATCCGCCAAGTGGATGCTCATGTCACTCTGAATGATGGGGTGGTGGTCCAAGTGAGGGGGATGCTGTACAACAACAACCAGGCTCTGAGGAGGTTCATGCAGACCTTCATCCTTGTTCCTGAGGGCTCTGTTGCCAACAAATTTAATGTTCATAATGACATGTTCAGATACCAAGATGAGATCTTCAGTGCCTTTGTCACGGAGCCTCAGGAGGGTGAATCTGAGGAAGAAGTGGAAGAACCTGAAGAAAGACAGCAGACACCAGAGGTGGTGTCTGATGATTCTGGAACTTTCTATGACCAGACTGTCAGCAGTGACTTGGAGGGACATTTAGAGGAGCCTGTTCTAGAGCCAGAACTAGAACCAGAGCTGGAACTGGAGCCAGAACCTGTACCTGACATCCAGGAGGACAAGCCTGAGCTGCACTGGAGGAAGTTGCTCCTGAGCATGTGCAGAAGAGCACTTCCCGGGCTCCAGCAGACATAGCCCCAGCACAGGAGGACTTGAGGACATTTTCTTGGGCATCTGTGACTAGTAAGAACCTTCCTCCTTGTGGGGCTGTTCCAGTGATGGGGACACCACCTCATGGGGTCAAAGTGCCACCTTCACAGCCCTGTCCAGAATCGAAGCCTGATTCTCAGATTCCACTACAAAGGCCTCAGAGGGATCAGAGAGTTTGAGAGCAACAGATCAATATCGCTTCACAGAAGGGACCCTGGTCAATCCGTGAAGTTGGTGAACTAGGAGATGAGGAACCTCAAAGAATGGTGAGGCACGCTGACAGTCACCAGCTCTTCATCAGGAACTTACCACATGGGGTTGACAACTCTGAACTGAAAGATTTTCCCAAAATTATGGGAATGTGGTGGAGCTGCACATCAACTGTGGTGGGAAGTTACCCAACTCCGGTTTTGTTGTGTTTGATGATTCTGAGCCTGTTCAGAAAGCCCTTAACAATAGGCCCATCATGTGCTGTGGAGCGGTCTGTCTGAATGTGAAAGAGAAGAAGACTTGAGCTGCCAGGGAAGATGACTACAGGGATAATAGCCTTTGGGTACCAGGAGGCCCCTGTGGTGGGCCAAGTGGTGGGATGAGAGGCCCTCTGCATGGAGGCATGGGCAGAAACCAGGCTTTGGCATGGGCAGGGGAATTACAACTTCAAGGCAGTGAAATGCTTAGCCCAGATCTCCACAAAGCACACAGCCCCAACTCCTGCAGAATTGGTGAATTCCTTCAACCAGCCTTTTGTATCTTGGAGTTGTCTATTATAAACTGCTTGAGTTTGTACAATGTTATTTCACTTGTATTCATGGTGTGTGCTCCCCAGCCCTTTCTCCTCCCCTGACTTTTTAGTCCTTCACTTCCAGTTTTCCAGAATGATACTTTAGGAGGAATAGTTTTTAAAGAAGATGAAAGACTGACCTTCAGTCTCACGCTGCATATATGCTGGAGTCTAACAGCCATTCCCCAAAGGAGCGTGTCTCAGTTTTCACTGACAATGGATGTTCCTTTGTTGGGAAACATAGGATTTGATAAACATTCTGAAAGCAGGAAAAATCCATATTGTCTATCAAGAGTCATGACTTTGCCAGGTGGTGGTGGCACATGCCTTTAATCCCAGCACTAGGGAGGCAGAGGCAGGTGGATCCCTGTGAGTTCAAGGCCACCCTGGTTTACAGTGCGAGTCCAGGGCAGCCAAGGCTACACAGAGAAACTCTGTCTCTAAAAACCAAAAAAAAAAAAAAAAAAAAAAAAAAAAAAAAAAAAGAGTCACAACTTCCTTCTGGTGTGGAAGGAGATGTGGAACCTCAAAGGATGCCGCTGGGTCCCTGCTGGTGTGGCTAACTGAATAAAAGGTGTTTCCAGAACTTTGTTCTTTTGACATGTGATTACTAAACAGTTCTAAACCTCTCTTTTACCATTAGATTTTAAATTGTGATGTAGCCAGTCAATGTCTAGGACACAGCTAAGGACTTTTGTTGAACTGTTAGATTTTTTTTGAGGTAGAATTTTTCATGTTTTATTTGTATTTGTAAAAAGAAAGAAAGAAAGAAAGAAAGAAAAAGAAAGAAGAAAAAAGGACAAAAATATCCCCACAAGAAAACAAACCCCCGCATCTGATAACAAAACCAAGCAAAAATGTGCCTTCTATTTATTTGTGATTCTGGCCCTGCGATTGTTTAAAGAAAAGTAATAAAGATTCTAGATTTGTTTTCAGATTCAGAGGGGAAAAAAAAAGAGAGAAAGAAAAAAAAAAGGGCCACTAGAAGAAATTCAGGAAAATACAAACAAACAGATGAAGTAAAACAGTTCAAGATCTGAAGATGAAAAAGGAAACAATGCTAAAGGTACACACAGAAGAAAAACAGGAACTAGAGACCTTACAGAAAAAAGCAAACAACACAGAGATGAACTTCTCTAACAGAATCCAAGAAATGGAGGAACGAATCTTAGGACTAGAAGCTACAATTGTAGAACTTGAAGCAACCATCAAAGAAAATGCTAAATCTGAAAAATTCCTGACACAAAACATCCAAGAAATTAAGGGCAACATGAAAAGATGAAACTTGAGGATAATAGGCATTGAGGAAAGAGAAGACACCCAACTCCAAGGCCCAGAAAATATCTTCAACAAAATCATAGGAGAAAATTTCCCCAATTTAAAGAAAGAAATGCATTTAAACATACAAGAGGCCTACAGAACACCAAATAGAATAGACCAGAAAAGAAAATCTTTCCATCACATAATAATAAAAACACAAAATGTACAGAACAAAAAAAAAAATATTAAAAGTGGCAAGAGAAAAAGGCCAAGTAACATATAATGGCAAACCAATCAGAATAACACCTAACTTCTCAACAGAGACCATAAAAGCCAGAAGGGCCTGGACAGAGGTCCTGAAAGCCCTAAAAGACCACAGATGCAAGGCCAGACTAATATATCCAGCAAAGCTATCAATAACCATAGATGGAGAAAACAAGATATTCCATGAAAACACAAATTCAAACAGTACCTATCCACAAACCTGGCCTTATAGAAGTTACTAGAAGGAAACCTCCAAACCAAAGTTTCAAGCTACAACCAAAATTACCCAGGAAACAGATTATTACACTGTCACAAAAATGTAACCACACAAACACTCTAGTGCAACCAACATAAAAAACAAGGGACTTAACAGTCACTGGTCATTAATATGCCTCAATATCAATAGTCTCAATTCTCCAATAAAAAGACATAGACTAACTGAATGGATGCATAAACAAGACCTAACATTCTTCTGCATTCAAGAAACACATCAATGACAAGGATAGACATTACCTCACGGTAAAAGGCTGGGAAAAGGTATTCCAAGCAAACACACACAAGAAGCAAGTTGTGTAGTCATTTTAATATCTAATAACATATGAAGATGGTCACTTCATACTTATCAAAGATAAAGTCAACCAAGAGGACATCACAATTCTAAACATCTATGCTCCCAATACAAGGGCACCCACATTTGTAAAAGAACTATTAACAAAGCTTAAACCACACATCAATCCCCACACATTGATAGTGAGAGACTTCAACATTCTATTGTCACCAAAGGGTAGGTCAGTGAAAGAGAAACTAAACCAAGAAATAAGGACACTGACCAACATCATGAATCAAATGGATCTAACAGATATCTACAGAACTTTTCACACAAACAGAAAGGATTATACCTTCTTCTTAGCACTCCATGGAACCTTCTCCAAAATTGATCATATAGTAGGTCACAAAGCAAGCCTTAACAGATTCAAAGAGATTGAAATAGGATACCTTATATCCTATCAGATCACCATGGTCTAAAGCTGGACTTCAACAACAACAGAAATAACAAAAAGCCTACACACACATGGAAAGTAAACAACTCTCTACTTAATGACACCTGGGTCAGGGAAGAAATAAAGAAATAAATTAAGGACTCCCTGAAATTTAATGAAAATGAAAGAACAACATACTCAAATCTGTGGGACACATTGAAAGCGGTGCTAAGAGAAAAATTCATAGCACTAAGTGCCTTTATAAAGAAATTGGAAACATCCCATATAAGCAACTTAATGACACACTTGGAAGCCCTGAAAAAAAAAAAGAAACAAAACACCCAAGAAGAGTAGATGTCTGGAAATAATCAAACTCAGGGCTGAAATCAATGCATTAGAAACAAAGAGAACAATTCAAAGAATCAACAAAACCAGGAGTTGGTTCTTTGAGAAAATCAACAAGATAGGCAAACCATTAGCCAAACTAAATAAAAAGCAGAGAGACACTATCCAAATTAACAAAATCAGAAATGAAAAGGGAGACATAACAACAGACACTAAAGAAATACAAAGAATCATAAGATCCTAATTCAAAGGCATATATATGCCACAAAATTTGAAAATCTAAGGGAAATGGACACTTTCTTGATCGATTCCACTTGCCAAAATTGAATCAAGATCAGATAAACAAAGTAAATAGTCCTATTTCTCCTATAGAAATAAAAGCAATCTTTGATAGTCTCCCAACAACAACAACAACAACAACCCAGGATCAGATGGTTTCAGCACAGAATTCTACCAGACCTTCAAAGAAGAGCTAATTCTGATACTCTTGAAGCTACTCCAAAAGATAGAAATTGATGGAACATTACCAAATTCATTCTATGAGGCCACAGTCATGTTGATAACTAAACTCCACAAAGACCCAACCAAAAAAAAGAGAAAATTTCAGACCAATTTCTCTTATGAACATTGATGCAAAAATACTCAATAAAATACTCGCAAGCCAAATACAAGAACATGTCAAAGATATCATTCACCATGACCAGGTAGGCTTTGTTCCAGGAATGCACGGATCGTTTAATATAAGGAAATCCATCAATGTAATCCACCATATAAACAAACTGAAAGAAAAACCACATGATCATCTCCTTAGATGCAGAAAAAGCATTCAACAAAATCCAACACCCATTCATGTTTAAAGTTTTGGCGAGATTGGGGAAACAAGGCACATACCTAAACATAAAAAAGGCTATATACAGCAAGACAATAGCCAACATCAAATTAAGTGGAGAGATACTGAAGGAAATTCTTCTAAAATTGGAGACCAGACAAGGCTGCCCACTTTCTCCATATCTCTTCAATATATTTCTTGAAATTCTAGCCAGAGCAATAAGACAACAAAAGGAGATCAAGGGGCTCCAAATGGGAAAGGAGGAAGTCAAATTATCCCTATTTGTGGATGATATGATATTCTACATAAGGGACCCCCAAAATTCCACCAGCGAACTCCTACACTCCTACAGCATATAAAGACCTTCAGCAAATTGGCTGGATACAAAATTAACTCAAGAAAGTCAGTAGCCTTCTTTTATACAAATGACAATCATGCAGAGGAAGAAATTAGGAAAACTGTACCCTTCACGATAACCACAAGCAATATAAAATATCTAGGAGTAACTCTACCCAAGCAAGTGAAGGACTTGTTTGAAAAATACTTCAAATCTCTGAAAAAAGAGATTGAAGATATCAGAAGATGTAAGAATCTCCCTGTTCATTGGATCGGCCTGCTGGGGTTCGACTAAAGCTTGGGAGGAGAATCAACCTGTATGAAGAAGAGAGCACAAGACATGAAGAAATGGGGCAAGTCTAGATTCTGATCAAACCCCATGAATTGAAAATTTTCAGAGTTTTTATAGGCATGGGGGCATGGGTGTTTGTATAAGCGAGGGTTGCTATGGATACCTAACTCTAGAATGCTCCAGAAGTGTCTACCTTTACAGCTGCTATAATCATAGAAGAGGGGGAAATTCCAAAGAGAAAGGGAAGTTGTAAAAGATCTGGTTAGTCAGGAAAAAGTTCCCAGAACTGCTGCTCACAGGCAGCTGGCCTTTAATCTGATTTTACCAGTAGTCTTACTGGAAAACTAGTTTATAGCCAGAAAGGAATATCTCTTACTATGAGCTCGAGGGTCTTAGAATAACCGTCCCCCACAGTAAACCACAACAGGCGTCTAACTGCCGAACCACGACAATGTCAGCTGGTTTCTGGTAAATGACACACCACTGGAGAAATAGGAGCCTAAAGGCTCTGACAAGATGGCTGAACACTGGCCATATGGCCTACTGTCCCCAACAGTTCATGGATCGGGAGAATTAACATAGTAAAAATGGCCATCTTACCTAAAGCAATTTACAGATTCAATGCAACCCCTGTCAAAATACCCACACAATTTTTAAAAAGACATTGAAGGATCAATTCTCAACTTCATATGGAAAAGCAAAACCCCAGAATACCTAAAATAATCTTATACAATAAAAGATCCTCTAGAGGAATCGCCATACCTGATCTCAAGCTGTATTATAGAGCAAGAGTAATTAAAACAGCAATAGGCTGATTGATCAATGGAATTGAATCAAAGACATCGAATCATCGAATTAAGAATCAAATTCACACACATATGGTCACTTGATTTTTGACAAAGAAGCATTTTCAACTAATGGTGCTGGTCCAACTGGATGTCTACATGTAGAAAAATGCAATTAAACCCATGTTTGTCACCATGCACAAAACTCAAGTCCAAGTGGATTAAAGACCTCAACAGAAAACCAGAGACACTAAATCGGTAAGAAGAAAAAGTGGAGAAGAGCCTGGAACACATTGGCACAGGAGACAAATTCTTAAACAGAACACCAACAGCCCAGACCTTAATGCCAACAATTAATAAATGGGACCTCATGAGGCTGAGAAGCTTCTGTAAGGCAGAAAACACTGTCAACAGAACAAAGGGACTACTACAGACTGGGAAAAGATCTTCACCAACCCTACATCTGACAAAGATCTAATATCCAAAATATGCGAAGAACTCAAGAAATTAAACACCACCAAACCAAATAACCCAATTAAGAAATGAGGCACAGAACTAAACAGGGAATTCTCATCAGAGAGTTATCGAATGGCTGAGAAACACTTAAAGAAATGTTCAACGTCTTTAGTCATCAGAGAAACGCAAAACAAAAAAGACTCTGAGATTCCATCTCACACCCATAAGAATGGCTAAGATGAAAAATTCAAGTGACACCACATGTTGGCAAGGATGTAGAGAAAGAGGAACACCCCATTGCTGGTGGGAATGCAAACTTGTACATCCACTTTGGAAATCTATCTGGTGCTCTCTCAGAAAACTAGGAATAAGGCTTCCTCAAGACCCAGCTGTTCCACTCCTTGGAATATACCCAGAAAATGCTCCACCACACAACAAGGACATATGCTTAACCATGTTCATAGCAGCCTTAGTCATGATAGTCAGAACCTGGAAACAGCCTAAACATCCCACAGTTGAAGTTGAAGAATGAATGAAATACTACTCAGCTATTAAAAACAAGGAAGTTCAGAAACTTGTGGACAAATGGATGGAACTAGAAATGATCATACTGAGTGAGTTAACCCAGGAGCAGAAAGACTCACATGGTATATATGCACTTATAACCGGGCACTAGCCCAAAAGTCATGTCCCATGAAAGTCTTTATTTACCAGGACATTGGGATAGATGTGCGGACATCCCATTGGGATTCTAGGTAAGAGAAATATAAGAGAATGGCAAAGTAGAAGGATCCAGAAGGTCCTAGAAACCTACAAGAAGAACATCATGATGGGTCAATCCGGGACCGGGGGCTCTGCATAAACTACTGCACTAACCAAGGACAATACAAGTAGTAAACATCAAACCCCCTACTCTGTTCTAGCCAATGGACAGGACATTTTCCACAGTTATGTGGAGAGTGGGGATTGACTCTGGCATGAACTCTGATGCCCCATATTTGACCATTTCCCCATGTGGGGAGGCCTGGTGGCACTCAAAGAAAGAATAAGCAGGTTATGACCATATAGTGGGGGAGGAGGTCCCCTTCAGTCATAGACTTAGAGGAGGGGAATAGGGTGAAAGTGGGAGGGAGGGAGAAATGGGAGGATGCAAGTGATGGGATAACAATTGAGATGTAATCTAAATAAATTAATAAAAATTTAATCAATTACTAATTATTTTTATGTTAGTTCTAGGGGTGACTTGTCTTTATATTCTGCTTCCTCTCAGTATTCTTGTGATCTTAAACAAATTTTTTTCTTTTGCCTATGTAAGTGGCACCAGGATTGGAAGCCAAAGCCTCATATCTAGGCAAGCTCTGTAAGCACAGTCTGCTATTTCAGCAGCTCTTGAACAAGTTTGTTAAGTCCTCTGATCTTTTTCCTGTATATCTGAAACATGACAATAGAATTGCACCATCCACATAAATTTGTGCTGAAGATGAAGTAAAGTGGCTGGAGCGATGGCTCAGCACTTAAGAGCACATGCTGCTTTAGCTGAGGGCCCAGGTTAGGTTCCCTACACCCATGGGTTGCTCACGACTACTGGAACTTCAATTCCAGGGCTTTGATGCCCTCTTCTGGCCTCTGTTGATACCTGCACACATATGGGTGCACACATACTGAGTTAACCCAGAAGCAGAAAGACTCACATGGTATATACTCACTTATAACTGGGCACTAGCCCAAAATACCTGCACCCCATACACATCATATACACTGTTAATTTTTTTTGAAGATTAAGTTTAGTAAAAAGAAGAACCTGCCTACTTCTTGAGTTAGGGGAGGAAAATCACCTAAAACTACAATGTTATGACTCAGCTCTGCCTCATCTTGCTATGTATCCCATATATGTATTCCATAGCCCTTTATTGTGACATTGGAAAAGTTGCCATGGGCTGCAGATGACATTTTAAGAGCATTTACTTGGGGCTTATAACTGGGCACTAGCCCAAAAGTCATGTCCCATGAAAGTCTTTATTTACCAGGAGATTGGGATAGGTGTGCGGACATCCCATTGGGATTCTAGGTAAGAGAAATATAGGAGAATGGTGAAATAGAAGGATCTAGAGGGTCCTAGAAACCTACAACAAGAACATCATGATGGGTCCATCGGGGACCAGGGAGGTCTGCATAAACTACTACAGTGGTTAAGAGCACTGTCTGCTCTTCCAGAGGTCCTGAGTTCAATTCCCAGCAACCACATGGTGCTTCACGACCACCTATAATGTGATCTGATGTCCTCTTCTGACATTCAGGTGAAACACTGCTGTATATGCAATAATAAGTAAATAAATGTTTAAAAAGAGCATTTACTTGGTAGAGTAGAGAAGAGGAGCTGAGTAAGGGGTAGGGAAAGTGTTTGCCAAGTAGCCACAGTAGTAATGTAGGCAGAGCTGACTTTGGTCTCAACTGGAGCATGGCACAGAAATCAGGAACAACTGGATTAATGCATCATGATACTCAGATTTAAATATATCATTTTCAGACAGTATGACCTAACTAAATTTTCTGCACCCATTTTTGCACTTTGAACTAATTTTTTTTTCTAAAAAGATACTTTTATATAGAGCAGTTAGTAGTTTCAGAATCTATGGATGTCAAAACATGTCTGTTCTTCATTCTGATTCTGAAAGATGATTTATTTGGATACAATTTTTTAGATTCAGTCCTGATGTGCTAGCACATACCTGTAATGCCAGTGCTTGGGAGGTGGAGGCAGGAGATCAGGAGTCCAGGGCACCCTTGGCAACATAGTGATTGAGTTACCTTGTTTTCAACAACCAATAAATAAGTACATAAATAAAATTGTAGATTCGTAGTGTTCTGCCTAGGAACCTCAGTTTCTTTTTGTTGATGAGAAACTGCTTTCAGGCTTGAGAGATGGCTCAGAGGCTAAGAGCACTGACTGCTTTTCTGGAGGTTCTGAGTTCAATTCCTGGTAACCACACAGTTGTTCACAACCATCTATAATGTGATCTGATGCCCTCTTCTGGCCTGCAGATGTACATGCAGGCAGAGCACTGTGTACGTAATAAATAAATTTGTAAAAAAAGGAAAGAAAAGAAAAGAAACTTACCAATTAAGTCACAACTCCTTTAAATAATTTGTATTTTCCTTATTTAACATTTTAGGGGGTTTCTTTATTTAAAAATTTCTGTAATGCATAAATTTATTTCTCTGTGGTGCTTGTTTCTTTCCTGTTTGAAGACTCTCATCTCTTAGTTTCAGAAAGTGCTCAGCCATCTTTTCAGATTGTTTCTCTGTCATGTTATTCTTCAGTTTCTTCTGGAACTCATGGCTTCTCCTGTTTCCATTATCTTCACTATTTTGCATTTTTTAAATCTCTTGGAATTGTGTTTCGAGGTTATATCATGCACTCTTTTTTCCCCCAACCAGCTGATTATGTTTTGAGTTATACAGATGGCTGGCTTAAATTTGGGCATAGTTTTATTTTTTGTTTTTTAGTTCCTTTTATTGTTTGTTTTGGTTTTTTCTTTTTTCTTTCTTTTTTCCGAGACAGGGTTTCTCTGTGTAGTCCTGGCTGTCCTGAACTCCCTCTATAGACCTGGCTGGCCTCAAACTTACAGCGATCCTCCTGTCTCTGACTCCCAAGTGCTGGGACTAAAAGCATGAGCCACCACTCCTAATTTGGGGATAGTTTAAGTAACCAGTTTCCCTTTAAGTGATTGCTCTTCATTTTCATGTGCACAGAGGCCAGAAGAGGGCATCAGAGTCCCTGGAACTGGACTTAGAGGCAGTTGTGAGCCACCGTGTGCTTCTGGGACCCTAACTCGGGTTCTCTGTAAGAGTGGCAAGTGCTCTTAACAGCTGCGTCATCTGTGAAGCTGTTTTTCATTTGTTTTTACTTTTTATATTTATTTGTTTTATGTTTTATGTTTTTGTTTTTGAAACAGGGTTTTTCTATGTAACAGCCCTGGCTGTCCTGGAACTAACTCTGTAGACCAGGCTGGCCTCACACTCAGAGATTCACATGCCTCTGCCTCCCAGGTGCTGGAATCAAAAGTGTGCGCCGCCACCACCCAGCGTCTCCATTTTTATTTCTAATTGCAATAGTATACATATAAAGCTTACCATCTTAACTATTTATTTTGGTCGTGTCCCTTAGTATTCCTTTCTTCCTGTCCCCAAATATATCATATCCTCACACTACAGGTAGATGTGACCCTGTCTGCCTTCAGTTACTGTTTTCACATGTTATTTACGCTTTTAATGATCAGTTTTCAAATTGCTCAAACTAATGGGTCTTTATGACATTATGATACATATTTGTCATCATATTTTGTCCTAACAAATCCCTTCTCCCTCTGTCCTCCCTCATTCCCCCTGCCATTCCTGACTAGTTGTTCCTTTTCTTTTTTAAACTCCTCCAAAATAGTTTCCTTCTGTTTTCACATCACATGTATCACCTTACTCTCCCCTTTTCCTGTCTTTCCTTAAAATTTCTTCCTCTTTACTCATGGAGTGAAGATCTCCATTCTACACTCATGGCCTAAACACACACACACACACACACACACACACACACACACACACACACACACGAGAGTCGGGGAGAGGGTGGAAGAAAGAGAGAGAGAAGGGAGGAGAGAGAATGTATATCTGTGTGTACCTGAGTGGTACAGCAATAAACATGGATGTGCCAGTATATCATAGTGCACACACACAAGCAGGTACTCACACATCTAAGCCAGTGTTCTGTGCTATATTTTATTGACTCTAGTCTTTTGTATGCATACCTAGGAGTGGGCTGGCTGATTATATGGTACTTCTAATTATTTCTGAGGAAGCTCCACACTGATTTCCACAATGTTTATCTTCTCACGAGCATTGTCTAAGGGTTCCTTTTTCTCCACAATTTTGCTAACATTTGTCCTTTGTTTGCTTGTTGGTAGCCCTTCTGTCTGGAGTGTGACAGGACCTCAGAGCAGTTTTACTAACTTGCACCACCTTGCTGTGTGTGGGTGTTAAACCCGTCTCCATATGTATGAGCTCCCGGAACTTCTCTTAAGAGGTAACTGCCTATTCAGTTCATTTGTTTCTTAGTGTTTAAATTTTGCAGCTCTTTATATGTCTTATATACAAATCACTATTTGATGTGTAACTGGCAAATGTTTTTCCTTATTCTTTGAGTTGTCTCTTCATCCTGGTGACTGTTTCCTTTGCCTTAGGAGACCTTCTTAGTGTCTTGTAATCTCATTTGTCAATTCTTGGGGGTACTCCTGTGACTTTGGGAATCTTTTCAGAAAGTCTTTGCTTGTGTCATATGCTGAAGATTTTTTAAAAAATATTTATTTATTTATTTATTATGTATACTGTGCTCTGTCTGCATGCACATCTGCAGGCCAGAAGAGGGCACCAGATCACAGTATAGATGGTTGTGAGCCACTATGTGGTTGCTGGGAATTGAACTCATGACCTCTGGAAGAGCAGCTAGTGCTCTTAACCTCTGAGCCATTTCTCCAGCCTGAAGCTTTTTTTTTTTTAACCTGTGTTTTCCTCTAGAAGCTCCCACTTTCAGGGCTTACATCAAGGCCTTTCTTCAGTCTACTTTGAGTGATTTTTTTTTGTGAAGAATGAGAGCTATGAACTACACTTCATTGTTCTACACGTGGAAATCTAATTGTCAAATAGGCTGCCAGTTCTCCAGCATTATTGACTGCCTTGTCAAAAACGGGGTGGCTAAGACTGCTGGGCTCATTTCGCAGTCCTCTATTCTATCCCATCTATCTGTGTGTCTACCCTATGCTATCGCCATGATGTTTTGTCATCATGGCTCAGTAATGGAATTTCAGTTCAGGTCCTGTGCTAGCTCCAGCATTATCCTTTCTGCTGAAGGTGCTTTGGTTATTCAGGGTTTCAACATGAATTTTAATATGATTTTCTAGTTCTGTGGAGTGTGACTGCATTGCATAGGTTTTTACCTCTTTTTTGTCTTTAAGAAGTCATTGTGAATAGGATTTTTCATCCTTGGATTCTCTCAAAGTGAGTTGGTCATCAGTACATAGGAAAGCTATTGGTTTTGTGCATTGGTTTTGCATTTTCCAACTTTGCTGAAAGTGCTTTGATAAGAGTTTCTTTTATATAAATAAAATAAAATGTACTTCTTTTATTTACATTTTGCTTTTACTCAGAGTTCCTTTGGAAGGGCTAGTAGAGATTATTCAAGTGGGTTCATATTTCCTAGGCTAGCTCTCTATGTCTCCATTACCCAAGAAAAACCATTAACCGAAGAGCATTGGCCGCTATCACACACAGCTGAACAATGTGCCCTGTCTGTCATCACTGTGTAGCCCAGGCTGCCTTCAGTCCTCCCACCTCTGCCTACAAGTTGCTGGCTTCCCAAGTGGGCTCCACAGCTTCCCTCCGAGTCTTCTAAATTCACTAAGGCTTCTTGGAATAAGGGGGTATTAAGTATAACAAGTGTGGAAAAACGCCTTTGGGGATCCAGACCCATCAGTGGCAAAAGAAGCTCAGCATACGCGGCCACTTCAGCCCATGTCTACTGTAGGATTTCCAGGAACAATCTGGAGTTTCAGAATGACCCGTAGAGCTGCATTCTGCACCAGACATCCATTGTCCAAGCAGAACCAGTGACATGCTTTTGTGAAATAGGATTCAGGCAGCCCGCTGGTGAGAAGGAGAATGTAAGCCTCAGAGGTGGTGACTGCTGAACCCCGAGTGAAAGACTTGGACATCCACAGAGACCAGTGATCCCAGATGCAAGAACTGCATCCCAGAGTATACTGTAGGAGCAAGTATGACTGAAAAGCCTGCAGGAGAAAGTTGTTTACACGTCCCTGGAGATATCGGAACTGAAGGGCCATAGGACTTGCGGAGCCCCCTTGACCTGTTTGACCCTGGAAGGAGAAGGATGAAAGTGTGGTTGAGATGTAAAAGAAAAGATGATATTGAAAAATAAGATAGCTGTACTACAGTGGTGCATGCCTTTAATCTTAGCACTAGGGAGGCAGAGGCAGGCAGATCTCTATGAGTTTGACATAGCCTGGTCTACACAGCTAGTTCTAGAACAGGCGGGGCTACATAGAGAACCCCCCCCATCTCAAACAAACAAACAAACAAACAAACAAACAAACAAATAAAAAAGGTATCTGTAGCCATGCTTGCATGTTCTTCACTCTCTCTCCAAAACAGTTAACTCTGTCCAAGTAACTCTACATCCTCCCACTGGAGTATTGTGAGCTTAAAGACATTATAAAGTAAAAGATGTGGTGCCTGAAAGTAAGTTTTCAGATGGAGGGAAAGTAATTGCTCTTTGCCCCTACCCTGAAGCTAACTCAGTGACCAAAACCTGAAGGCGCTGATAATATTCTTGTGTGTGACTGCTGAGGTGAAAACTTCTCAGTTCTGCTCTGATATGCGTAACTCAGACCACCAAAAGACATGTCTGTATTGAGAGGGAGAGACAATTCTAAGCATGTCAGCCACTCACCTTGCCCACTGTGATCATGTGGCACTACAGCATACTCTAGTGGTGGCAAGGAAAAGCTGTGTCCCCTAGACTGCACAGCGTCTCCACTGCTGGGGAGTCCTGAGAAGGACTTGTTTCCGAAAAGAGCAGAGGAAACTAACAGACTGTTTCAAGACAACTTCCCGCCTGAAAATAAGGAATTTCCAAACCTTACAGTTCTCAAAGAGTAAGGCAAATTCACCCCTCCCCTTCACTCAATACCAAGAGCAAACAAACAAGAATTATTAAGTATCTCCCGACAATCTGAAATGACATCCTACATAGGGAGGTTTCAGGAAAGCTTTGCTTTTGCTTCTCTTCCTAAATCCAATCCACATTCAGAGTTTCTCCTTGGAAATTCTTTAAAGAAGGGAACAGATAGGAGATGTAATACGCTAAGCAAACACCCTTCAGCCATGACTGCTATTACAGACTTGAGTGAGTACTATTATTTTAGATAAATAAGAACAATGGACCAGAACCAATTTTACATAGGGAAATATTGTTCAATTTGTTGCTAGCTTTGCTGAAGTCTCTTCTTCTCTGTGGAGTGATAGTTAATTATAAGTAAGAATGTTTGTTTTTGCTTAGTGATAGCACCATTAGGAATCACATGCAGACATTAATCAGGTAACAACACTGTCACTTGTGTGTGTGTCTCCAAAATGAAGGGATATGTTCTCTTGGTTTTAAATACACCCTCTACTCTTAAAAGTCAAACATGCAAACTGGAAGAAGAAAATTCACCACCCCCCACTACACACCTAAGAAAAGAAAATAAACTCGTAAGCCATATGCTTTGTGTACAATTGTTTAGACTTAAAATATAGAACTATTCAGAATGAATTAAAGAGATTGTGTTTATTTGATTTCAAGTTATCTCAGCAAGAAACACATTTTTCATACCTCTTTGGAAGAACAGCAGGTCAAATGACACATTTCTGCGTGACTCTTTGAGAGTTTTCAGCCACACTGCAGGCTCCATCTGACCTGAGCTCCAAGCTTGAAGGAACAAAAGCTCATGTTTTAAATGTTCCCCTAAGAGCCTTTCTGGGGGTGGGAGAGTCAGGAAGCTGTGACAGGCCATTTTAGTTTTGTTCTATGACACTAACCAGTTTAATTGTATTTCTAACCTAATTAATTTCTCCAAATGCAAACATTATATGGCATATAATTTTGGAATTTTGCAAAAATAAACACAATTTGCTTCAAAGTCACCCACATCCTTGAAACTCTGCAGAGCTCCCCTCTGCAATTTCTTCCTCTTTTTGAGTAGCTTTTCTTTTGGTCCGCGTTCAGCAGCTAAGGTGGGCCTTTGGTACTAATGCTAAGACAAGAACCGAGCAGGTTGTTACAAAGGAGATCCAGACTCCAAGAAAGCAGCTGGTTTTATTAATAAAATAAAAACCACACACTGGTGTAAGTTAAATGAGACTGCGATTCCCTTATTAAATGGTACAATTAAATTAATATGACAAATGTCTGAGGATCACGGGCAAGAGGACCTCATCGGCTGTTTCCGAAAGCAATTATTCTGAATAGAAAGAAAGACTCTGTTCAGAGTGTAACTCAATATAAGGACCTGCAAGTCAAATGTTGAGCTCTCTAGAACTATCAACCTTTGTTCCCATCTTTATGAAAGCAATTCTGCCATTTCCATTCAAGAGAAAGATTGCCAAGCCTGAAATAAAACGCCATAACCGAAAACAAAAACTGGCCTGACCTCCTTGCTACACCTGATGCTTCCAATACCGATTTCCTCTGACTGCTGCTTTCTTCACCTCCCTTGCCCCGGGCTTTCATAATCCAGAGAGGGGGAAAAAATGAATTTCACTTCCCAAATGCTAGAGCTGCTGGTGCAGAACGTAACTAAATACCAGCAGCTGTGCCAGGGCACCTGGGGCCATAGAAAGAGCCTCACAAAAGACTCGGTGATGAGCAGGGTCCCAGCTCTCTGCTTCTCTTGGTTTCCTGGGCTTTAAGACGTGCAGAAAAGATTGCAGCTATGCTCTGTGCAAAGCAACAAGGGTGTGCATGGCGGGGATTGTCGTGGAAAAGACGGGGTAAAACAGATGTTCCAAAAGCTGCAGAAGGGGACCTGAGTCTTGCCACGATTGCGCATGGCTCCAGCTTCTCAACTGAGTGTTCAATTTTACCCCTCGGGGGGGTGGGGTGGGGGGGTGGGGTGGTCATTTAAGATGCAGATTCCAGTTCAGTGAGTGGGGCCTGGGATTCTGCATTTCTTACAAGTTCCTGTGTAGGGTGGATGCAGCTCACACAGGGGCTGGAGCAATTCACTGCCTTTCCTGTGAGTGTGTTCCTCCTGTCATAGGTACAGCTGCTACTCAACTCAAGGATTTTCTTGGAGATGATCACTGTACAGTCTGTTCCCCTGGTGCCTCCCTTAGCTACGGGTGCAGCACAGCTAGCAAAGGGAAAGAGGAATGACGTGCTAACAGTAAACTCTTTACTGAATGTGTTGTTGGTGAATTTGCAGGGGAGGAACGAGGGGGAGGGGCAGGTTCCAAGGCACAGATTCAGTTTTCGCAGACTGACAGTATATTTTGAGATTAAATGCCCAGTCTCTTCCTGCCTCGGTATCCCTCTGTACTGTCACAGCCATCTCCCAGGGGAGGGAGCACGTGCCGCAGGAGAGGACTGGATTTGCAATGGGAGGCCTTTGGGTGACTTTAATTCAGCCTTAAAAATGGGAGTGGATCTGAAGGATTAGAAACCCTGGTGATGTAAGCTTGTACTTCCACCCTAAGTGAATCGTAAGGTCCTGTTCTGCCTGGGCTATGGGGTGAGTTCAAGGCAGGTTGGGCTAATTAGCCAGACTCCCTTCTGAAAAACAAAACAGCTGGATGCAGTCCAATGGCAGAGTGCTTGTCTAGTACGCTCAATGTTTAAGGCCTACTCCAAATCACAGAAGGAAGGAGGCACCTGCGTAAAGCATGGTAGCTGCTCGGTGAGTTATGGGCACTCGCTTTCCAGCGCCGCTTGCTTTAACCCTGGAGCTTTCACATTAGCAGTTAGCTGTGCATTAGAAAGACCTGGCCACTTGCAAAAAGCCCTGTGTTCTCCAGGGCTTACCCTTGACTAATTAATAAAGCCTGAGCGAAGCAAATGAAGAGCATCATTTATAAAGCTCCACGCCTGCAGCTCAGGCTGAGAAGTATAACTGTATCTAAGAAGTGAGAGTCATAGTAATTTCTTTCCATCAGTAGGCATCTACATTGGGGACTAATTAGACAGGGGCAGTATGGATTCTAGAGAAGCATGCCCTCCATATCCCCAAGGCGTGTCTTCTCTCTACTCACCCTGCAGGGGACAGCAATCTGCCATAGCTGGTGCTGGCCAGCCTTTCTCTCTAGACCATAGTCTTGCTGCTATTTGAGTGTGACTCTTGTTTTCTTTGTGATTCATGTTTATTCACTATATTATTCTCTATAACCCCATATGGTTATTTTCTTATCCTCATGCACGTTCATCAGGGTTTTTACCAATCTTTGAAATTAAATGGACTTCCATAGATAAAATAATCACAATGAAAAAAATCTATGGAAAACCTTATAGATTTAAATCCCAGAGAACTCACTCCAGGTGTGTTTGGTTTTACTGGGATGCATCTCATATGAGTTTTATATTTCTCTCTCTCTCTCTCTCTCTCTCTCTCTCTCTCTCTCTCTTCTCTCTCTCTCTCTCTCTCTCTCTCTCTCTCTCTCTCTCTCTCTCTCTCTGTTTTTAGGAGGTGTAGCACAATGCACTGTAACCTAGCCTGGCCTAGGCCACACAGTCCTCCCGTCCCAGCCACTCGCATGCTGGCTTTACAGGCATAAGCTCACGTCTCCATTTATTCCCCACGCAACTCATCTGGCTTTCCTGTGTATTCTTGAGCAAATCAAGTTATCAGTGCTCCTTGTTCTAGCGCACTGCATCTGTTCAATCAATGTCTACCGTGCGGCAGTGAATGGTAAATAAAATACAGCATGTGAGGTGCATCAACTCAGTGCACCTCACCAGGTCTGTTTGATCAGGGTCAAGGCTTTCCAAGCAGTGTGTGGACTGGTCCCTTTGCTAGGCTCCCCGGCTCCTCCCTAACAGGTTGGCTGCCCATTGCTGCTCATGTCCTTGTCTGCAGATCACATGGCAGAGCCGCACAGAGGTCTGTGCTAAGGCATGGAGATCCCAGGCAGTGTTTTGGGGCAGGGGCTACAGCATCTCGCTTAGCTTTTCCTTTACTTCCACTGACCCAGGAATAAGTCCTGGGTCTTACTCCTAACACCATTCCACCGCTGATTCCTAACATGTTGCTCCCAGACTATGCTCCCTGGCTCACTGTCTGTTTCCTTCCCAAGAGGCCTCACAGAATCATTGCTAGATACAGATGGACTCAAGGAATCAGCTGTGGGCCCTAGATGGGCTCTGACGTGCTTGTCACCCACAAGGGGGCAAGGCCTTTAAGGGCCAGTGGCCTGTAATTACCAGATAGGAATAATGACTGTCACTTAGTAGGTGAGAAATATATTTTCCTTGGCATTTCAGAACCACAGAGTGTGATGGCAATTAAAGGCCGTGCAAGAAGCTGCTTGAGTCCAGACATGGTGACTCCCAGCACTCAGGAGGCAGAGGCAGGAGGATCTCTGAGTTGAGGCTAGCCTGATCTATAGAGCAAGTGCCAGGACTAGCTAGTATGACACAGAAAAACCCTGTCTTGGAAAAAAAAATTCAAAGGCGGCATTGCTTGTGACACAGATCTAAGACACTCTCTGCAAGAAAGGCACCAATGTCCTAAATGGCAGAAACATGGTAAAGATCACGTGGGGCACCTGCAAAGCAAAAGTGTGTTAAAAAGTGAAGAGACATAGTGAAAGGCAGTGCACTTTTTATTCTCACTGTGCATAATAGAACTTTTAAGACTATCCTGTTGCCACTGTGACCAACTGTTGCTTTCGTAACTGCCAGTGAACCAGTGAGCTCAGTGCTTTTACCTTTTGTCTTGAGTGCTTAAACTCCCATTGCTTCTGTCCAATAAAATGTAAGATTTGTGTCTGTCACTTCCCATTTTAGACCACACCCAAGTGCTTGGTTGGTTGGTTTGTTTTTTTATCACTGTGACAACTACTTTACACAAACAGCTGAAGGGTGAAAGAGCTCTCGCATTTGGATTGTGGTTTCAATGGCTTCAGCCACAGTCCTTGGCTCTGGTAATGATGAGCTCATGGTGGGGCAGGATATCAGGGTGGCGGGAGATTGTGGCAGAGGCTTCTCCACTTCATGGCAGACAGGAAGCACAGGGATAGATAAGGAAGAGGCCAGGAACAAGATAGCTCCAAGGACCTACTCCCAATGGCCTACTTCTTCCTGCTAGGCCTCTCTTTGCAAAGTTTTCAGCACCTCTTCAAACAGCAACACTGACTGGGTGGTGCTGACCTTTGTGGGACCTTTGGTGAAGGGTGCAGCACTTTATATTCACATCATGACACTGAGAGTCTTGTGCTTCCTGGGAGTCTGTTCTGGAAAACATGGCGCTTCGGTAAAGTTGAATCATTGTTCCAATTTAGAATGAATTTGGGAAGTCATAAAGAAGATTATTGTGTATGAATCTAGAATTATAGGATCCCAATATTGACCTTCACCCTCTTGTAGTCCCTTATTTGACAGAATAGCTTTACAATATTTTTTTTTCGGGGGGAGGTGGGTACATTATTTGCTGTTTGTTTGTTTATTTTATGTCTGTGAGTGCTTTGTTTACATGTATGTACTTCATTCACACCAAGACATCTGATTTAACTATAGATGGTTTCAAGGCACCATGTGGTTGCTGGGAGTTAAACTCAGGGCCTTTGGAAAAGCAGGGAAGCCAGTGCTCTTAACCACTGAGTCAACTCTACAGCCTCCTTGTAGCTTCTTGTACAACCTTCAGTCCCAAACAAAATCAGGCAGCCCCTGGTTTTGTGGGTGGATGGAGCATAGACTCAAGAGGGTAGGTGTAGGGTTAGCCTCAGCAGCAGATGGAGCCTCTGTGGCCCACCACAACAGATCAAAGTGGGTGGTCCCTCAAGCTGAGGTGGCCCACTGTCCCTCCCCTCCCTCAGCCCTGCAGCTCACTGACTCCTGTCTAGCCCTTGAGCAACAGGCCACTGACGCTTCAAGTGCAACACTGGCAGCCCCTTCTTGCAGCCTCTCTCCTCCTTCCAGCCCAGGGGCTGTGGCTCCTGTCAGCGGCTCAGCGGGAGCTGTCCGTGGTGACTATTCCTGCTTCAGCCTACTGCTATGGAAGCCAACACCTTTTTCTGCCTCAGAATGCTTCCTGCCGCTGCCATGGGAGCTGTCCATGATAACGACTCCCTTTCCTGCTTCAGCCTACTTGCCTCTTTGTGCACTATATAACTTTTCAAGGCAGAAAAGTGGCCAGACCCCCTGCCTGAGGGGGCTCCAGCAGCCCAGCTCATCCTCCAGGCCTCTGTAACTGTCATCTCCAGTCCCTCAGTAGGACCCACGCCAGATTATGCTAATTTGAGGTGAAAAGTCTGGACAAAAACCTCACTAATCCATGAGCACCAGTACTGATCAATCCTTGAGCTTCCCACTAAAACCCACCAATCCCTGAACAGGAGAGCTCCCCAATCCTTGAGCTCCGCAAGCATAGGACTTGACACCCCACCAATCTGCACTCTGGAATCCCTACCCTAGAAAGCTCTGCCCCCTAAGAAATCCTATATAAAAGCTGTGTCTGCCCAGTTTCTGGCTACCTTCTCCTGGGAGCAGAGAAAGCCACTCTTGGATATGTCTCTCCTCTCCTGGAGTCACCCCTTCCAATAAATCTCTTTTAAGAGATCTACTTCCTGGTGTGACTTGAGAAGAAGAAAAAAAGAGAAGACACTGGGGAAGGAGCAAAACTTAGGCTCTTAGACTCTGCAGCTCCTCTCGGCTTGGCAACCCTTCCCTGGGAGATATAGCAGCTGGAAAAGGAGAGGGGCTCAGGTTCCTAGGCTCCTCAGCGACTCAGCTGCTCAGGGTTTGGGGTAACCTCACCTGGGAGCTGCAATGGTTGGAGAAGGAACAGGGCTCAGGCCCCTAAGCTCCTCAGCTGCTCAGGGATTGCTGTAATCTTCCCCTGGGAGACGCCACGTCTTTGCAGAGGAGGCCTCCTCCCAGAGCTGTGTGGTTTCTGGGCTCTTGTGTCTCAGCATACCATTGGGACATTGCCCCACCTCAGAGCTGGGATACCTTCCCAGACCTTGGAGTTGAGAGTATCCTGGTCCCTTCCTACCCAATCAGGAAGCAGCCCAACCCAAACAATAACAGTGGGGCCTTTTCTTCTCTTCATTGATGCACTCAAGGATTAGCCCTTGGCTACGGGAGCTGATGATGAGTGTTTGTTTTGCCAAGGAAAAGAGAAAAGTCCAAATGACTCAAGTCTTTATTCTCCTCATGTGGACCTGAGTCTAAACACCTCAGAACTCCCCAAGATGAAGCAGTGTCAGGGTCATCCACAAGAAGAAAGTGTTGGTGTCCTTGTGGGTCTGGTGCTGTTGGCAACTCATCTCTAACTGCTGTAGAATTTACCTTTGGAACAACAGTACATTGCCTGGGGTCTTTATGCCTCCTGCTTAAGATTGCTGGAGCAGGCGCATCTCAGCAAGCGGCACAACTGTTCTTTCAAGGTCTGCTTCTATAAGCTTTCAGGCTTTTTGCTAATGAAGGTTCATGGGGAGGAATGAAGGAGGGATGGGGGAGAGAGAAGAAGAGGGAAAATATGCAAAAGTTGAAGTTAGAACAACCGAGGCCTATTTTAAATCTTTAGGAGTCCAGTGAGTCTTTGAGCAGCCTGCCTTCTCCCACCTCAGCCATGGCTTCACTGCCTGGACAGTCGCTAGGAACAGCCCAAGTCAGGCTAGTTTCATTAGATGCAAATGTACTCACAAAGCTGCTGCCACTGCTGAGATTCACTTCTGCTTTGATTCCAAAGCTGCTGTTTTGGCAGTCGCAGAATTAAAGTCAGACTCACCAGAGGCATTTTAACATTTCCTTAGCAAGGGCATTTGGACCTGGTGTCCCCACCAAGCACTTTGAGACATAGTCAAAAAAGCAAACCAGACAAGTTCTACCAACTCTAACGCTCCTTGTATGAACTGTGATCTGTTCTAGGGCTGCAGCCTGTACCTCCCACCCAAGTCTAATCCCCTAGAAATATGCTCATAAAAGATGCTGCGAAATAAGGGAAAAATAATCTGGGTAAGACCATTCCTCCCCCAGCCTCTACTGGCCCTGGGAGCAGCATTGCAGAGCATTGTTGGCACCGAGTCAGCACTGTCACTATTAGCAGGAAAAGCTCTCAGCATTCGAAGATGTTCAATTGATAATTGGACCCCATGCTTCAGTTAGGAACTGGGAAGGCAGGGTTAACAGGCTGTGGTGGTTTGAAAATGGGTCCTATAGACCCATAGGGAGTGCCACTATTAGGAGGCATGGCCTTGTTGGAGTAAGTATGTCACTGGAGGTGAGGGGTAAGGCGGGGTAGGGACTTTGAGGTCTCATATGCTCAAGCTAGGCCAGTGGCTCTCTCTTCCTGCTGCTTGTGGATCTGGATGTGGAACTCTCAGCTACCTCTCCTGTGCTACATCTGCCCGCACACCGCCATGCTTTCTGCTGTGGGGATAATGGACTAAACCTCTGAACCGTAGGCCAGCCTCAATGAAATGTTTTGCTTTATAAGCGTTGCTGTGGTTATGTCATCTTTCCCCTAACTAAGACAGAGGCAAGTGATGCTTGACTTCTTGAGTGAACTTAAAAATCACACCGCCCTTTCTAGTTGAAGCAGATAAGTCCTCTGTGCTTGCCAGCCTCCTGTTCACCAATATGGAGGACTATGCACTGGCTGAGGACATCAGTGGTGAGCAGTTTTCAAGTTGTTAGCTTGCTAATTTTACATCAGCCATAGTCAGGGTATGCATAGAAATCAACCACTAGTAACCATCATGCTTTTCTACCCCAACAGTTGTGGTTTCCCAGCATACCATTGGCTTTACTCATGTTTCACGAACCAACACAATGCCTGTGTTCATCCAGGGGTGATTCCCTGTCTACTGGACACATGGGCAGCACTCCATGGTAAAGCCACAGTTTAGTGTCACGTTCTTAACCTGCCAGTGTTTAACCTGTGAGGAGCCATGAAGACTGCAGGCTTCATGAAAGCAGGTGCAAGGACTATATTTCCATGAAGTCATGATTTTTGTTAGATGGAAAACAACTTCAGATGCTAATGTAAAGGCTCAAGAAATGAGTCGATAACGGATGCTTGGAATACATGTTTTCAGCTGCATAAAAAGAATGAGATATATTTTTCACAAGTAAAATTTTATTTTGGAAAAGAATAAAAATGAAATAAATCATCTACAGTCTTCCCTCTGCATTCACAAGTCTCACATCTTTAGAATCAATCAACTGTGAATTGAAAATATTTAAAACAAATTTCCATCTGTACTAAGCACACAGTCTTGTCATTATTCTCCAGCAATACAGAATTACCATTTTCATGGTATCGGCAATGTGTGATGTGTAAGTAAGCTAGGGATGGTTTGTTTAAGATATATGGGGTGATGCACATCTGCTGTACACAAATAGTTATCATTCTATGGAAGAAGTGTGAGCACGTATGGACTTTGCTGTGCGTGTCTGTGGAGATGAGGTGGACAGGTAAGGGTGTCCTGGACACAAGTCCTCAAGGATCAAGGTAGGATGGCTAATCTGCTTGTCAATCTGTAATCTTGAGTCATGACAGAAACACACCTTTGGGTGTGTCAATGAGGTTATTTCCACAAAGGTGCGAGGTGCTATCTCAAGGGCTAGAGTCATCAACCGACCAAAAAGGAGAAATCCACCTGCACTCAAAGCTCTCTTTGAGTCCCACCACAGATGCAGTGTGATCAGCTGCCTCTCACACAAGGCACCGTAACTTCCCCACCACAGTGGACTGTGACTTTCAAATTGCACACAAAACAAACCCTTAAAGCCTTTTCTGTCAGTTTCTGATCTCAGCAGTAAGAAAAGCTACTGGTACAACAGGACAGCTGAAGCTGCTTGCAAGTGCCACCATCAGCTGGCTGGGAATTGAACTCCAGAGTTGCTCACTTATGAACTCGGTTCACAGATGCATGGCGTGCTCACGGCAGCTGCCCTTCAGCACCTCAGCAGGTTGCGAGGCAAGAGTGTGAAACAAAACTAGCCTCAGGGTCCCTCTGGTGTGACAAACTCTTCACTCATCCTTTTTCAAATGGTCATCACGTTTTTCCTCTGCTACTAAATGAAAAGGTGACCTAAGTCTTAATTAGCATTCCCTACCCAGTGTCACATATAGTGATGCCTTCTAGTAAAAGGGTGGGGGATAAAGAACTAAAGCTCCATACATAATAGCCAGTAATGGGCACACATGTTTGTAAATGTTTGTTTTAATACTAATGTCAGATTATTTAGGACCTAATCCTTCCTGTTGATTGGACTGAGTATGCATGGGAGGATAAAGATTTCTATCCCCACATTAACACATTTTATGGGTTGCAAAGCCACTTTTCCTGCCACTAAAACACAAGGTCATGAACTAAGAGAATCCTCATTTTCTGAGGGTTTCAGTAATCTGCGGGGTAGGCCTATAGAAGAGCTAGGTAAACAAGTCGTCTGAATTCTTATGAAATGCACAAACCAGCGAGTCCAGTCCTAAGAGCATCTGTGTGAGATGGAACAGAAACAAATAGTAAGAGCACTCTGCTCCAAGCCACTTACGTGACCGTGCAGCCACAGATTAAAATCAAGCAATCCGAGGCAATCCCCAACCCCCAACGGAAGTGAACAGTACAGAGACTTAGTTCTTTCCATGTGTTTCCCCACCCCAGAGGATTACAGAATGTATCTCATCATCATTAAGAGTTGTAATTCTATGTGATTTTCTGTTACTGTTTCATTGTTTAGTTTATTTTCCCTTCTCTATCACCCGAGTTTTTGTAGTGTATCTGTTTTTCATACCAGTGAATCACCATTTCATAGATTTTAAAAAATCCAGGAGTCTGGAGAGATAGCTTAGAGGGCAACTACATTTGCTAAGCCTTACTGACTTCAGATCCAGCCTCCATAGGAAAAAAAAAGCCTGGGGGTAAACGCCTGGAACCTCAGGCCTTGGAAGGCAGAGTAAGTGAAGCAGGAGTATCTCAGGCTTGCTGGCCAGTGAGCCTCATGGAAAAACCCAAGGTGAGGTGAGAGACCCTACCCAAGTCATGTCCTCCAAGGGACAGAGAACACCTGCCATCCTCTTGTGGTCTCTGCACACACAGAACTTCACACACCCCTGCACGCTAAAGTGTAAAGAGGAATACAATTATCACTTTTGTTCTTAAAATGTACTACAGTCAGCTGTCTTTTGTGTCCTTGTACTGTGGCCTCCTACCTGACACCAAAGGAAGTTGCTTATTTCCTACTGTTTTCCAAGGTTTTTTTGCTGTCCATTAGTTTAGAATTTTAGCAGCATTGGCCATGTACCCTTCCTTTGAGACTGACTGGGGTGAGTTAGAGAACTGGGCTTGGGAGGGTTGCCTCTCTCCTCCCACCATCTGTCCTTGCTCTCTGTGACTCACAGCCCTGGGACAGCAAACAGTCCTTCTCCCAGGAAAATCAAAAGGCGTCTGTCCCAGTATAACCAATCTAAAGCATAACCACTTGAACAGTGGGAGCTCGTTCCGTCTGAACTGGAGGTGTCCCCAGAGTTGCAACAGAAGGCTGCACACTTCAGATGCCCCAAGTGAGTTCTATCTGTCCAGGCACCGTCTTTGTCTATTCTCTCCTTCCTGTCCTCCTCTATTGCACACCCTCCCTTTTCGTCCCTTTCATTCCTTCCCCTCCGTTCTCATGGCCAGGAGCGTGCCTCTGCTCCCACTGAATCATCTACATTTATTTTTCCCATAATCAAGACCATCCTCCACTCAGGAGCCTAAGGAGTCTTTCAATAGAAACTTCATTATATTATTTCACCTCTTAACATCCTTAACATAGTAATCAAGAGCCTTGTCCCTTGAAAAAGAGGAAAGTGTGATGGAAGGGAACATAAGGTTAATTTTTCTGACCATGACCCATGCTCATAGACTAGAAACGGGTAACTTCCCTCAGATCAGGTCAGAAACAAGGAAAGACAAAGAGGCTCAGCAGGCAGAAGTAACTAGGCTATCCACCTTTTCCAAATAAAAATTAAAAACAAAACAAAACAAAAGAAAAAGATAGCAAACTTTACTCTTGGCCCAGCTAGCCTAGCTTTTATCCTCTTAGCTCTTCAATATAATCACTGACTATCCAATTGTAAAACCAACCCCATTATTGATTACACTTAATCCAGGAGGGACTAGTGCTTAGTTAAATCTCCCTAGGATGACCCTGAAACAGCCCTGGTCCTGCCCCCAGTGCCCTGCCACTGAACTGTTGTTCTGTATACCTGCATTTCCCCCTTGTCCAGAATAAGCTGAACACATTGATCTATCCAGCTTAGGGGTGGTTATGAATAGTGTTGGTCCATCCGCTTCAATGTATTTCTACCTTTCACAGTGCATGATCTAGTCACATACACCAAGGCTGTGTGCAATATCCCAAACATACCCTTAGTGTATATTGCTTGATTGTAGTGTGTATCACTCTTACTCCCATATTATTCTAAACCCACCTCTCACATCAAGTCATATGTAAAGACTTCTAAGAGCACACATGTCTTGGTTTAGCATCCTGTGCCCTGCATTAGCTCTGGCCGGAGCCTGTGCATCTGTGGCTGGAAATCTGAAGCAGGTACCAGTTCTGGTTTTGGCAATGCCTGGCCGCTAGAAGCTTCCTTATTCCTCACATCAGGCTGAACCAGCAAATGCCATTTCTTCCAAAAATTATGTGGATCATTACACCCCACTGATGTGAACCCCACTGTGCACACGTAAACAGACCTGTGCTCAGCTCAGAAGAATTCAGCTCTTCATTATTGGAACTTTCTAGATCAGTTGTTCTGAGCCCGTGGTGTATGCTATAATCACCTGAGGAGTTTAAAAACACATCTACATTTGTTTTGAAAGAACCAGACAAACTCCATTTTGAAAAAGAAACTCCATTTTGTGTTAATTCCAGGCAAGGGCTGAACCCAGATTCTAGAAAAGCCACAAACTAGTCTAAACAGAAAAATTCCCCTAGCTACACAATCAGCTCACCTTGGGAAAGTCCAAATATACTGTCTGCTGGCCAAGCTGACCAGCAAGTGATCTGGGACATAACAATAACCCATTAGGAGAACCCAGGCCAAAGTTCCTAATACCCCATGACTGCTTCAACCAGTCTTTTCTATAGGTCAACTTGCCCTTACACCTATTACCCAACCATGAAACGCCAAGGCTTGTAACTTCCTGCTTGCTGCTTTTCTGCCCAAATGCCATCCAATCATATACTGTTAAACCCATTTCATTGTCTAAAACCTGTAAAAGCTTCTCTCAATTGAAACTCGGAGGCTGCTTCCCGGCATCTGCTGTGTCAGTGCATTGGAGCGTGGCCTGGGTTTGAACCTGCAATAAAGACTTCCTTGCCATTGCATTTGGACTCGGCTCTTGGATGTTCTGTTCAGGGAGTCTCTCAAAATTTTGGGCTTAACAGTTTCTCACCCCCCTAAGTTCTACCCAGGGGCTTGGGTACTAGCAGTTCTCAAGTTTTCATACTAAAGGGCAGACACTGGTGGTCTATGTCCAGGAAGGATTTTACTTGCTTTAAAAACACCAAGTGTTTCACAACACTAAAAGAAGACAATAGAAAGACATGGAGAAGCTATTTCAATAAATAATGACTGATAAGTGATCAGATTTTATGAAGACCCTAAGTATGTCTATACAAGCACCAAACTTTCCCAAATCCCAAATGTAAAGGAAGCAAATGATGTTTAGGTTTACAGTGAAATTAAGGCTGTAGAACTTACATCATTAAAATTTTTTTGATGTGTCTATTGTTGCATAGGTCAGGGTATATTGAAATGAAATGGGGCCAGAACTTGATAGATGGACCATTTCTACCTGCACATTTCTCCAGGAGGCAAAGTAGAGATTGAAAGCAGTTTGTCTACACAAGAGACAGGAGTACTGAGTATGCTTCCTTTGTCAGCGAGTTCAGCTCTCGTTCCCATGAAGGCGAGAGTAATATCAGACTCATTAATTGTCTACATATCCGATATGATAAGACTTTAGTGGATGGTGTTAATTAAACGACAAAACAACTCCTCTTGTGGTGGTGTGCATTCCAAGTTAGGGCAATTAATTCACTCACTTAAACTGATCAAGATTTAATTACCATCACTCTGTGCAATTACTCCATAATTAAAGTAATTTGGTTCCTTCCACTTGCTGACAGTGTCACTGAACAGCCATTCACAGCACCAAAAGAAGTGATAATTAACTTAAAGAATAGCTCAGGGCAGTTTTGCGCACACAGGCTCACTGCTGATTATTCCAAAGACCCTACAATGAAGTTAAGCACAGAAAGAAGAATCCTGGGATCATTTTAAAGTAGTAACAATAATAACAAAATAAACAACACCTTATGCCTTTCTCCCCCTCCCCAAAATAAGGTGGCCAGAAGTGTATGCATTTCTTAGAAACTTAAATGATGGTGGTCGCCCGTCACTAGAACCTAACCACAAATTAGTGTCTTGGGCAAAACAAACAGAACTTGAAAAAAATTAAGCACTTAAATATCGGTTAGGGCTAATTACTGTGGGGGATTAGAGACTACTGGGCAGTGGGTAGGAGTTGTACAAAATACACTGGTAAAAATGAGAGCACTCAGGGTCTTTGGGAAAGGACAGAAAAGGATGTTTAAGAATTGCATAGCTGGGGGCTGAGAGATGGCTCAGCAGTGAAGAACGTTCTCTGTTCTTCCAGAGGACCAGAGTTCACTCGTTTGTTCCTACCACCCACATCAGTGGCTCACACCTGTAACTCCAGCTCCAGGAGGTCCAGCACCGTCTCTAACCTCTGCAAACACGCATCAACAGAGTCACACACATAAGTAAAAATAAAGAAAACATTTTTACTAAAGAAGCTTTGGAACACACAATGCACAAAGAGAGAGATATAGAGACAGAGGTGCGTGCGCACACACACACACACACACACACACACACACACACACACACACACGGGGGGAGGGAGAGGGGGAGAGAGATCAGCTGCCTATATTTACTGTGGAATCTGTTTTTTGTTTGTGTTTGTTTGTTTGTTTTTGTTTTGGAGTAGCTACCTGGAAAGGTTCCCTTTCCAAGGAGAAAAAGATGGAAGAGGAACTGAGGGATTCTGGGATTGAGACAGCACTATGGGGAAATAAATGCTCAGTCCCAGGGTTGGCTGGGCTGCTTCACCCCAGGCCCCAGGTCAAGGGAGCGGAGAGCAGGCTGGAGCCCAGTGGCTTCGGAAGGTACACTTGGAGCTGGATTATACTGAAAGGGACAGGCTGAGAACAGGTCTGAGTAAAGCCCAAAGGAGCCTCCATATTAACGGACCAAATGAATCAAACTACAGAGGAGATGGCAGCTCTGCTGGGGCTTCAGGAGTAACTGAGAACATGCTTGATTGTCCTGTGATGAGAGAAATACAGTGGCAGACCCTTCCACTGCCCTCAGAGTCTGGCATTGTTCCTGGGACATCAGCTCCTAGGTCTTGTGCTGAGTTTAGGAAGCAGCAAGATGAATGAGACCCTCTGTCTTTTCTGAATATTGTTCAGATGCAACTTTTGTTGTTGTCATTGTGTTGTAGGCAAGGATCAAAACTAGGGCTTGGCACATGCCAAGTGCATATTCTGCCACTGAGCTACATTCCCAGCCCTGAAATGTCCACGTTTACTAATACAGCCCATGGAAATATGAAAGATGCTGAGAGAGGCTTCCGTTCTGATGTAATTGCTTCCAGTAGTCCACACTAGTGCTATTGCCCCTGGAACAGAGCCTAGGAGACCCTGCTTGCAGCATCCTCATTATACTGGTAACAAAGCAAAAGAGTCTAAACAGCATTGACTGCCTTCTGAGAAAGCAGGTCAGGTCATAGATCTTGCTGGTGCTAGAGCTCAATCTGAAATTACTGTCTCCGATCTATTGTGACAAACAGCTTTTGCTGGACAATTGCTAAAGCAAACTATGGCATCAGTGTTTCTCTAATCAAAGCATTATATAGTCCATATTCACGTCACTTCCAGAAATTTAGGCTGCTCTCCATATTTAAGGGTTCCATAGATTCAAACAAGCAGATCAAACGTATTTTAGAGAAGCAAACATCATCTTTACTGAAAAATACACCAACTTTTTCTTGCTATTCCCTAAACGATAGAGCCTAACAATCATTTACATAACATTTACATTATACTGAGTATTAAAATGCATGAAATGATTACATAGGTTATATGCAAATTCTATACCATCCTATAGAAGGGACTTGAGCTGTCTAAGGCTTGGGTATCCATGGGAACAGGAAGGTGGACTTTCCTATAAGCAGTGTCCTCCTCGTGCTGAGAGACACTAAGACTGTTGGATCAAAGAATCTGTGGTGGGTCATCTCATCCACTTGATGGCATCTAAAGTCACTTAAGAGAGGAATCTCTGGACGTGTCTATGAGGAGTTTCTCACTTAGACTAGCTGAGGTGGGAAGCCCCATCCTAACATGTGTAGTCCCATTCCATGGCCTGGGGTCCTCAGCTGCATAAAAAGAAAAAGAGCAGAGCACAACACTCAACCTTCTCTGCTTCTGGATTCAGATGCGGTATCACCAGCTCCTGCCCCAGAGTCTCCCCCAAAATGTAATCAGAAATAACTTCTGCCTCAAGTTGCTTTTTTGGCCACTGTAAGCAGAAAAGTAACTAATACTATATTTGACAGAGTTTGCTCTTGAATCGAGTCCTACAATCACAGCTATCTACAACCCTGCCTATCTAGATATCTGCCTATCTGTCTGTCTATCTATCTATCTATCTATCTATCTATCTATCTACCTACTTACCTATCTATTATGTATCTATCTATCCATCCATCTGTTTATCTTCCTGTCAGGCATAGATATGTGTGTATAAATTGGGATTAGGGAACACAATTATTGGAGCTGGCAAGTCCCATGTCTGCAGGTGCACTGGCAAGTTTGAGACACAGAAAGTTGATGCCTCAGCTGCAGCCTGAAGGCCAGTGGACTCCAAAATCAGGAAGAGCTGATTTTCCTCTCAGATCCAAAGGCAGGGAAACCATGTCTCAGTTCAAAGGCCTTTAGAGAGGGCGCTAATTTATTATTATTCTCACTGCATCCTGTTGCTTTGAAAAACTACCTGGACCAAAACAATTTAAGGAGGGGAAAGGAGTTAATTTTAGCTCATAAATTCAGGTTATGATCTATCATACCTGAAGTCAGCGTGACAGGGACTTGAAGCAGCTGGTCACATCCACAGTCACGAGCAGAGAGAAGATGAATGCTCATACACTTACTACTGTGCAGCTCTTTGCCACACTTTTCCCATGTTGCGTCCACAAAGCCCAGGGGACAGCACCTCCTATAGAGGTCAGGTTTCTCACATCAGTTGGTCAAGATAATCTCTCCCAGGTGTACCCATAGGCAATTTGTTCTAGAAAGTTTCTTATCAAGACTTCTTCCCAGATGATTTTAGATTGTGTCAAGTTGACAGTCTAACATAACCATCCTAGGAAGGAAGAATTCTCTCTCTGGCAGGACAGTAAGCCCTTTTGTTCTATTCAGGCTTTTAGATACGTACTGTGTTATGGAGGGGAATCTCCACTGCACTCAGTCTACCTATTTATATGCTAATCCTATCTAAAACCTCCCTCACAGAAACACTCAGAATAATGTTTGACCAAGTATCCGGGGATCCTGTGACCCAGTGAGGTTGACACATAGAATCAATCATCACACCTTCTGAAGTCCCTTCCAATCCAAGCCTCTGTGATGTAAAACCACTGGTTATCGTGAGTACACACTCCAAATCCCCTCCGTAAATGGGAGCCATTCCCTGCACACAGGGAGCTAAGGACAGCATAGAAGAGGTGCACAGAAGGAAGACACGATGCGACAGAAAGGGCCCGGTGGTGGTGGTTCTGACTGTGGCCTTGCCTGATGCCTCAGAGGCAGGAAGCACTTCCTTCCTTTTGCACCAGACACCAAATAATGACTCCTTGGCAAATAGAAAGGCCAACTGAGAGGAATTTTGTAAGCAGAGGGGGCAAAATCTTGAAGTAGTGTGATAGGAAATGAATCACGTAGAATGTGATATAATAGTGGGAAGAAGTTAGCAAGGCTGGGTAGTAAAGGCCACTGAGATAAGATATTCTGTAAGCACAAAACACTAAGACTACACCTTACCATTTAATAAAGATAAGGCAAAGACCACAGCAATTTCTAAAAACTCATGATGTGCAGAGATGAAATTATACTAGACACAGCTCTGGTCTGTATGTAGTTTGTCAAGAGTTGGATTCTTGGTTCTCAATACAAAGATATAAGAGGTGGTAGAACCTATAAAAAATGGAGCCTGGTTGGTAGTAATTAGATCACTGAGGGCTCTATCCTTGGAAGACATTCTCATGAGCCACTGCCAGCCCTCCAAGGTGCAAGCCTGCTCCTTCCTCAGCTAGTCTGGCTTCCTATCTCACTGTATTTTCCCCTCCTGTGTCCCCTCTATGAAGCCACAATCCATTAGATCCTCACCAGAGTCAGTCATGATATTTAGATGCTCAACTTCCAAACCTATGAGCTAAATGAACCTCTTTGTGTTATAAAGTGCCCAGCCTCAGGTACTTTGTTGTAGCTATGATAATGGACTTTCAACTTAGACATTGTGGCATGCAATTATTGCTGCACCTTTACTCCTTGCTTAAACAGCTTAGATTTTGTTCAGGTATAAGTAAGTATGAGATGCCATAATATTAAGAAAGGTAAACCCTTACCCCAAGATTTGTGAGATAATTTAGCTATCCTTTGCTATGATCAAGGACCAAATTTTGGTCAATGAAATACAAGGAGAAGAATGAAGTTTTGACCCCTTACCATCAGTGTTAAGCACAGTGTTAATAATTATATGAATGAGGTATGTTTGTTATATATGTTCACAGCTTTAAATATTAAAGTATTATTCAGAAAACAAAACCTTGTTCCCATTCACATTTGATCATCATGTCCTCTAAAACTTGAACTGCAGACATAAATTTTGATTCTAATAACAGATACTTCACTTATGTTTAAGTTGCAAAGGTACATATAAGTATAGCTCTCCCTCCCCCCCCCCCCCCCCGGAGAAAGAAGAGTGGTGGCACTCAGTGATAATCTTGGATGGATTAGAATGTGATTACAGTCTTAAACCATCACAAAGTTAGGTTTTCCTCTGTCTGTTCACTAAATTATAGTCATTTTCAGTGTAAAACTCAGTCAAGATTTATATATAAAAAGTTACTTGTCCACAGGTATATCAGCCAAACTTTGTAAGTCGTCTAAGAAACACTTTAGAAAACTGAAGATCCAGTGGCTTTCCCAAGTCTGATTCAGCAGGCTTTCTTGCTCACAAATGAGGCATGTTTAGTAATAAGTGTGGGCATAATTCATAGTAATCTCAAATGTTTAATACCATTAATTCGTCAAAACTAATAATATTAATTCATTCAAAAATGAGATTAAACTGGGGCACCCCTTGTAGCCAGAATCCGTGACTGATGCCTCTGTGACATGGATGGCTTGATACCACCCACAGAGCAATTGCACACAGGTGGCCAATTCTGGTGGGGACCATCAGTTTCTCCTGTCCACAGTTAAAATATCTTGGAAGGAAAGAAAAAAAAAGATGAAGAAGAAAGGAAAGGCTGCTTGTCTTTCTGCACACCTTGAACGATGTATTTTATCAGCCAGACCAATGATTGATGTTTAATGCCAACAGGGTCCAGTCATACAATTATTTTTCTAAGAAGCATTTAATAGAAACCAGCAGGTACGAAGAGCCCAGCCAGGATCACGAAATGATGGTTGCTGTTGCTGACTTTATTTCTGACCATGTAAATCACATATGGGTATCATTAAATGTAGCCATCAGGAATAGTGCAGAGCGGCATGTGGCCTTGCTGGGAATCATGAAGGCTATCCACGTTCCCTTTCCTGCTTCCCTTACTCGCTCAGTTTGCAGTACATTAATCCTCTATCTCTACCTTCCTCTGGCCTTTCACCACTGTTAGGCACTTGAAACATTTACTGAGAGCTTACCAGGCATGCTAACCACAACTAGATCTGGGCATGGGAAGGCTAACAAAAAGCAGCGAGGTCTCCCATGCAGATTTTTTTTCATCCTGTGAGGTACCACGCCATGAGGAAATCAATATACAGGCAATACCGAGCCATGTGGCTTCTGTGTCTAGCTCCAGATAGAGTGAGAGCCAGTAGTGAGCTGACCATTGACCAAATTACTTTAGCCTCACTCAACCACTGTTTTCCTCTCTGTGAGTGGAGATAACCATTTGCAAGCTTATCGCCTTATCTTGAGAAAAACATGGACAAAATATACATACTCAACAACTATCAAGGTTCATGTCCACTGGTTAGTATTGAATGGCTAATAGCCACGGTTATTTCATATAAACTGTAAAGATTTTGTCGTTTTTGAGAAAGGGTCTCATTATGTAGCCTTGACTGGCCTGGAACTCACTATGTAGACCAGGCTAGCTTTGAGCTCACAGAGACAATGTCTGCCTCTTCCTCCAGAATGTTGGGATTGAAGGTGTACACCAACACTTCTGGAAAACCTAATGTTTCATGTTAAATTATAAGCTGTGTTTCAATATTCTATGTGAACAAATCACATGGAGAACAAATCAGTGTAGCCGTTTTTCTAGTTCTCACTCTTCAAGCAGGTCACTACCTAGGAGGATGTCTCTTACCTCCTCACACAGCTGACCCTCAGAACTATATGAAGTTAAGTGCAACTTGTATTTCTCCTTGCTTTTGTAAGCTTGTAGTGTCTTACATCACTAAGCAGATGACACAAATCCTTCTGCTGCAGGCAGCTGTTGAGTCGGGGCTGCCCCTGGCTTGTATAGACTTCTGGCTGCTAGTGTGGATGGCTTAAAAGGATGCATACAGGGTCTGAAGTACATGCACAGAATTGTACCCTGGAAACAGAAGTTTGCTTTATTACTGTTAATTAAGTAATCACTCACTTAACTAGGTAATAATCTAACTTCTCTACCTTTAAAAGAAAACCGGTATTGCCGGGCGGTGGGGTGCACGCCTTTAATCCCAGCACTCGGGAGGCAGAGACAGGTGGATCAATGTGAGTTCGAGGCCAGCCTGGTCTACAAAGCGAGTCCAGGACAGCCAGGGCTACCCAGAGAAACCCTGTCTCGAAAAACCAAAAAAAAAAAAAAAAAAAAAAAAAAAAGAAAACCGATATTTATTATTGATTAAGATAAAATCTGTAAAAGAAAAATAATCAAAACACTCATGTATTGTGTTTTCTTAGGGGCTAGTTCCTCTTTAATCCTGCTCCTGGGTTTGTGAGGATGTATCTTGAATGAGTGAAAACAAATCTCTGTCTAGTCTGGGTTGCTCTTATCTATCTCAAGGCATGTAGCTGGCTATCTCTCCCAAGACAAAGGCACAGTTCTGACACAGTCTTTGGGGTAGGACCAGGCAAGGAGGACAGAGGACTCTTGCCCTCACTGGGCCACCAACTTCAAAAATATAAAAAATAAACAAGAGCATAGAGTGAAGAGAAGACCATCAATAAAGCTGAGTTGAAAAAACAAAAAACCAGTCTGGAAGACTGAAAGTACCAAGTAAAAAAAAGAACATGTGTACATATAGGAACAGTA
Organism: Acomys minous; assembly: GCF_964271855.1. Classification (NCBI taxonomy): domain Eukaryota; kingdom Metazoa; phylum Chordata; class Mammalia; order Rodentia; family Muridae; genus Acomys; species Acomys minous. The sequence continues at coordinate 70,341,612 of NC_140501.1, forward strand.
AGAAATGAGTCCAAATTCTTCCATATCTTTTGGAAATTTTGATTTTGAAACTCAAAATCAAATATAGACCACACTGGAGTCTGATTTGGCTTTTTACCTTTCAGACTCACAGGCACCCAATGAGGACGAGGGGCATCATGCATCATGCACAACTGCATGGCATTGGCACTTGGGCATAGAGACCCATAGCAAGTTGACTTTGTAGGAGCAAGAGAGTGAACGGGCTTCTGGTTCTCACAGTAGGGGAATGGCTGGTTTAGCTGAGTCATCCCACATGCTGGCATTAGGTAAGGACAATGGGGAGAGTGATGAGTCAGGCAGCAGGGGGCACTCGCTGGATGGTGAGCCTTGCCTGATAGGTTGGGCATGGGAAATGCTTTGGAGGCTTGTTATAGCCATATGTCCTAGTTCTCACTCTTCAAGCAGGCCACTAACTAAGAGAGGGATGGATGCCCTACCTACCTTCCCACACAGCTGACCCTCAGAACTATATCAAGCTTTGGAGCCCTGATGAAATCCAAGCAATCTCCATTAATTACTTTTTTTCTTTGCTGTGACAAAATATCTGACAAAGTCAACTCAAGGGGTTAAGAGGAATTTTGTTTGGTTCATGGTTCTCTGGAACAGTCCTTTGTGTCAAGAAAGGCTCAGAGGCAAGGATTTGAGGCGGCAGGTCACTTTGCATCTGCAGTCAGGATGCAGAGACAGATGATTGCAGGACTCGGCTGACTTTCTGCACCCTTCCCCCTTTTATTCAGTCTAAAACCCCAGCCCAGGAGATTGTACCACCTTAATTCAGGGTAGGTCTTCTGCTTAAACTTTTCTGGAAACATCTTCACAAATCCAGTCAAGTTGACAGTAAGATCAATTATTACAAGTCTATCGCTTGCTAATTTGACACCCAAATGCATCACAGATGCGAAGGCTGTTTATAAGATTTTATGCTACGCCTTACAATAAATCTGTATAATGTATTAGCCCCTGACTACATATAGCCACTGAACACATGGAATATGGCTGGTACAGAACCAGGAAATGCTGTAATACAAAATTTTGTGATGTCTTGGCTTTTGTCTTTGGCTTCATCCTTTCTGTGGGATGCCACGACTCAAGAGGAAGAAAGAAAGAAGTAAAGGACAGTGAAGTGAAGAAGCTGGCCTTAACCCAAAATTTCCCCGAATCCAATTCACATCTCATTGGCTGGGATGAGTTTCATTACTTCATGTCTTTAGGTGTTATGCCCAGATCCCAGATTGTGAGACTCCCAAAGACCACCAGGAGTCCAAAGTCCTATGCAAAAGCAAAGAGCCTTTATTCCAGCAGGCTGGGGTTGACTGATCGAACAAAATGGCGATGCCCCTGGCCCCCAGGGGAACATGCAAATCTCTTTTAAAGGCCAGAAGGGGGAGTTTCTACTGTAGCTAAGTGACCTTGATTGAGACTGGCCAGTGACTCTGGTCAGGAGTTAGAGGCCTTTTAAAAACCAGTAGCTACGCAATCTTATCTTCCTCAGGCCAGGTATCCTGGCTATCCCTGATTGGCTCAGGCCATAAATGCCCTGTAGCTCCTGAGAACCCTAGCAGACAGAGGTTCCACGACTGTCACATGGTTGCCATGAGACTCTAGGCATTGGGTTGAATTCCAGCCCATGAAGAACCTCAGATACCCTCCTGTGAGAACAACTACTTTCCACTCAGCAAGGTGTAAGGGGCTTCATGGGCACAACATGAAAATGGTCTCTGCTTAGAGACAATAAGCTTTATTATCTGTTTGCTAAGTGGCGATCTTGAAAGACTTGAAGACCTTGTGAGAGAATACTTTAAAAATTATTTATTTATTTTGTGTATGAGCACTTTATCTGTATGCCCACCTGCATGCCAGAAGAGGCATCAGATCCCACTACAGATGATTGTGAGCCACCATGTGGTTTCTGGACTTGAACTCAGGACCTCTAGAAGAGCAAATGGTGCTCTTAACCACTGAGCCTTCTCTCCAGCCCAAGAAAGTACTTTTTCCAAGTTAGATATAGGAAATTGTCTCCAAATTATCTTAGCATTTTCCTCTGCATTAGCTTTGACTTGTGTTTTATAACTCTTTTTATGTTTAATAATAAGACAATAAGATGAGATATAAGGCAATAAGATAATAAGGTAATAAGGTACCAGATGCCAGATACTATGTTGTAGAGGAGTGTATTATGGTATTAGTAGGGGCATTTTCTAATACCCACTGTAGATCCCAAATAATTTATTCAACAAGTTTTAAGAACTATAACTGGGCATATATTCATCTATTCTAACCCAATGATGTTATCCTGGCCACATGCCCCAATGTTACTTCCCATCTCAGTCTCCCCCTGGTCACTCCTGTTCCATCTATCTGTCCACATGATGAACTCCTCATAGTGCCTTCTCTTTCTCTTCTTCCTCTTCCTTTACTTCCTCTTCTTCTTCCTCTGGTCCCTACTTAAGACCCTTTGATTGAAAATGGAAGTCCCGCCTCCTGTCCTTTCCTGCCCAGCTATAGGGTGATCAGCTTCTTTATTAGACAATCTGAGATGATAGAGAACAACTTTCACACAACACTGAGGCAGGAGATTCTTCATAAGAAATGACAATGCTCCTGTCCAGACTGCAACCAGATCTCAGGGCACAGAAATCAGTATCAGAATACACAGCGCACAAGACCTACCCCAACATATATTTGTGTGTAGGGTGTTGGATCCCTGGAGCTGAAATTCTGGGCTGTTGTGAGCTTTCCAAAGTGGGTGCTAAGAACCAAATTTGAGCCATTTTTCTGGTTCCATACATTGTCATCTTATGGGGCATAGAAAATGCAATTTTACATATTTTATGATAGACTAGGATAACTGAATTCTAGCACTTTATTTTTAATTCATTCTGGTGGGATTTGTTGACCTTCCTTCACCCTGAAAATGGTGGCACATGAGGACTTGAATAAATGCCACACTTAAAAAGCCACCAGAGTGAGCCTGTGTGGCTTTTCCTATGAAGGCCTTCAGAAAAACACACGGATAGGATTAAAAGGGGCCACTAGTCAGTACTTTCTCTAATCTCCTTGGCTGAAGTTTCCAAATTTTCAGTTCCACAATGTGTCCCTTTAAGTTGAAACATGGCTGGTGGTTTCTGAGACCCCTTACTGTAGTCAGAACCCCATCATCTCAACACCCCCCCCCCCCCGCAAGTACTCCTGGTGGGCACTCAAATGGACCAGACTGTGTGAGATGTTTCCATTTCCTATTGACTTGTTGTGTATTTCCGTTGTGTTAATCCCTTGTTAATGGACACTTTCATTGAGCCAGCTGAGATTGGGGTTGTGCTGTCTTTGTGATTCTAGCAGATTTTATGACTTGGATATCTTTGTTTTTGTTATTTTGAGATTTTGGGATTTTGTCTGTTTCATCGATATTGATTCTCTCAGTGAGAGATGGCCCAGCCTCCTACAGTTTCTGTTTGTGTTTGATCTACAAACAGTGGGAGGGACTCCTCAGACTGCAAATGTTTTCCTTCTCTGCTTCAACTGGAAAAGGCAGAGCCATTAGCAGCTTCCTCCAGTGGAAACAGATGAATGGAGCTTTAAACCTAGGTGTAGGGGGTGGAGCACCATGTTTGTCATTCAAATGACCTCAGGCTTTTGCTCTGGGGCCCTCATTTTAGAGGGCAATGTGGAACACTGAAGGGTCTCAGTGATTGCTTTCTGAGGGAGAAATACAGCTCGTTCTTGTAATTAGTGCTGCCCTTCACTAACTGTGTCCCTGGGCAAGTCATCTGACAGAGTCTCAGTTTCTTTAACTCTATGATGAAGTTGCAGCAAGGTCTGTGTCTATAGAGGCAGAGGAAGAAATTTGAGGATAGTGTGACCCTTTCCCAAAAAACAAGACAAAGCAAAACAAACACAACAGCAAAACCCCCACATAGGCCCGGAAGATGACTGGGTTAATAAAATGCTTGCCTTGCAAACATGGGTACCTGAGTTTGGATCCTCAGAACCCACATAAAAAGTGTGATGGGGGTGTATCAGTTGTCCCAGCAAAGGTAAGATGGGAGGGGAGACAGGCAGACACTTGGAAGCTTGCCATCCAGCTAGCCTGGCCTACATGGTGTCATTCCAGGCCAATGGGAGACCCTGTCTGAAACAATAGGTGCAAAGTACCTGAGGACTCACAATGAGGCTGTCCCTTGACCTTCACAGGCACTCAACATCCATACAAATGCATGCATACACATGCACAAAACAACACTAAAACATCAAATGGTCCTATAAAATAGATGATTCTTAGATTAATAGATGAAAAGAAAGTACATGTCTTTATCTGTTCAGGACCATTCTCATAATATATATGCATTTTGCTAAGCAGCAATAAGGGCTACGATTACCCTGCAAGACCCACTTGCCCAAGCGTGGATAACTTCCTGTTGTTTTTGTAAGATAACAAGTCGCTGAGTTTTTACTTCAGTAAAAAGGTTTTTGTTTTTTTGTTTTTTTGTTTGTTTTTCCCCAACTGCACAGGATGTGCCTGATCACAGATAGGTGAGAGCTATGTAGGCAGGAAGTACGTGAGGATGTATGCTTGCCCTCATTGGACGAAGGCAGAAAGTACTTATAGGCACCCAAGTGACATAGTTCATTCCCATTCTCTGGGAATCCAGAGTATGAACGTGGTCAGTGTTCATCTTGCTGGCCAGTGAGAAATAAAGCTTGCTTTATCTGAACAATCATGGATTTGTGCTCTCTCTCTCTCTCTCTCTCTCTCTCTCTCATCCTCATCCTCCTCCCCCTCTCTCTCTTGTGGGTATTAACATGCTTTACAAGAGAGCTGCATTAAAATATGCTATGTATGCAATGCTGAGCTGAAGTTTGTCAAATAATTGTTTCATACCGGGAAATGCTCCTTTTCTCCCCCCTTAAGTTGTAAATTCTTAAAGGAATGCTATGTCTGAATATGAAATGCCCCCTCCCAATGCTAATATATTTGACTTAGTGTCCCCAGATGGTGGCACTGTTTGGGAAGGTTGTGGGATTTTGTTGGCAGAGATGACTGGAAATGGGCCTTTTAGGATGTTGGAAAGGAAGAATGTCATTGTCCTACAATGGAAAACACAAACAATGCCATATAAATTGGCAAGGGTATTTCCTTTTGTAAAAAGGGCGTGTGCTCCAGAACCCCATCTAGGTGAAGGAGCACAAATGGCTGAGAAGGCTTCTGACTTCTGTCTCTAATACAGGGGGTGACAGTCATCAAGGTCACCCTCAGCTATTTAGGGATCCATCTGGTTATGTTTCGATATCTGAAAAGTGTTCTAGAGCAGCCATTCTCAACCTTCCTAATGCCGTGACTCTTAAATACAGATCGTCATGTTGTGGTGACCGCCAACCATAAAATTATTTTCATTAACACTTCATAACTGTATGAATCTCAGTGTCAATATCTGATATGTAGACGGTCTTAGGTGACCCCTGTGAATGAACAGCTCCTCCAATGAGAGAGTTCCTTTCTCCATTTCTGGAGATGACCTAATGGGTTGAGTGACAGTAATTAGTCTCCTGACATTTCTGGAAGTGATTTAACAGGGTCTTCACAGTTGTTGAGTCACATTTTAATCCCACTCAAGGCTGGAGTAGTTTGCTTTGATGCAGGTAACTGCCTCCCATGGATGCATTTGTCAGTGTCTGAGAAGATCATTACCAGGATTTCTCAGACTCTGGTCTCTCTAGAACTGTCTTCTCAAACCTGATGGTGTATCAGAGCCACCTGAGCTTTCCAAGATGCACCTTGTCCAGGATGTGCCCCCAGACCAGTATGGTGCACTGTGGGAACAAAAGCAAAGCTGGGTTGTCCGCAACCCCCTTCCCTGTCTCTAGTGGTTACAGCATGTAGCCAAGGAGGAGATCCATGGCTTTGAAAGGGTTCTGCTTGCCTATAAGATGACCATAGTCATATATCTATAGTATGTTCACACTAATGTTTACTAAAATTATGGTTGAATTATTTCAGAAAGTTTTCTTAAAAGATTATAAATATGTAATCATGAGAAATGCTAAATATCTGAGATGACAAGTATGTTAATTAGTCTGGTTTAATCAAACCATCCTGTTACCTGTACCAGAACATCATGCCACACCCCGTACAGTTACTATTTGTTAATTAAAAAGTAAAACAACAACAACAAAGAGAACATCACATCACCTGCTGATCTTCAGGGGCCTGATGAAAGAGGTTTTTTTATTTTTTCTTAAAGAAGTTGAGAGGAGGACCAGCAGTTAGAATGTAGATAGCCATACCAAAACTCAGGTGTGCCATCTGCTTACTAGGGTGACAAAGATGAATGCGTGGGTGACTGGCTTTGCTCTGTAGAAACAATCAGAGAAAATCTGCCTTATTGTGGGTAAAGACAGAGAAAGGAAATTGGGGTGCACAGTGGGAAGAAGACTGAGCCCTGGATCCCACCTGGAGCCTGTCCTAGGAAACAGGGAACTCAGAAGGGTCCCATCACCCCACCAGTCACCTTCCTACCTTAGGTCATCTGCTCTTCTTCCGTGGCCATACTGTCATGTGCTCTGCTTCAAGACCTCTCCTTTCCTTGGTTCTGTCCTGTCTGTGCTACACAGGCCAAAAGCACACACACACACTCTTCCATTCACTAAATTTTATCAATCACCTATAATAATCAATGAATCTACTATTGGGATATGTTTCACAATTACCTGAGGGATATTTTCAGTTGTGTATTTCTACCCTACACACCACCCTAATTCAAAACGAACATTTCTAACATTCATCCCAGTACACTAGAGTTAGTGGGGCTGTGTGGAAATGAGTATGATTTTGGATTTGATGGTTTTGACATGGATGGTCTGGGAATCTTGATACACTGCCCCAGAGAGAAAAGAAGAGTCACTCAGAGTCCTTGCCTATGCCTGGACTGTGTAGGTAGCAAGGTGCTGTGGAGGCAGAGTGCAGAGCTGAATCACCTGGTGGCCAGGCTGGTTGTCAACAGAGCTGGCCCAGCTCGGGTATCACTCCTCAGCCTCACACTCTGCCTTCTTAAGCACAGAGGGCTACTTCCAAACCAAAGCGAGAGGCCACAGACTATGACTTGATCTTCCCAAACATGTGGCATGCTGTATATTGTCCTGTCACTTCTCATTCATTTCTTCTTTTTTTAAATTTTAATTTATTATGTTTATTTTTAAACATATACATGTATATTATTAAACATGAATAAAATAAACTACATACAGTAGGAAGAACCACGAGACAATCAGGAGTTATATCTCCTTCATCTTCTTGTCTATGTATTGAACTATACCATCTCTTTATCATCCACTGAAATGTGTCATACTCTGGATAAAGTCTCCTGACCCCTCTCCCCAATTCCTTGAGCTTGCTGCCAGTCTATCACTACCCCTATTTGCTTGTCTCTCAAGGTCTCATTATGGTTCCCAGAGCAAGCAAGTCTGACATCTTAAGATCTGAAGTGCTTTGCCAAGGGTTGGTCCAGTACTGGGTTCCTAAGGCAGGCCAGGCACTGTCCATCAACTGGTGGGAACATCGCAAGCAGGGTGGGTTAGATGAGCCACAGTGCCTCCCCCAGCATAAATGTGCGATTTCCTTCAAGAAGCATCCCACTGAAAAGACAGCTGCATCTGGTGGGGGGGGGGGGGAGCTGATGGATGTAGTTCCTCCAGATCTCACAGTCTCAGAGATACAGCCAAGCATCAAGGAAAAAAGGCAGCCAGAGCAAACACACAGCTGTATCCTGTGTTCCCCATGTGTGAGCACTCACAGTGGCAACCCACACAGTGTCCCACATTACAGATCAGGGAGACAAGGCACAGAGAGTCTCAAGAACACACAGCTGAAAGTAGCAGAGCAGAATTTGCCTTGGGGAGGTGTGACTCCAGGATTCGACCGGTTCTAGGCGACCTCTACAAATATTGGAAAGTGCTCACTGTATGGAAGGAGGTGGGGGTCATTGTTCATGCAATATTTGATGTTTTCATTTCATTAGGCTTTAGGGTCATTAAAAATAATTTAATCCCATTTGCCAATCTCTGTGGGGCGGTGACTCACCCCCATCCTCAGGAAGTCCACACTTCAGTCAACTCTATTCAGTGAGTCGAAATGTGTGGAAGTCATCGTTTTCCTTACCTCTTCAGCTGCACCATGGGAAAGCAAACTGACTGTGCAGAATCTTGGTCATATGATTTTATAAAATAAGTTATTCTTCCTACTTAAGCTGAAATAATTTTCAATGATAATTGCTGAATGCTCTCCACTGAGCTCAGTTTTTACCTCCTTTCACTGCTTCGAGGTACTGGTAGAAAAGGATTTAAAATTATTGCTTAGAATGCTCTTTTCCTCAGCCAGAGCATTCAAGAGCCTGTTAGGGCACCTTTTCCATTGAACTTTTCAGCAAAGCTTTCCTATGCTAAACACTTTCAAGCAGCAGATTTAAAACAACAACTTAGATATTGATGGTTTCTTCAGGAATCAATACAGAGTTGCTTAGGTGAGGGTGACAGATGCCACACAACAGAAAACTCCAAGCAGCCTTGGCTGAGAGTATAGCAGGGACAGAGAGCATGGCCGATGCCAGGCTGTGAGCAGACTGCCATGAGGTCTAGTGTTAGAGACCTCAGCAGACGGTAGCTTCCTGCAACCAAGAGCACATCTGCTGTGCCAGCAACCCAAGCTCCAGGACCTGGAGATTGGCCTCTGTCAGGAGTCATGCATTTAACCATGACACATTCATATTTTGATGGCTTGAAAAAGAAGGAAAGACAGAAAGAAAAAGAAGGGATGGAGGGAGAAAGAAGTCAGCTCATAAAATAATCAAGTACTCAGAAAAAATGGTATCTCTCTTATAGTCTACATTTTATTTATAATGGTTTCCAAACTTCCTAAATGAAGAGAGCTTTATATTCTTTCTTGGTGTTGGCAGTTGGGAGATCATCTGTTCCTTATTCTTTTTGTAGAAAACACAGCAAATGCTGATCTGGCTCTTAAAGAGTGGTGTTGGTATTAATCCTATTACTTCATTATTTCTCCCTCCTTCCTCAGTCCTCCTTTTCCTTCTTCTACAACCCAGCCGGCATTGTTACAGTGAGTGACCAGCAGCTACCAGTTGGTGTATACATGTGAAAGACTGATATTAGAACAAAAATGCCCACCTTTTTCCCCCTCCTGGGCCTGGAACATAATGCAGTGTCTACATTAGGGGCTTTCAGGATCATGTTCTGGCTCAGTACTAATAAAGTATTGCAACACTGTTTGCACCTTCAATGACAAGGTGTCATCCAGGGATCATTGTTTGAAAGTACTTGGCCTTTTCTTCAGGCCCGGGGGATAATGGGAGCTGACTAGCCTCCAAGCATGGGCTCCTCAAAAGAAATTCAACAAAACTGCCAGTGCCTGATATTTTTCAGAAAGATGATTCAGGGCTTGGGTATTTTCTTCAGGGGAGAGTCCTGCAGTAAGTTGGCAGGATCTATGGAGCTGGCCCCATCCTTCACAAGGCAAAGTGTATGGCTTCCTAGTTTAGGACTGGAAAATGGGAGACACTGTGAGAATAAAAGACACTGGTTTACATTTAGCAGGGTGAAAGGTTTAGGTTATAGTGTGTGTGTGTGTGTGTGTGTGTGTGTGTGTGTGTGTGTGTGTGTGTGTGTGTGTGTGCATGTGCATGTGTGTGTCTGTGTTCTTGATTATCACTGTGGACACTGATTCTGGACTTCAGTTCACCCAGAGCAGATGTGATTTTAGATACTTCTCAATGTGGCATCTGAGTAGTCCCTCTGATTGGCCAGCTCTGCCATAAAGATTATGACCGATTATTCCTCCTAGATACTTGAAAGCACGATGCAGGTTATTATACCCAGTGCAACTAGGCAGTGAGTCAGTATGACATTCCAGAACTTCTAGTCACTTCAACCCAAGAGAGTACCCCACCCACAATTGCTAGCTCAGTTCCTTTGAAGTGGAGTAAAAACTGAAACCTGCCTGTAAAGTGCCTTAGAATGCTTGTTTTATTTCCTTATCCTTTTCCCACCCTCAAGTTTTATTTCTCTTCCAGCCCCAGCTCTAACTACCCTTTGTGCCTAGTACCTCTACACTGTTTATTTAAGGATTATATTTATCAAACCTGATTAAAGTATCTGACTAAATTTTCCTAGGAACAACCACTGTCTTTGTGAGCTTACATTTTACAGCTTACATATTGCTTAATTAAAATAACATGCCGTGAAGAGGCTTGAGTACAACCTTAACAGACTCACTCAAGAGGCAATGGGAATGGGAGCAGGGCACAGGTCCTAATGCTGATCTCTTATCAGCCCTGCAGCCTAGAGCAAAATGCTGAACAGCTAGAAGGGGATGTGGGCTTAAGCCAGAGGGGATTCACACTGTAGGCAACACTGTGCTACATTTCCTTATTTATTTACATGAACACACTTTATACATATACACTTGCACACACACAAACAATAATTGGGCATGTTTACAGGGCACAAATAATATTTTAGCACATATATACTGTGTTATGGTCACATCAAGAACTGGTGTGTCCTTTTTTTTATTTCTTGCTTACCTGGGGTTAGGAGAGTTCAAGACCCCTTTTACTAACTATTTTAAAGCATATTATGCATGATTTGCCAACCGTCATTATCCTACTGTGTTACAGTGCAGTGGAAAGTATTCCTTTGTTCAGCTGCACTCTGTGACCATCAGCCATTCTCCCTTCATGCTTCCCAAGCCATGGTAGCCACCTTTTCCATATCTCAGAGATAAACTTGTATAAATTTCCCCTAAGTAAGAACATACAGAATTTGTTGTTCCAGGCCTGACTTATTTCACTTAACATAGTGGCCTTCCACTGGGAGAGGCGCTGTGCGCCTTTAATCCCAGCACTCAGAAGGCAGAGCCAGGTGGATCTCTATGAGTTTAAGGCCAACCTGGTCTACAAAGAAGTCTAGAACTGCCAAGATAACACAGAGAAACCCTGTCTTGAAAAACTAAAAAACAAACAAACAAAACAAAGCAAAACATAATGGCCTCCAGAGTTAGTACATGCTTCTTTTTCTTTTCAAAGAAGATTTGAATTTATTTTATTTATTTACTTGTGCATGTGTGTTGGCTTCCATATAGAGGTTAGAGGGAAACTTTTCAGGAGTCAGTCCTTTTCTTCCCCTGTGTTTTTGAAGCAGGACATGATGGTTTGAATAAAAGAAAAGTCACAGACTATTTCCAGGGCTATATATGGTCAGGCCCTACTGCTGAAGCCAATCCTCACATATGCCACCAAACACGGAGAAGTAAAAATGGTGCTTAAGTAGGAGCTTCACCCTTAGTGATGCGCATGTTAAAGGTGCTGGAAGGAACACTACACACCACTGGAGGAAAAAGATAATCACTAGTATCTCCCAGCCATAATTCCTGAGACCTACAACAGGTGACCTGCCTGAAAAAAATATGTGTATATTACTGGCACAAGTGTTATGGGAGTAACCAACTACTTTCTGCATGGACTTAAAGCCCCTCTATGAACCCATACTCGACATTGCTAAAGTGGCCAAGAACCTAAGACTAGGTAGCTCATGGGCCTAGGAGAAAAAACTAGTACTATTATTCTGCTAAAGGAACATAGCAATAAAATATCTCTTAATGCTATCTTGTTATACCCGTAGATCACTCAGCTCTCATCAGAGAAGCCTTTCCTTCCAGTAGATCAGAACTAACACAGTTACCCACAACTGACCAAAGTGCAGAGAGTGAGAAACTTTGGAACAGGTCATCTTATTTGAGTTACTTTTAGTTACTTTTCTATTATTGTAAAGAGATCCCATGAGCAAGACAACTTAAAAAATAAAGTATTTAATGTAAAACGCCCAGTTCCATAGGGTAGTGAAGTCAATGACCACCATAGAAGGAAGCTCGTCAGCAGGCAACAGGCAGGCAGGCAGGCTGGTGCTGCAACAGTAGCTGAGAGCTCACACCTGATCTCTTTATGTAGCCCTCTTCTTAAGGCTCAGGGATCTGCACAGGAGAGGAGGAAGAAAGACGGTATGGTAGATGACTTCAAGAAACAAACAGTATCTTCTAGACACAGCCGCACGGGTGCACATATGAACTCACAGAGACCATGGCAGCACACACAAGGCCCACACAGGTTTAGGCCAGATGAGGTCCCATCAGTGAGGTGGCAGTGGACACTGGTTCCCATTTAACCAAGAAGCTATTTCTAAATGATTGCCACAGGCAAAGGAAAAATCAGTTTTTTTCTAGTGGGGTCTCACTGGGTTTATCAACCTCACTGCAGAGAAGGCCTCCTCTCCAGACCAATATAAATGAACTCAATGGTATTTTGTAGACACTATATCTCATTTCCCTCTGTTTGGGCTTCCTTTATTTTTTTTTTTTTTCCTTTTTGTCTTTTGGTCTTTTCCTTGTTTATTTTGATTTTCATTTTTGTGGAGTGTGTGTGTGTGTTTCTTTAGAGTTTTGTTTTTGTCTTTTTTAAGAGAGAGAGAGAGAGAGAGAGAGAGAGAGAGAGAGAGAGAGAGAGAGAGAGAATGTAAAGTAGGGAGGTAGGAAGGACCTGGGGAGTGTGGCCTTCCTGGAGGAAGTCTGTCCCTGGGGCCAGACCCCCAGAGTTGATGCCGGATTCCACTTCTAGTATACACTCTCTGATTCGGGTTTGTGGTGGAAGCCGTGATCTCTCAGATTCCCATTCTAGCTGCCTGCTTTGCACAAACATGTCTACTCACCTCAGAAAGGGAACTCACAATGGACCAAAGCACCTGGCACCAAAGGGTGAAGGGTTACTCACAGCGACCTCTGCTGTCTGATAAGCAAGGGAAGTCCATCCCGACGCAGATGGAGACAACTCCAAGGTCTGCGTGCCTCTCTCAGAAGTTTAGCTGCTTGGAGTCTCCATCCCTAACTATTGTTGACCCCTTATACTGATGATGAGGAACCCTCAAGAATCTTTCAGGTTTCGTTTCCTTCCTTTCTTTTACCTCCTGAGAATAAAGAACCACTTGTTGCCTCCTGCAGGAAATGTTTCACTTCCAAGGAGAATGTTATGCAAAAGCTCACACTGGTTGGTTGGTTGCTCACTTGGTTTTCGGCAAGTACTTTTCAGGGTAGGATTTTACTTGTTTTTCAATGGCATGATGCCTTCAGCAGTGCATGCAATCTTGGGTGGCAAGTCTGTGCACACCTGTGTGGTTACCCTCCACTCCCCCCTGAACGCTGAGCAGAACCTTGCATCTTGCCTTTTTGTTTAGTATTGCTTTATTACTGATTTCTATGACCTCTGAGCCATCTTCAAATTAGAAAAACACACTATGCTCCTCTGGGCTGAGTCTCCAGGCTGAACTGGCATTGCTGGAGGTGCCTTCTGTATTCATTGTAGGTTGTTTTTCTAGTGTCCATGATTATACGCTTCAGAAGGCAATGCCATCTGTCATACAGAAGTGCCGCTCTCACTTTAGGACAGGCTCTTACTGGATGACATAAGGCATCTGAGAACACCACCCTCTTTGAGGAGCTATTAATAGCTGATGACTGTTAGGGGAGGGAATGCCTGTTCTCTTTTTCTCTACACTATTTCCTCTTGTTGTTGTTGTTTTACATTATAATGTTTTTTAATTTACACATTGGCAATTTCGTATGTGTGAACGGTATGTTTTGATCATATTCACTTAATCAGCTTTAAGGGTGGTAGGTTGGCCATGCTCTCAGTGGACAGCCCCGCTCTCATACACATATGGGCAGCAGGAATTGGATTCAGTTGATTATTGTTTTTTGTTGTTGCTGTTTTGTTTTGTTTTTGTCTTCTGTTTTTAAGATATGAAGTTGGATGAAGGATTGGGAGTAGATCTTGGAGGCGTGATGGGCTTGTGTGATCAAAATATATTGTATGCCATGTGTGAAATCTCAAAGAACCCATGAAGAATTTAACATATAGTAAAACGTATACTACACAATTCCCATTTTAACTTTTTGTGAGTACATAGTTTGGAGGCATTAAATATGCTCATTTTGTTATGGGACTATAACCCCTCTAGTCACTCCTCAGGCTCTTTCATCTTCCCAAACTGAAGCTAAGTCTATTAAACAGTAGCTGCTTTCTCATGTACTTGCAGCTTCTGAAACCACAGTTGCACTTTTTTTGTCTCTACGACCATTGGCAGGCCATTTGAAGGGAATCATGAGATGTCTGCTGTTGCATTTAGCATTTGGACCTCATCACCACCACACATGTCTGCCTTCTCCTACACTGCTTTGCCGCTTAGACTGTACACTGTGGTCCACAACCTTGAAAGGTCATTTTGACTTGGCATTTCATCTTTTAGCCTTGTTCATAGTGTCAACCACTCTCTACCCAAGTGTCATGGTCAGTTATGGGCCTTACATGGGGCCAGACCATGGGTACAGACATGGTGGCTCAGCCTTGTTTGTCCTTTCTGAGGCTCTAGGATTTTCCAATGCCTAATAAATCTTCTGCAACCATCAATTCAAATACACAAGTTTGGCCATTCAAATTACTTTTTACAAAAGTACTTTAAAATGCATTAAGTTATTAATTGCCTGCTGGCACTTTAATCAAATGGGAAAATTGACATAGCCAGAGGCATGTATTTTTGTGGAAAGAAAATTTATTTAAGAAGAAACAGCAGCTCTTACTGCTTAATTTAAACTGAGAAAACTGTGGAAAATCAACTGCTATGGAAAATTAATAAAACATTTCCAGCTGCAAACAGTGACTAATTGTACGAGATGAAGACTGCCCAGAATTAATAACTTGCAGTCTTCTGTGTGAAGAACCCCCTACCACTTCAATTTACTGGGAGATTAAATTACTTCTAAGTTTACCATATTAAAGCAGAACATGAATAAAACGTTAGTGGACGCACATCTATTATTTACTGTCTGTGATATGGATATAATTATTTCCAAACAACTACAATGTGACGTGACCAGTAATATTTAAATGACTCTTTTAACAAGAGGATCTACTCAACTTTTTTTTTTTTTAGAAAAAAGTCCATCTGTTACTTTTACAGTAATAAAATCATGCCTAGTAAATTTCTACAGATAGTATATCTCAACCCCATAGATTGGCAGATGCCCCTGTCTCAGCTTATGCCTCTCTCTCTCTCTCTCTCTCTCTCTCTCTCTCTCTCTCTCTCTCTGTTATCAGACACTGCATGGAGAAACAAACCCGCAGCAGAAAAGCAAAAAGACTAATTTCTGACCTCCAATCCCTGATCCACTGTCCAAAGGAGATCCAGGTAGATGCTTACAGGCATCTTGTAGTGTCTGATGTGGTCCTGAGCTTACAGAGCTGGCTGAACAGAGTCCTTCCTTGAAGATGTAAGGACCAGAACAACTTCCAGAGAAAACTGTTATTGGCAAGGGACATACATCAATAAAAGTTCCATCAACTCTTCAGCTTGCTTAAGACATTGTATCATCTCATAGGCCCTTGGTTTCCCCCTAAACAAATGAAGATCAAATAATATTTTCCATCTGTGTTCCTAAGATTGGGCTAGTTCCTTGTCTGAAGGAGGTCATCTACTTTTTAACATACTGACGTTCTTGGATATCTTTGAGAAGTAAGATGTGACAAGAAAATAACATTCAGTGTCCAGCATAGAGCTATTTAAAGGAAACAAATCTAGAGATGAAATTTAGAAAATTAAAGAGCATTCAGTGTGTTTTATTTGTTTGTTTGTCAAATTTTAGCTACTAGAAAATAACCCAATAAGCCAGGAGGGAAGGCATCAACTTGATGCTCAAATCAAGGAAACATGTCAAATGTAGGGAGGCACTGACCCTTCAGTGCATGTGCCGAGGGCATCATTCACTTCTCACTGTTTGATACCGCTGTCAGGAAGGTCTGCACATTGGTCTGGATGTAATAAAGTCAGGCGGTTTAGAAATGTAGAAGCTAAACCTGACGTCTAACAGAACTTATCTGGACACATCGTTTGATTTCTAGGTTTTAAACGTAATTCTGAGCAATATCTGGCAGCACAGCTCTCTGCTGTGTGACATACTGAGGTTTTATCTGCCTCCCAATGCCATTCAGGCTTACTGCTGTAGAAAGAGGTAAGTTGTATAAACTGGGACATTCTTTGAGGCCCTAAAGAACATGATTTTCCAAGGAGCAAAGTGGGGGGCCTGCCACCTCTCCTTCATTGCTCAAGCAAGAAACCACTGAGAGCTTTCTTTTCTAATTGGGTCAATTTGGCTTTCTCTTTTTAGAAACAGGTACTTCAGCAATTCAATACTTATCCATAATCTATGGGGAACCACTGGATTTGAGGAGTCAATAGGAAGGCTACTGGGCCCAGGAAAGCCATCCTCCCTCCTACAAATAGGAAACAGACAACGTCTCATTTGCCATGTTTTGAAATGATAGTGATGATATAATAACTGTCCTGTCTTCTAAAAAAAAACTGAGTTGACTTGGAGAAAGAACCAGATTGAAGATGCTGGTTAGATGGGACAACTTTCAGGCTTACTTGGCCAAGACCCAGCCTGCCTTTGAACCAGCAATCCCCGGTCCTCTCTACCCCTCCAGCATCACTGTATAGGCTAGTGATGGCCCAGCTTTGAACTGAGATAGAAAATGTGCAAAAGTGCAGAGCACTTATTCATCATGCACGAAACTAGACATTTTCTTGCACCCACACAAAATTGCATGTTTCCTACCAAGAGCTGTCAGGCCTCAGTCTCTTCACTCTCACTCCTTTTGGTCAGGTGCTGTCAGTCCAACTGCACCTTCAAAAAATGTCGTTGCCAGGCTCATTATGACTTTCATGCTGCCAACCATATGATCAGCAACCCCAGCTGCTAATGCATTCTCTCTGTTGGTCACCCAGGCTTTCAGGAGAATGGCCTTCTCCTCCTCCTCTGCCTCTAGGCCATTCTCAGATCCACTTTTCACTTTTTAAAAATTAAATTGGGGGGAGGGAACACATGCATGACATACATGTGGGAGTCAGGGAACAACTTATAGGAATCAGTTCTCTCCATTTATTTATTTTGTTAATTTATTGAGAAAGGGATTCTTGGGGTAGCCTTGGCTGTCTAGGACTTACTTTGTAGGTGAAGCAGCCTCGACCTCATAGAGATCTGCCTGCTTCTGCCTCCCAAGTGCTAGGTTTAAAGGAGTATACCACCACTGCCTGGTCTCCATTCTCTCCTTTTACTGTGTGGGTCCTTGATATTGAATTCAAGTCACCAGGCTTGGCAGCAAGCCCCTTTACCTGCTGAGCCATCTTTATAGCATCAGGTCTACTTTTTGATGCTGGTCTCTTCCTTGAGACCATGGCACTATTACGTCTAGTGCAAAATATTTACTTAAACCTCCATTTCTGCAGCTAGGATACTATCTGATGGCTGGGAGTTCCACATTGTGTGGTCCTGTACAATGTAGGCACTTATTAAACAAAGCACTGATACAATATCAAGTGTTCAAAATATTCACATTAAATTAATGCTGGGATTTCCCTGTCTGTAGGGTATTTGAAATTACCCTGCCTCACACAGGGACTAGTGCCTGAAGTCAGATTTGAAGGGGAAAATCTCATATAGGCAAAAATCAACCTTGAACGTCTCTTGGATTCAACATATTAGTTTTAGGATAAGCCCATCCTGGCCAGTCTCTCCCATGATTGGAATAGGACTTGCTGCATCTTTTGTTGAATACTAGATGAATGTGTCAGTTTGACAGGAGTCAGGGTGTCTGAGCCATGCATGCCTTAAACACCAGCCTCACACTAGCCATAGAAGCACTTGAGCATGGGTGGCACAGCATAGGAAAATACCTGCATTTCTTAATTGTGATTTCTGTGGGTTCTTAGAATATACTTCAGTTATGCAAACCTTGTTGCAGACTGAATGTTGACTTTCCTTTGTCGCTGGGAACTAGAATCATCTGTGGGACTTTAACAAACCACATACGACCTTACTTCAGACTTACTGAGCTTCCCTAGGTACAGTGGCCAAGTCTCTCTGTCTTATTTTTCTTAGGGTCTATAGCACAGTCAACGCATAGAGTGTGAGAGCTCTATTCTGTGTACACCATCCCCGGCAGACACCACTGGCATTTAGTGGGTTCTAGGCCCGTTCTTTGTGAGAAAGGGTTGCTGTTTTACAAAATCTTATTCCCATTCTTCCATATTTTGGGGGAGGTTTACAGAATACACTGCCAGGTGAATAAAATAAGTGTCCCATACCTGTCAGAGCCCTCTCCTAACCCGCCAACGCTTGAAGACACAGGCAAGGAGAGTCAGTCCAATCGATGTGCATCTTAGTAGGCAAAGCACTAGTTCTTTTCTCTTCTTTCTCCAATTATGATTTAACTATCCTATTTAGTTTTAGAAACTGGTTTCATACACCAAGGTTGCACTTATAGAATGGGCTTTTAAGCCTCACTCCAATTTCCTGTGTTGCCAGCACTAACACCTCAGAAGGAGACTGTCTGTGGAGGTAAGGCCTTGACATCATTGGGTGGGCCTTAAACCACCATGGCTGGTGTAAGTGCAGCTGTGAACACAGAGGCACCAGGGATGACCACGTACAGAGTAAGACCTTGTGAGACACAGGAAGTAGTCAGCCATCACTAAGGCAAGAAGAAAAACACCTGCCAACACTTGATCATGAATTTGTAGCCTCTGTAACTGTGAACAGGTTCTATTCTACGGGCCATCCTGTCCATCTTCTTATAGCAGCTCTAATGACTTCATATAACTGCCGTGATGGTAACTACAGATAAACCAAGTACTAAGTAGTTATCTCTCTGTTGTACTAAGTCAAACTATACAGCTTGGGTTGTGGCTTCAAGGGGCTACGTGGGACTTAAGAAGCCGCTCAGCAGGTAAGAGCACTGTTGTTTTTGCAGAGGGCCAAAGTTCAGTTCCCAGATCCCACACAATAGGTCACAATATCTGTAATTTCTGTTCCAGGGGTTCTACACTTCTCTTTTGACACCTTTTTCTGACCTCTGTGGATACCAGGCATACATGGGGTACATGCACATACATGCAGGGAAAACACTCATACACATTAGAATAATGACTCCAAAAGGAAAAATTAAAATGAACTTTCTAAGAGATACCTCTGCAGAACAACTTGTATTTTAGAGCTTATCCTGGTTATTTCCCCTTCTCTTTATAAGCCCATTCTCCACTCCTCCTGCCTTCCAAGTGAGTGGGAGATTGGAAGGCAAAGAGACAATTAGGTTATTTATCTTAGCCTCTCTCCATGAAGGGCCATATCTGCTTTTTCCCCTAGCCATACCCTCCCTGTGTTCTCTAGTATCTGTTCTTTTCTATGTTCTTTCAGATCTCCTACTCCTGGCTCTTAAATAACTCTCCTCTTTATGTAACTTTCCTTAACTGTACTTACTCTTTAAATTTTTTAAATTTTAATTTTATTAATTTATTCAGATTACAACTAAATTGTTATCCCATCACTTGTATCCTCCCATTCCTCCCTCCTGCTTTTACCCTATTCCCCTCCCCTAAGTCTATGACTGAGAGGGAACTTCTCCTCCCCTACTATATGGTCATAGGCTATCAAGTCTCATCTTGGTATCCTGCTTATTCTTTCTTTGAGTGTCACCAGGGCTCCCCACCAAGGGGAGGTGGTCAAATATGGAGCACTAGAGTTCATGTCAGAGTCAGTCCCCACTTCCACATAACTGTGGAGAATGTCCTGTCCATTGGGTAGATCAGAGTAGGAGTTCGATGTTTACTACTGTTATTGTCCTTTGTTAGTGCAATAGTTTGAGCAGATACCCCTGTGCCCCAATCCACCATCACGATGTTCTTCTTGTAGGTTTCTAGGACCATCTGGGTCCTTCTATTTCCCCATCTCCTATATTTCTCTTACCTAGAGTCTTAGTAGGATGTCCTCACATCTATCCTAATCTCCTGGTAAGTAAAGACTTTCATGGGAAGTGCCTTTTGGGCTAGTGCCCAAGTATAAGTGAAAATATACCATATGAGTCTTTTTGCTTCTGGGTTAACTCACTCATTATGATAATTTCTAGTCCCATCCATTTGTCCACAAATTTCATGATTTCCTTGTTTTTAATAGCTCAGTAGTATTCCATAGTGTAAATGTACCACAGTTTCTTTATCCATTCTTCAACTGAGGGACATGTAGGGTGTTTCTAGGTTCTGGTTATTATGAATAAGGCTGCTATGAACATGGTTGAGCATATGTCCTTGTTGTGTGGTGGAGCATTTTCTGGGTATATTCCAAGGAGTGGAATATGTGGGTCTTGAGGAAGCCCTATTACCAGTTTTCTAAGCCATTGAGCATTTTTAAGGGTTTCTCAGCCATTCCATATTCCTCTGTTGAGAATGCTCTGTTTAGTTCTGAGTCCCATTTCTCAATTGGGTCATTTGGTTTGGTGGTGTTTAATTTCTTGAGTTCTTTATATATTTTGGATATCAGATTTCCTACTCCTGGCTCTCAAATAACTCTCTCCTTTACGTTAATTTCCTTAACCCTACTTACTCTTAAACCTACTAACTATGCCATGGACATAACGCTTATTTAAGCTCTTTCTTCGTGCAGCTCTTTGGATGGGCTCTTTGGCATTTTGTTTTGTTTTGTCTTGTTTTGTTTTGTTTTGTCAGAACACTGACTGATACAGCAGTCACTATTTAGCAAAAGTCAGTCACACAAATGAATGTTTTGGTGTCAGACAGCCTTGGCAACAACCCATCCACGAGTGGCTTTGTAACTGGGGCAAGTTTATGGGAAATTACTGATTTTCTCACACAGCACTGCTGGACATGGTCTCTACTCAACAGCAGCATGCAGGGGAAAGAGGGCCACATGGAAATGAAACCATTCAGCTGCTAAGGCACTGAGACAAGACCTTCAGGTCCCCATGAGAATTACAGACTCAGCTTTTGGCCCAGTGTACCCTGGCCTACAGAAACCCTAAGAGAACTCATGTCTGTTGATTCCAGCAGCTAAGTCTGTGGTGAGAAAACAAGTTTATGTCCCAGCCACAAAGCCAGGAAACTCTTAATCTTCTCTACAGAAGATGAATGGTCCAACTCAGACACACAACTGCAAGTGATGCATCTCTACCTCCTATACCTCCAGCCCACCTAGCATGGATGCTCACCTTCCAGAAACAAGATTTCAAACAACATTAAAGAACAACGGCCACACAACCAGCACGGGTCTCCCCACTACTGGCTAATGGGATAAATAAACAAGTGACCAAAAGGACACTAAGGAGCTCTTGGTGCCCCGTGGAGTTTTAGGAGGCCCACTCAGTTCAGTAATGACAGTGGAGTACTCTGGGAAGCTTGACAGTTCAAGACAGGAGAGAGAAAGGTTGCCAAGAGGTAATTGTCCAGGCATATTTGCTCTTATCAGACTACCTACGGTTCTGAACCACTATGCTGTCTTCTGAAACAGCTCAGCTCTTAAAGAAACAGTCAAGTAATGTAAAACAGCAACTGTTTCCAGAGACATGTCTGGAAATTTAAAGAAGGGATGTAACTATTTTGACAAATAGAACATATTTAGTGCTAGGAATTCATGTTTACTGTTAAAGAACTCTCAAACCTCCATGTTTGTAAAGGGTTATTGTTGCTAAAGGCAGTTTTAAAGGAGGTCGGAAGTGTGCACTTCAGGTAGATTTTGATGCTTTCAACATTTAGATCTGGAGCCAGGCGTGGTGGAGCACGTCTTTAATACCAGCACTATGGGAGGTATAGGCAGGTCCAAATCAAGTCCAGGGCAGCCAAGACTACACAGAGAAGCCTTATCTCAAAAACAAAACAAAGCAAAACAAAACAAACAAAAAGAAAAAAACAGAAAACTCTACAAAATTTTAGATCTGGGGTGGGAGTTGTGGGAGGCATGGTGATAACAGGAGTTGGGAGGCAGAGACAAACAGATCTCTATGCATTTGAGGCCAGCCTGGTCTGCTCGACAAGTTCCAGGCCAGCCCGGGCTACCTAGTGAGACCCTGACTTGACAAAACAAAACAAAACATTTTTTGAACCAACACCTCTGGGCCTGCCTCCTCTGCCAGAGTACACTGGATCGTGTTAGCATCTACTGACTGACATCAGTGACTCCTGTCCTCCAAACACTAGGGTACCCAGATCCAGGCTTTGTGTCCTTGGGAAGCACTGTGTGTGTCAGTGGCCATGCCTGGACAGTTCACACCTACAAGAATAGGAGCCCTATACCTGAAAGCTCATGAACTCAGGAAGGTAAGGGACACAACATATGTATTGCCAAGGTTCCTCAGAGCCAGGCCAGCCACCTGCCAAGCGGACATCATGTGATAATGAGGTTTAATTCGCATGCAGAGCCAATGTGTAGGGTCATTCTCCATAGAGAGTGAGTTTGCAGTCAGCAGTGGAGGTCGGCTCATTTCTGCTTTCCACTTGCAGTCTGGAAACAACAGGTGGGTCCATGGTCCTCAGCTTGGACTGGCATCCTAACAATGCTTTTCAGGCTCATATGACTTCAAGTGCACAGTGTTTTCTCCCTGTATTGAAGAGGTGAGTGAGAAGCCAGCTGGCAGCACTATGGCAGCAAGGTGCCTTTTGGTTAGCAGATGTCAGAGTTTGGTGGTCCCGTTGGTTGCCTGGTGCATGGATTCACAATCTTCTCCAGGGAGAGCTCTGGTCAGCTACAGCACTGCCATGTGAGTTGCTGAAGCCTAGAAAAGTCTGCAGCTTCCAACTCTGAAAGCCAGGCTCGCACCACCGGTGAGTGTGGCATTCATCCCAGAGAACAGTGTATTGCCTGCTGGCCTTACTGCTACACAGTGCTCTTTAACAATGATGATGGCTGCTGCTTGACTTTTGACTTCAAGGTAGACTCTGCCAAACAGCATCCAATGTGTCCTGTCCACCATGGGACACTTCTACGGCATGGACAAAAGAGCCGCAACCTGGGACTTCACAACCATGGAGGTGCTGCACCAGAATGACATCACTCAGGTGTCTACTGATGAGGTAGCAAGCAGGAGTGTGGTGATGTGTACCCTGCTGGTGTGATAAAGCATGGCAATGTGGGTTTTCCAGAGCACAGAGGCTTTGATCTGGGGCCTCCGGATAATATTATGCGAGTTACCACCATTCAGCGTGAGGAACTGGGCTGAACAGGCCCTGCTGTTGGTAGGGTGGCAAGAAACCCTGCCCTCGTTTTAATACTGTGAACACAGAGCAAGGTAATACGCATGTTTGTTTGGGTGTCATTGGTAAAAGTGCCAGTACGAAAGGCAACAGGAGTTTTTTCTTTGTTTTGATTTTGCTATTGCATTCTATTTTAACCAAAGTTTCTCTTTAGCTTACCAGGCAAAATTGTCCCATGGACTTAAAAAAGAAAAGCTAAGAGAAGTATATAAGTTTGTCTGTTAGTGAATTAAATAGAAATAGTGAACACGAAAAAAAATTCTTATAAGCATTTAAGGGAATCAAAATTCTTGACTTATTAGTTTTCGGTTGTTCTGTGGAATGATGCTGAGCTCTGAAATAAAGGGCTGAGGTCTTTGCTCAATCCTAGTGCTAATTGTTATAGCAGGCCATGCTAAGATAAGGAGCCACAACTCTATTAGCAACGGCAAAGATCTAAGCAGCTAATTCAGTGTGCATGCATGGAAGGGGATACAGGCTTGCAAAGATATCTTTACATTTTCATCTTAAGAGCGTCAATTAATTGCATGCCTCTTCCACAAAACCTTGTAAAAAACACTCTCACAGACTCACCAAGAACTTTTCCTCTTGATATCAGATGAGAAGTGATTGTATAATTACATTACTTGCATAATTAAATATGAATTCAGAGCCTCCGAACTGTACAATATCATGGTTTAACTTTCTAATAGAATTATTATGC
The DNA here is from genome assembly GCF_964271855.1 of Acomys minous. Lineage (NCBI taxonomy): Eukaryota > Metazoa > Chordata > Mammalia > Rodentia > Muridae > Acomys > Acomys minous. The sequence continues at coordinate 70,365,538 of NC_140501.1, forward strand.
CTTTGGTGTAGAACCTTTTTTGCTATGCAAAGAAGATCCAATTAGTGAATGAGATGACATTAACTTCAGGGTCATTTTTTTTTTCAACGAATGGGTTTAGATTTAAAATGATTCACAGAATTTCTTTCTCATTTTCTTACTGGGATTCAACTCATAGTACTTGGCATGTGAGTGATCTACTAGGCTTTATTAACTATTGTCCAGGGCAGGAAAAAATATCCAGCCAATATTTAGATACGGAAAGACTCTTCTCAGAGTTATCAGGCTTCTGGGAAGAGCCCCTCCAATACCCCCTGAGAGACACCACAAGCCTTTATTAGACATCATAAACACATGTAATGACCTTGTGGGTAGGTTCCATAATGATCATATGAGGTCACACTTGTTTCTTAGGATGAAAAGTGTTGATTGGTACATGTTCCTGATAGAATAATTAATTCATGTTAAAAACATGATGGTGGCTGGAGAGATAGCAGTTGAGAGCACTTTCTACTCTTACAGAGGACTGGGATTCCATCCCAGGATCCAATGGACTATAATCCCAGCTCCAAGGGTTCTGATGGCCTCTGAAGGCACTGCAAAATCACATGTGTACATAGGCATACATGCATGCAAAACACTCATACACATTGAATAAATCAACTAGGAAATCTTAGAAAAAAAGAGTTCAGATAAGAAGGAAAACAAGAACATCATCATACACTTCATAGTTGTTGAAATGCACACCAGCTCCAAGCCTCTTTGTGAAAGTCTGTCAGTCAAAAAGGATCCATTGTCTCTACTGGTGGGAATGACCAGGAGGAGCTGACAACCTCCCACAGCTTTTTTATGTTGATAGCTTCTGTATCTGTACAGTATGATGCAGTCTGGTAAGCCAGGAAGTTGTAGCACAGTGGGCCTCCACATGCCTCACAGGAAAGTGGTAGTGTAACAGAAGTCAAGCCTGGTGCACACGCCCACTCCAATCTCTCCTTGGAGTCTATCAAATGACACTACATTGGCTGCAGCAGGTTACACAGTATCTTTCTATTGTTGTGAGGAGACACTGTGGTGATGGCAATTCTTCTAAAAGAAAGCATTTAGTTGGGGCTTGTTTACAATTTCAAAGGGTGAGTCCAAAAGCATCCTGGGAAGGACCACGGTGGCAGGTAGGCAGGCATGGTGCTGGAGAAGTAGCTGAGGGCTCACATCTGATTTGCAAGATGGAGGCAGAGACAGCGCACTGGTAATGGTGACAATCTTTGGAAACCTTAAAGCTCACCCTTAGTGACGCACTTCCTCCAATAAGGCTATACCTCCTAATCCTTCCCAAACAGTTCCACTCCTTGGTGATTAAACATTCAATTTTATGAGCCAAGGGGCTGTTCTCACTTAAACCACTCCAAGTTGTGAGGGTTTAGGTTGTTTATTTATAGGCTAATCTATCTGTGCTAGGAGGATAAAGGCAGAAGTAAAAATAGGAATATTGTTTCTATTTTCTACACAGTCTAATTAGAAACTTTGAACACTTCCTTTGGTTTGATATGGAAATTAAAAAAATTATTGTCAGTCTGACAAACAACTATTTACCAAGTAGTATGATGTATCTCCATTGTCTCTGAGTCCTTTAGCTGATTATTTTTAAAAAGCTAATTAAAAAAATCAATTCTGTTTAGAGTTGATATTTTTATCTTTATTAGTCAAAAACACAATTCCTTGGTGTGTGTGTGTGTGTGTGTGTGTGTGTGTGTGTGTGTGTGTGTGTGTGTGTGTGTGTGCCATGCCACTCCTATAAAAGTCAGAAGACAACTTTGGAAGTCTGTTCTTTCCTTCCACTATGAGTCTTGGCAATGAAATTCAAGTCGTCAGGCCTTCTTGGTGAACTTTACCCCCTGAGTCATCTCACTATCCCATATTCACTAATTTTTATGCTCAAATTATGAAAGTTATAAATTATTCTAGCAGGATGGTTTCTTTTAAAGTATCATGAGCTCAAGTACACAGAGATTGCTCTTTACTGACATATATTGAAATGACACTGTTGCATTTTTTGAATTTAATTGTTCTGAATTTAATCGTTCCAGAACTGAAAAACTTGGATTACCTCCAGCCAGTCCGAGGTCTGACATTGCTGATTGACAGGTTCCAGGCAAGAAGAGATCGGGTTCTTTGCCAGTCATCTTGGCAGATCATCCTCCTGTCTTCATGGCATTAAATTTAAGGACCCTGCAAATAGGTGCTCTCACAGAGCCCACTGCCTGGAATTGGAGCTGTACCTTATCCTCAAATTCTTCTGCAGTCCCGTGATCTGAGCACCCAGGTTTACTCACATAAGTCATCAGACTGGCTTCGCTTTTCTGTTGTTGCTGTTTGTAGACTTCTTTTCTAATTCTAAGGACCTTGGAACTTAGCAGAAATGTACACTCCTTTTTATTGTGCATGTCTTTTATTCCTTGTGTCCACATGCTTCTCCTGAAATATATCGGTGCTCAGCTGGAGTAGAAAAATGGCCTCTGTTTTTTGACTGTGATGATCAGAATTTTCAGACACCCTAATGGCACAGGGGCCAACTGTCAACCCCTAGACGCTATCAGGTTTACCGATTCAAGTCGTGGGTGGCACCCAATGGAATGGTACTTTGTTCCTGCAGGGAAGAAGGACTTGAGGCTTTATGATGGGTGTGAATGACAGGTGATGCTGCTGAGCCTCCAACCTTTCCCCTTGTGTTCTGACTAGGGAGGATGTGCATTTTCACAAGCAAGCTTTGAACATCCTCAAACATATATTTTTTAATGTGTGTGTTGTCTCCCTAAGTTGTAAACTCCTTAAAGAGAGATGCCTGGTCCATGAACTGGTTATTGGCTGCTTCATCTGCAGCCAGGGAATACTAGCTGCCTCCACAGAGACCATGAAGACTCGTTAGGTGACTGGGGCCTGAACTCTGGCCTCGCTCTATCAGTTACTTTTCTAGTGTTCTGATAAGATACACAAACTGGAAGCAACTTACAGAAGAAAGAGTTGATTTGGGCTGGCATTTCCAGAGGGAGAGTCGATTATGCAGTGGGGAGGGTGAGAGTGGGGTGGGTGGCAGCAGGCATCCAGAGTAAGAACCGGAGAAATCACATCTCCAACCAAACTGGAAATGAGGTGATGCTATGAACTCTCGAAGCCTGCCTGCAGTGACACTCTTTCTCTAAATGGATTGTGCCATCTCTGCAACTTGGGACCAGCTGTTGAAATATGTGAGTCCATGGGGCAGGGGTACTGCTCATTAAAACCACCACGTCAATAGTTAAAGAATGAAAAAAAAAAACCAAGTACATCCACCACCACCCCCCACACACACCTATTTTCTTATTGCTTTGGAGATAAGATCTTGCTAAGTTTCCCAGACTGACCTTGAACTTGTAGTCCTACTGCCTCAGTCTCCTGAGTAGCTAGGATTGCAGGCCTGTCCCAATGTACTCAGCTTGCCTTTTTTCATTAATACAAGTATTCAGTCCTGTAGCAGGAGAATGGATTTGGGAATAGTTACTGCTTAGCATCTGAAGCATTTCTGACCCTTAAACCGAAATCCAAGTACATGATCCAGGGCCCACCTGGCTCTCTATTAAAAGCTGTTGACTTTCTGTTTTTATATAGGTGATGATCTTTTTCATACAGAGGATCATCTGTATCCTCTGATGGCAACATATAAGAAAATCTTGACACCTGATTTAACTGTGATGGACTCAATTTTCAAAATTAGTTTAATGATGGAGATGTCAAGGGTCAAGCCCAAACCTTACCAAGTTTCCTGGAATGAGTAGTCAGGTGGCTCACAGCATTTTTTTCTGCTTCAAGTGAATGTGTAGAGTGACAGGCAGACTCAATACACAGGTCTTTACAACTCCACTGGCAAAACGAAATGGTACATCTCAGCCATGAAAAATTATTATCATCACCATTCAAAGAAAATAATAACCAGCATCAAATAATTGATGGTATTTAGTTAGAAAAAGGTTGTCTAGAGAAATTAGTGGGGGCCTAACTCAAAAGAATGTGGGAGGGGCCTCCAGCACCTCACCATAGTTATGTTGTATATGGTAATTCAATTTCAATACGACATTTTGTGTCACATTAATTTAATGTTGTTAATTTGAATTTTATTGGTTTTGCAATTTGTTTGTAATTAGTGCATTCACTCGGTTTTTATAATTGAATAAGAACTACGACGTTAGGAGCTCATAACTAGTTTTATGTTCATACAGGTTTAAGTAATATTATTATAAGCGTAATTGAAGTCAACATCTGGAGAACAGTGGGAGATATTTTTGAAGCATTTGTACAACTGTATGTAGAGAGGCTATTATACAGCATTTGTATGCCAGCACTACTTTTACTGCTATTCCAGAGGAATTAAACATTTTAAGAGTAATTCTAATGTAGTAGTTACTACTTGTGTAGTTACTATTTGTGTATATTCAAGTGTATGACTATATATATATATATATATTCCAAAATCCATGATGGCTTTGAATTCCTAGAAGATGTGTTGTACTTAAATATATTCCCCCGACCAACAAGTCGAAAGCTTGTGCCCTTAATCAGAATCAAATGACCTTTGTCTCTTCTGATTAGTTTTGCTTTGAAGTCTATCTTGTCAAGTCAGGGCAGGGATGCTTACATGTGTCCTGGTCTCATTTGCTTGGAATACTTTTCTCCATCTTTTCACTCACTGTGCATCCTCCAGGTGAAGTGTATTTCTTGAGGACAGAAAAAGATGGATATTGTTTCCTAATCCAATCAGCTAGCCTATGGCTTTTGATTTTGGAGTTAAGGCCATCAATATTTAGTTATCATTTTAAAAGTGTGTGTTTATTGTTGTCATTTTGTTGCATTTATGGTGTTTGCTTTCTTGGTACCATTTTATATCCAGTCATAGTACTACTTTTTTCTTCCTGTAACCTTTTAGATATACTTATCTTTCTTTTTAGTACAAAAGACTCCTTGCAGTGTTCTCTTTGGGGGCTGGGTTTGTACATGAATTCCTTTAGGTTTTTTTTTTTAATGGTGCCAAGTTTCTTTCTCCTTCAATTATAGGAGATAGTTTTACCAAGTAGACTGGTCAGTGTTTGGGTCTGTGGTCTTTTAGGACTTGAAGTACATTGCTTTTCAAGCTGTTTTGGCTTTAAAAGACATTGAGAAGTCAGCTGCTATTCTGATGGGAAGATTAGTATGTCAGGTTAGCGTGGACAGATCTTCCTGTCCTGGAAGCACCAAATGGCATGTCATGGAATGGCGTGGTGTGGCATGGCAAAGGGGTCTTACCGCCAGCAACATTTTGCTTGGGCAAAGTGCTGTGGCAGGCAGGGAGGCAGGGTGGGGCCAAAGGCAGCCATGTGTGTATGTGCATGGCCGCTTGGGGAAGGTGCCAGTGCAGGTGGAGCAGCTATGTGTGATGTAGCCAAAGGGATCTTACAACTGGTGGCTTGACTGTTGTGCCTCTGCCAAGGCCCTAGGACAAGCAGCACAATGGAACCCCTTCTCCTTTCGACTCCCAGGACTGGCCTAGAACCTAGGGCTTCAAATAAACAAAGCAAGCACTCTTCACTGTATTATAGCCCCAGCCTTTTCCTTCTTAAATTCCTACCTTAAACTGAGCATGCATAGTAATGTGCTCACCCTCGAAGTTCTCTTAGTACAAATATGTGTATGCTTCCCAAATAAAATCCTCAATCCCCACCACCACCTCCCCAGGGAACTTCTGAGAGGCCTCTTACCTGCCACAGGCAATCTACTTTTCTCCACTCATTCATGCTGTAACCTTGTGTTTGGCCTTTGCACTCACCAACTCACCACCAACCCATTTTGTTGGGCTACATCGGTACTATAAAAGGTCAGTGTATTGAAGATGAACCCCAGAGCCCAGTCCTGACCCTGTAAGTTTATGCAGTGGGAAATGTTGATGGAGTGATTTAAAAAAAAAAAATCTATTAGATCTCCTGGCTCCTGTTTGGATTCTCTCTTTAGGATTTCCACACAGAATGGAGGTACCAGGATAGAGTGTTCCATGTGTCCTGATGTCAGCATCTCAAGCCCTGAGTCTGTACAGTGTGGCCTGTTTTACCTGCTGCAGGTCCCCTGCTACATTACTCCTTGCTAGGAGCCCAGGCATGTCATTTGCTCATTTGATGGTGGTGATGCCTGCTGCCTGGTCTTTAAAAAACAAGAAAAGATGTTGACAGTCAGATCCTCTTAACTTGCATCTCTAACCTGAGGGAGACTCTGGACCAGAGCCTGGGTTGTGGGGAGGGAAGAATCAGAAAGACAGAGAAAAAAAGACTCTCCTTACTGAGAAACCAAAAGTCACTGAGGGGTGTGCCCCAGAGGCAGTCTGCAAATCCACTTCCTTTGTCATAACAAGAGCAAATCCCACCTTTGAAGTATTCTTTCTAGTTATGAGGGAATGTCTTTTGTTTAATCCATTTTAGCCCTTAATAACTGACCTGGATCAAACTCATTAGATTACACAACATTCATGCTGATTTTAAACTGGTCTGGGGGCAGGGAGCAGGTCAAGTTCTAAATACTGGGCAGCAAACCTTTAGAATAATCAACATCTCTGTTGACTTCCTTTTCTCTGAGAAGCAAACTGGCCGCTTTGCCTCCCTGTGTCATCATTGTTAGCATTGTTACCCGGATTTTGGTGAATGTCATTGAAATTATATTTTGAATGATCTTCTATAACCAACCCTTACTCACATACTCATGGTGGGGTGAGGGGCCGATGCTCATCAATAGTTCACAAAGTCTTCAACTAACAGTCAAGGGTCAGGCTGAGGAGACAGTTGTAAGTGTAAAGCCCTGGGTTTGGGTTCCTTCCATCACCTGTGGAAAACATTTGGTGTGGTGCTGCCCACTTGGCAATCTCAGTGCTGGGGAGATGGAGGTAGCCCCTCCATCTTACCTGCCAGACAGCCTGGACTCATTGAGAGTCCAATACAATTGGACTAGTTCTGACTACACAGTGAAGTGAAGTGGACAGCTTGCTTCCCAGAGTAAAAGTGGTCAATAAAGATGTAGATTATTCTTAAGATTTACTACATGGACAACCACAGTCAATCTCTGACCTCCACAAGCTCAGGCACACACTTGGATACACCATCATGTAAACACATTGCCCCTCACCTCCACCCCCCTGCAGGCACACACAAACCGGGAAACAGCAGCACATAAGCACATATACTTCCCCCGCCCCAGGCACATGAAGGACCACTTCCTGTTTCAGGGATAAGTACACACTTTTCCAGCAGTAGAGACACTTAGCTTCTCACTCTTGATCTCAGTGCCTTCTACTTCACCAGCACTTGTCTTCCTGAACAAGAAAATCAAAGAAAGTCTGTTCATAAAATATAATCCACTTCTTCAATCTGGGAGAGAGCGCTTGACTCTATTCCTTACTAGAGTGCACAGGGCTCTGTTAAAACAAGCCCCAGCCATTCCCTAAGTCCTGAACCCAGGGCTTTGCAATGCTGTCCTCCAGCACAGAGCTTACAGCTCCCCCCTCTACCTGCTCACTAGGCATCTTTGCAGACTGGTATCTGTTTACTGATTTTTAACAATACCCATTGTTTCTCAAATCTTTTCAGTTCGGTGGACTGCTGAGCAGACTTCCCAGAAAACAAGGCCAAGCAGGAAGGAATAGGCTGAAGCACATCCCTGCAAGCAGTCACCCTCTTGTCCTAATGAAACAGAGACGACAACCATGTGACAGTGGAGGTGCTGATATCTGCAACTTGAATTTCTTAAAAGGGCATCATCCATTGGTAAAGTGCTTGCTGAGCAAGCATAAGGATCCATCCATACTCCCAGGATCCACATAAGAAACAGGGCATGGTAGTGTGCATCTGACACCCTACCAAGGGTATTGTTGTTGGTGGTGGTGGTGATGGTAGTGGTGGTAGTGGTGGTGGTGGTGATGGTTATGGTGATGGTGGTGGTGGTGGTGATGGTGATGGTGGTGGTGGTGGTGGTGGTGATGGTGGTGGTGGTGGTGGTGGTGATAGTGGTGATGGTGATGGTGGTGGTGGTGGTAGTGTAGTGGTGGTGGTGGTGGTGGTGATGGTGATGGTGGTGGTGGTAGTGGTGGTGGTGATGGTTATGGTGATGGTGGTGGTGGTGGTGGTGATGGTTATGGTGGTGGTGATGGTTATGGTGGTGGTGGTGGTGGTGGAGATGGTGATGGTGGTGGTGGTGATGATAGTGGTGATGGTGATGGTGGTGGTGGTAGTGGTGGTGGTGGTAGATGATTGACTGAAGCTATCAATCAGCCAGTCTAGCCAACTGGGAAGTTTCAGTTCACTGAGAGACTGTGTCTCAAAAAAAATGTGGAAAGTGACAGATGCTGACACCCGTCCATATGTACACATGTACATGTAACCATACTCACATGTGTGCAAATGTATACACTATACAAAAAAAATCAAAAATTAATGTGTCATCACATTAATGACACATGTCAATGGCATTTGTTCTCACAGGCACTCAAACTTTCCACAGAAAGCAAGCACGTCCCTTCATCTCTTGGCATCGCATTCATCACAAGGCACTCCCCAGGGCAGGTGACTTCTTAAAGTCTCAAACAGGATTTCCTCACACAAGAAGGCTGAACTATCATCCATATTATCAGGAGAGCCACACTAGGTCACACATATGTAACTTGCCACTTTTTCATGAGCAGAGAGGAAGGTACTATTGGCTACAGTGTTTGACACTTAAAACAACTTATTGGGTGCCACAGCAATTGACTTATTCTCATGATGCCGTCTGGTCTCAGCCCCTCACACAGGCAGGTAGGAAATGTAGCGAGTGGTCTTGAGGGACAACAGGGTTCAGGACATGTTGTCCCCGGTGTGGGTCTTAAGCACAGGACAAAGCAGCAGACACATCAGTGTCATCCTCACCTCCTCTTGTCTGTGTTGCCTCAAACAGGTCCTGTTAGAGAGGGGCTTGCTCTGGACCTCAGGTCCATGGGTAGAGACAGAGACACAGCATCCTGCCAAGTGAATTGTGCTAAGTTCTCCCTAGTTCATGTCTTGTGGCCTTCTGGTCACACCATTGCATGGCTGCCTTTAAAAACACCATTTTCTTTGTTTCTTTGGGTTTTCAGTTATGAAGTCACCATGTTGCACAAAGCTTACATCAGATAAATATGTCCTGCTTCTTTTCTACCCTGCCTCACAGACATCTGGCTTACAGACACAGACACCTAGAATAGCCAAAACAAAACAAAACAAAACAAAAACAAAACAACCCCCAAAACAGAACAAAAACAAACAAACAAAAACCCCAAACCCCCCCAAAACAAACACTTTAAAAAGAAGACTGTGGCCTGGAGAGATGGCTCAGGGGTTAAGAACTCAAGTGCTCTTGCAGCGGACCTAAAATGATTTCCCAGTGTCCACACTGGGTAGCTCACAATGACCTGTAATTCCAGATCCAGGGGATGCAGTGTCCTCTTGTGGTCTCTGCAAGTGACTCCCCCCACTACAAATAAAAATAAAAAAATAAGAACACAGAGAATGTATACTTCCCAGCTGCAAATTTACCACCAAGCTATAGTAAAGAAGACTGTGGTACTGGAATGAGCAAAGACTTACGGATTGTGACGGTCAGTTTTATGAGTCAGCCTGGTGACACTTTATTCTATTATTCAGTCAGATGCTAATCTAAATCTTGTTATGGATTTATTTTGTAGATGTCACTAAAGTGTATAATCAGTTAAGTTCAAGTAAAGAAGAGCATCGTAGGCCATCTAGAGCTTGAACCACATGAAGGGGGGATCAAAGCTCCCTTGAGGAAGAAATTCTTCCTGTCAACTGAAGCTTTATACCTGTGTCAGGGTTGTGGTCTGGTCTTCCTGACAGTGCTGACCTTGTTGCAATTGTGCAAATCAGTCACTTTTATATGTTTACACACACACTTTTTTTCTCTCTCTCTCTCCCTCCTCTCTCTGACCTTCCTCCTCTCCTCCCTCTCCTTCCCTCTCTCCCTCTCTCGCTGTGTGTGCATGTGATTTTCTCTTGTGTCTGTTTCCCTGACTTAGTCAGGACTAACAAAATATGGCTGAGAATAGGGCTCATGAGCAAATCTTCATATTTTTACATGTGTGACTCCAGTTGATTTCTGACAAATGCATGAGGACAACTATATGCAGAAAGAATGTTTTCAACATGACATAAACGTGCCTAAGAATGGAACTGTACCTCTACCTCATACCAATGTAGAGAAATTAGCTCTCAAATGGGTTGAAGACATAAATGTAAAGGCTATATAACTAGACAGTCTTAAAGGAAAACAAAAGGGTAGATGTCTGTCGCCTTGGGTTAAGCAGTGGTTCCTTTCATAGGATGCTGAAAGTACCAGCCACAGAAGAGAGAATAGATCCTTGTGGTTCATACAAAAAGCACTTCCCTGAGACAATAGGAGAGCATATTTTCAAGTTATCTATCTAATAAAGATTTATTGTCCACTCTATATAAAAAGGTGATTACAAAACAAGGACGTCTCCTCTGAAAGCTATACTCTTTTATGATAATGATGCAAGTCTCTCTGTGAGTTTTACCCAGCTCCATGTACACTGCACAGCACAGCTCTGCAATTCTCATCTGTTTAGTTCATAGCTATTAAGCTACATTATGTACCAGGCTCCATGCTCACTCTTGTGGTGAACAAAGAGAAAACCCAAATAGCTACCGATCAGTGTGCTGTGTGCCAGAGTGGACTTGTCTGTGAGAGCAAGGATGACCCAGCATGCCTAAAGCTTTGAGCTAGGGCCAAGAAAGGACTAGTGAAGATCATTTTAGGCAAAGTTTAAGGATAAGCAGGAATCTACTGGGACCTCCTCCCAACCCCCATGAATGTGTAGGAGAAGTTGGCTAGGAAGAGGAAGGAAGCTAGAAGCAGGCATCCGAAGCAGAGGTCACATCTGCAGATTTCTGGAGCTTGTGTCATTTCCTTTTTAAGCCATCTGAAAAATCACATGTTCAGGGACACCTGAGCGACAGCAGAGGGTTGACGTAGATACTGTTGAGTGTGTAAGAGGCCCTTCCTTTGATGCTAAGGGAAACTGGTTCCACTTATGGTAGCACATAGCCTGTAATTGGCAGTAAATCATGGCTGACCTACCCATCGAGATGATTCTCTTGCTGCTAAACAGATCCTGACTCTCCCAGATTCCCTTAAAGGTTGTGCTGGCCACTGGTCTTTAACAGAAAGGTTTTCTCCTGCCTCTTGACCTTGAACATGATTCCTGAAGACATACCATAAAACAAAAAGTGAAACACTAAGAGCCATTCTGCTAAGAACAAGGGACAGAAAAGATAGAAATGGCCTGTGCCCTTGGGGCACCACAGAACATTTGTCATAGACACAAAAACCACCCATCATACAACAAAGTGATCCTCATTTGAAGCTGTCCTGCAAGCATTGCTTTATGGCACAGAACACTTCCACCAGATGCAGATCAGCAGCTTCCGCCTCATCTCCAGAACTCATTCATCCACAGCCTTTCTCAGTCTGTGTGCATAGGCTTGCATCTGAGTTCCTAGACAATTCACATCACCAAATTAAACATATCACTCTATATAATGAAAATTTCAAAACAAACAAATTTGAATAACAGCATTAAGCAGAAAACCTGCTTAAAATATCACCATTTGTTATTCTGGAATAAACTGTTGCCTGGACTTAAGCCCGGTGGCTGTTTTAAAAATCTAGGGCCTTTCTTTTTTTTTTTGATAGAAAAATATTTTTTCTTAAATATAACTGTGCCATTAATGATTAAAGTCAATTATGGACAAATTAGGATGTATGCAAGGACACCGATTTCTTCATTCTAATTAAATGACTGCCCTCTAGTGGTGTGAAATGATAATAGTGCTGCAAGGCCAACATGGGTTGATTTGATTGTGTTCCTACAATTATTTACTGAACAGCTTATTCTATGCCATATGTAGTTCTAGGCTCTGAAATGGCACCAGCAAAGAAGATAAGGTAGGGTCCTGATGTCAGTAGAATGGGCTGAAAATCACATAAGAAAGATCTCAGAGAGCAGCTGTCGATGTAGAACACTGTGGTAGAGGAGGGAGATGACACTCCGTGTTGTGCTGTGTGGACTGGTGTCCCTGAGCAGGTGACGTTGATCCTGAGGACTGAAAGCTAACGTATCAGGGAAAGGAAGGAGCCTGAGCAGGAATGTCCAACAGACATGAGTTGTGGGTATATGATTAGCATGAAGTTCAGAGAGGCTGGGGCTCTACAGTGAGGGTGGGGAGGCAGGGAATGGTGCTTTTATATGGAGCCTCAGAAAATCAAAGGACAATGGTTTGGACAAATTCAGGCAAGGAAAACACACAGACTGATCGACATTCTTTGAAAGCTCAGTCTGGTTACCATAAGAGAAAGGATGGGAGGTTGATATATTATAGCAATTCTCTGCTGAAGATGGTGGCAGGTTGATTAAGTGCAGCACTGGTGGAAATGGAGAAAGTTGATGCATGTGGCTGAATTTTGGAGGCAGAATGAAAAGATTTGTTGAATGCTTAGATGTGCTGAAAGAAGGACTCAAGAACAATGCCCAAGATTTAAAAGACTTATTTATATTTATTTGTGTGTGTGTGTGAGTGTATGCATGTATATATGCATACTACATGTGTATGTCTGGTGCTCAAGGAGACTAGAAGAGGGCATCAGATCTTCTGGAACTAGGGTTACAGGTGGTTATGAGCCACCAGGTGGGTGCTGGGAAGCACAGGAGATAGAAGCCATCTCTCTAGCCCTTAATAAAAAATTTTACTTGAGTATCTGAAAGGAAGGAAATGGAGAAGACTGGCTGAGGTGGATGGCAAGTGGGTTTGGGAAGCAGGTCAGGTCACAAAATACAGAACAACTTTTAAAAGAATATGTTATACAGTGACAATGATATAATAAAGAGAAATATTCTTGTTCTGAGAGAGAAAAGGCGGTCATAGAACTCACCACAGGAAATTAGGAAGAAGAGGGTCCAGGGTACAACATGAGAAGGCCAGCCAGGAACAAGAAGTTAGTTTCTATGAAGCCAGGGCTTTGGACCCACCTTTAAATTGCTCCTCTTCCAATTCTGTCTTGTGGGGACTGGTATAATATATTACAAAGTGTCATAGGACACTAGTGTTAAAGTCCTTGGAGAAAAAAAAATGGCTTAACCCCTTTCTTTCATGAGCAAACTGGGGGAAGCCTCAGACTGCAGAAAGCAGAGCTACACTAGCAGGTGTGACACTACTGCATGGGATGCTCTTTGAGGAGGGCTGCATGAGGAGCACTGTATGTGGAGCATCACATGAGGAGCACTGTATGAGGAGCATCACATGAGGAGCACTGTATGAGGAGCATCACATGAGGAGCACTGTATGAGGAGCATCACATGAGGAGTGTTGCATGAGAAGGACTGTAGGAGGAGAACTGCATGAGAATGCTGCATAAAGAACACTGCATGAGGAGCACTGCATGAGGAGCGCTGCATGAGGAAGGCTGCGTGAGGAGCATTGCATGAGGAACACTGCACGAGGAGGGATGTATGAGGAGCACTGCAAGAAGAGTGCTGTATGAAATGCACTGCGTGAGGAGGGCTGTATGAAGGGCACTACATGAGGAGCACTGTGTGAGAAGGGCTAAATGAAGAGCACTGCATGAGGAGCGCTGCATAGGGAGCGCTGCATGAAGAGCAATGCATGAGGAGTGTTGCATGAGGAGGGCTGCATGAGGAGTGCTGCATGAGGAGAGCTGCATGAGGAACACTGTATGAGGAGCGTCACATGAGGAGTGCTGCATGAGAAGGACTGTAGAAGGAGCACTGCATGAGAAGTGCTGCATGAAGAACACTGCATGAGGAGCACTGCATGAGGATCGGTGCATGAGGAAGGCTGCATGAGGAGCATTGCATAAGGAAGACTGCATGAGGAGGGATGTATGAGGAGCACTGCATGAGGAACACTGCATGAAGAGCAGTGCATGAGGAGCACTGCATGAGGAATGTTGCATGAGGAGCATTGCACAAGTAGAACTGTATGAGGAACACTACATGAGGAGGGCTGTATGAGGAGCACTGCATGAGGAGTGCTGCATAAGGAGCGCTGCATGAGGAGTGCTGCATGAGGAGCACTGTATGAGGAACACTGTATGAGGAGCGCTGCATAAGGAACACTGCATGAGGAGCCCTGCATGAGGAGTGCTGCATTAAGAAGCTGCATAAGGAGTGTTGCATGAGGAACACTGCATGAGGAGCATTGCTGTAGGAGCACTGCTTTAGGAGCACTGTATGAGGAGTACTGCATGAGGAGCAATGCATGAGGAATGTTGCCTGAGGAGCATTGCATGAAGAGCACTGCATGAGGAACACTACATTACTTGCATCGTTTCTATGAGCCCTTTTGTGAAGAACATGTAAATTTCTATTTTTCAGTCCCCAGACCCCCAAATTCCTAAAGTTCTAAAGAACCAAAGGTCCTACAATTGGGCCCTGGCAAAGCCAGAATGCAAAGCTCTGGAATCCATGTAAATTATGCTGACATTTGGAAAGTATGAAGAGGACAATGAAGATGATTTGGGCAACTTCTTTTAAAGAAAATGTCTTCATCCTATGTAGACATGTGGGTGCAAAGAACATCTCAAAGCTTCTTACTCCATGCTTACAGGCAACCTTGTGTTCTGCTACTGGCCCCATTTTAGGGAACTAATAGGGCAAGTGATTTGCCCAAGGCCATTTAGTGACAGCAGAGATGTGGGCACAGGCCTTTCGGTCTTTCTGTAAAGTCCACCTTTCTTTGGTTTCACTCTCTAGGCTACTAGTGCACAGCCTGTACTCCACCGCATTTGCAGCACTGAGGGTACAGGAACCAGGACCATAGCTGGAGCAAATGTTGTATCACTGCTAAATGTCATACACCGTTACACTATAGCTGGGGCTATGAACCCTTTAGAAAGGGTTCATAGAAATTATGCAAGACACTCAGTACTCCTCATGCAGTGCTCCTCATGCAGTGTTCCTCAAAGAGCATCCCATGCAGTCATGTCACACTTGCTGGTGTAAGACATTTAACAGTGACACAACATGTGCTCTTGCTATATATACATTTATATGTACATGAGCAACGTGTACATGTAAAACTGTATCTAATCTGCCATGATACTAAGACAAAGCAGAAGAAAAAAGGACAGGGAAACGGGAGCCAGCAGAGGGTCTCCATGAAATGGGAAAGTCTGAGGGTACTGCTGCATTGGGAAGACCTTCCTCTAGGAGACAGTGGAAACCTCAGCCAAGGCAAGGGCTCTCAGGTGACACTGGAGAGCCAAATAAACTCATTTTAGGTTATCAAAAATGGGCCCAGGAAGCCAGTGAAGTTTAGGCATTTTTATGAAAAGAGATCTATGGAAAGCATAAATTGCAAGATTTTGAAACAGGTCCTGTGGCTAACATCAGGGTCTGATAATGGCTCAGAGGGACTCAGGCTGACTGGATGTAGTCTGTAGTTTGCAAGTGAAATTACATACTGTTAGCCTTGTGAGACCAAGAACTAAGTTCATGCCTGGGTATGCCATGCGGTGCTGTGTGCACCCTGCAGTCTTACTGTTTATTGCCTAAGCCCAGAGCCTGTTAGCGGTACATCAATATGTGTCACTAGTGTCTATGCAGACTAGTGGCTATGCAGAACTCTTCAAACCCTGCAAATGGAGCAGTTTCCCACTGCCCCGGCATGATCACAGACAAGGGAATTTTTAGTCCAACTATAATTCCCTTTCGTGAGGAGATGCGAGCTGAGGGATTAAATTTAACTCTTCCCTAGATAGTTCCATCACTTTTGTTTGTCTAGATGATGTTTGGGCAGTATTTTTGAATCAGTCCAAATTGGCCATTGACATTTGCCCATATAGACTCTTGCATGCGGGAGGCAGAAGTACAATTAGTACTACAGGTCGAGAACAATGTCATGGCATTGGAGTGACCATCTGTGGTTTATAGTAAGAAGAGCTATCTGTACACTAGGAAGGAATGGTTGTGAAGAACTTTCCAGAGGTCATAACAACTCACTTAAAATAATGTGTTGTTTTTTTAAGGACTGCCCAAACAATCTGTCTGCCTTTATTTACTGTTACTGTGCTGGTGAAAATAGCTGAGCCAATAGAGGGCACTAAAGTAGCACAAATGGGAATCCTGGATACACAGCCAGCAAAGAAGTACTTGCAGAAGTTTAAAGATTAGCCCAGCGACTTTGGAGATACGTTAGGAAAGATGGGAAGGTCTGAGGGTAACTGTCAACTAAGAAGTCTGACAGGCCTAGTGGCACAGTGACAGCAATCCTAGTCACTCTGCAGGCTGAGGCAGAAGGATTGCCAAGTTTGAGGTTAACTTGGGCTCGGGATCAAATCCAAGGTTATCCTGGGCATGTTAGTGAGCCCCTTTTTGTCTAAAGACAAAAGAAAGCTCTGTTGTCTTGTGGCTATTACATTAGAGTCTAAATATTTTTATTAAGGTAGCTATTATGAATGAGGGAACATGTGTGTCCCATAGCATTCATTCAGGTGACTAGGGGTGGGACCTACCCTTTCCTCTGTTTTCACTTGACTGTGCTAAATGGGAATCTTTGGACTCACACAATTATCGCATTTACCAGTGCTGAAAGGCATGCTAAATTTACAATAGTAGCTTCTCAGGAAGCAGTAGAATGGGGCTCTCACAATTAAAGAGCCAGCAAACATGCGTGTATTAACTGTTATCACTTTGTGTGCATTAGCTCAGTGCAGCCATGAAAATGTTAGCTGTCGCCTTTTAATGGGCCTTGGGCTGAGTTCCATAATTATGGTAAAGAAAGCTCAACCAGCAGGAGAAGAATGGAAAGTGGTTATTGAACTTGATACTGCCTTGACAATAATTCCTTTGCTATTCCTAAAATAGTGGGCCACCAGAATGCAGTACAGCTTTACTATACTATCCCAGAGCTATTAAAACATATTTATGACAGTAATTCAAAAGGAATCTGGTCATGATAACTGGTCAGTTCTGAATGTTGGTAGCCCCCAAAAATTATGCTAGAATATACTCCTCAAAGTAATGGTTTAAAAATATGATGACTTCAGCAATCAATAGTCTTATTCAACAATGATCAGAATGAAAAAATATATATTTTAAGTTTCTTTGTGTAGCCTTGGCTATCTTGGACTCACTTGGTAGACCAGGCTGGACTCAAACTCACAGAGATCTTCCTGCCTCTGCCTTTCTGAGTGCTGGGATTAGAGGTGTGCACCACTGTGACAAGGCATTTTTTGAAGGCACAGTAGTGATGCTTATACCCTGGAGGTAACCAATAGCTATTTAGACGTAAGGCTCAATATGAGAGAAATCATACTGGTACTGTAAACCCAGCCAACTACCTACAGCTGGTAAGGCCATAGAACCCGGAAGAGAACCCACTACTGCCACGGTTGAACTGCAATCTAAATACTTATCCTCATACCCACAGATAGTGTATCTCACTCCTCATCAAAGAAGCTTCTCTTTGCAGCAGACAGAGACCGTTACAGAAACTCACTGGTCAGAACACAGAGAACAGCTCTGTGGGGTGGACAGCCCTAAAGATTACATCTACAGCACAAGCCCTAGACCTAAACCCAAGAAGCATTTCAGAAGAAGAAATGGAAAGAGTTCAAGAGCCAGAGGAAGAGAACATCTACTGTCAGACAAAATGGGCGTAGGTTCAGAGTGAAGAGGAGAGAAGGGGTGGGTGAATATTATCAAATTAGGGTGTTTGAAAATCTTAAAGAATTAACAAAATATAATTTTCTAAATTGGTGATGGCTTTGAGTAATGTTTCAGCCATGTGGGTGATACCCTCATGGGTAGGATCAGCACCCTTGTGAAGGGCTTGAGAGAGTGAGTGTTTCCCCATCAATCCCTTCCACTGTGTGAAGACACAGCAACCAGGTACTACCTTGAAAGTAAAGCTTGAGTGTTCAGAAAAAGCTGGACTTTCTGAAACCTCAATCGCAGATGCCTTTGTCCCCAGAACTGTGAGTAATGAATTTCTATTCTTTATACATTACCAGTTTAAGTTATTTTATTATAGTAACTCAAGTGGACAAAGACAATATTCTTTTTGGAATCTTATTTCTGCAATTGTAAGTGAACTTGCTTCTTTCTAGCCTAAGATTCTCTGCCAGTGTCTAAATTATTTTATTATTGCTATAAAGAGATACCACGACAAAAGCAACTTGTAGAACGTTTACTGGGGCTTACAGTTCTAGAGCATTAGAGCCTATGACCATTATATTGTGGAGCATGGAAGCAGACAGGCATGGAGCTGGAGTAGTGGCTAATATCTTATATCTTTTTAAAGCTAGTTTATTTTAATTTTATTTTTTCATATTTTTTACATATACATTTATATTATCACACACATATATAATAAACTACCTATAGCAAGAAGAACCATGACAGAATCAGGAATTATATGTTACATTTTTAGTGTTTTAGCTATTTGTATTTGACACCTTTGAAGAAAACATCTTTCTTATCTTGGTGGATCTAAAATTCTGAATGTAAATCAAGCTCCATCACATCTTGTCATTATCAACTTAAAACATCTATCTAGACCTAAAAACATCTTAACCCCTAAACAACTAAGCTTCATTGTAAAACTAAGCTACCTGGTCTTTGACTCCATCAGAGAGTTGAGAAGGAATAAACTTGACTACCCGAGTATGCCAGCAGTGCAAGTTAGTAACTTTCCAAATGAGAACATGACAGAGACAGTTTGCTACCTGAATAGTCACCCAAAACTCTCTATAATGTTGGAGCATCTTTCTCAGCTTTTGGGCCTATATATCTGACAGACATATTTGTGAGGCAGGAACTATTGAGGACTTGCTTATCCTGTCTTGACAGAGTTCAGTTGTCCACTCTGCCTGCATCCAAGCTTGTCCTTTTTTAAGGCAGAATTCTGTCTGTGGTAGAAATGAGGACATTTTGCCCAGTGGCTTGTCTTTAACCAAGAGTAGCACACAGAGAGAACTAACTAGGATTTGCATGGGCTTTGGAAACCTTAAATCCCAACTCCATTCACACACTTCCTCCAACAAGGCCACACCTCCAAATCCTTCCCAAACAGTTCCACCAACCGAGGACCAAATATTGAAACATATGAGCCTATGGTGGCCATTCTCATCTGAGGGACCACGCTTATCTATCCAGTCAGGTGTACTCAGTAGTGAACATGAGAAAATTCAACAATATGAACTTGCCGCAAAGTAAGAAAAGTCATAGGAAAAATAACAAAACACCAAATGTTCACACCTGATTTTCTTAAGTGTTTTTTGGTTTTATTTTATGTATATGAGTGATTTGCCTGAATGTATGCATGTGTATCACATAAATGTTTGGTCTCACAGAAGTCAGAAGAGGGTATTAGAGTAGAACTCATGGAATTGGAGTTACAGATGGTTGTAAGCTGCCAGTGGGTGCTGAAAATCAAATCCAGGTCCTTAGAAGGGCAGCCAGTGATCTTAACTACTGAAGCATCTCTCCATTTTTTATTTGTTTAAAATTTTTTCATATATTTTTTTATATCCTCACCACAGTTTCCCCTCACACCTCTCCATCCAGTCCTTCCCCATACCTCCCTTCTGTACCCCCATCCACCCCTCCTCTTTCTCTTCAGAAAAGGGCAGGCCTCTCACGTATATCAACCAAGCATAGCATACCAAATTGTAGTAAAACTAGGTAGGCACCCTGCTTGTATTAAGGCTGGATGAGTCAACCCAGTAGGAGGAAAAGGGTCCCCAAAGCAGGCAGAAGAGTCAGAAACAGCTCCTACTCCCACTTTTAGGAATCCTACAAGAAGACCAAGGTACACAACTGTATGCAGAGGGTGTATGTCAGACTCATGCACACTCCCTGGTTGCCAATTCAGTCTCTGTGGGTTCCTATTAGCTCAGGTTAGTTGATTCTGTGGATTTTCTTGCGCTGTCCTTGACTATGCTTGCTTCTGCAATCCTTCTTCTCCCTCTTCAGTAGTGGGTCTCTCTGCTTCCATCAGTAATTTAATAAAAAGTGAACAATTTGTAAAATGTAAAGTTGTTTCAAGTGGTTCAAGCATCTGATAGAAAAATTCAATAGACCATCCATAGCTCTTCAACGTATTTTAATATTTTGCATCAATAAATCACATTCCTCAATCCATTAATGGCTCCTTATGGGGACACAGTGGGTTCTTCATCTTGGTTGCATAGTGAAAATTACCCAAGAAGGTTTAACAATCGTGACTTAGAAGCCAAATCCAAGAAATTACATCAGCATCTCTGGCTGTGGGACCTAGACTTCATCAGCTTCTCCTTCAGTGGGCTTTAGGGAGTTTGATTTCATCAGCAGGTGGAACTTGTATGACAGGTGTTCATTCAGAGTAAAGGGACATGAGCAGTTCCCCTGGCACTCCTCTCCATCTGAGACATACATGTCTTTATCAGTGGTTTCTCGTCTCTCTCACCCAAGTCACCATGAGGGCTTAGTGCTCTCCAGAGAGAAAGGCCTCCTGTTTTAATGCTACTTCTGGAAAGCTGGGCTTGAGAGGAAATAATGGCTCAGTGTCTTCTCCACAGACTCCCAGGACAATTTGAAATAGCCAGGTGATGGATGTCAGGCAAGTTCTTCACACCCAGCATTAGTCTTCCCAAATGACCAGCCTAAGCCAGCCAGGTTTCCATTCCTCCTCTGTTCAGGGCCTTTGTCCCCAGTCTGTCAGTACAGGAAATTGCTGGCAGGTATCTTACTTCATGAAAGGGGCAGGAGTCATACAGAGGCTGTACTGCTCAGTGCTTGCAACACTGTTTGGCTGGGACTGAAACCTTTGCACAAAGTTGCCCATCTCTGGTGAACTAGGCCACCCACATGTGCGTGCAAAGGCCAGGTTCTCCGAAAGCTTTCGTGCTGGCCAGGGAAGTACATTGGCATAGCTTCTAGACATAAAATCAGAAAAATTGCTGCTTTGTTTAGTTTTCTCCATTGTAACTGGAAGTTTGCTACTTAAAGCATTATTTTTTTCCTTTTTTTTTTTTTTTTTTGACATGACTATTCAGAAGCAGGAGTTCAAAGGTGAACTTTAAATCTGGAGAGTTAGAATCATTCAATCTGTGTCAGGAACTGTAGTGAATAGTAAAGAGAAGTGAGAACTTGGGTAACCAAAAATCCTCCTTCAAGTGAGGAGATCCTTGTCAACACGCAAGGCCCACACAGAGGAAAAGATGGTCATCTGGCTACCGTGGGTTTCCTGTCTTGACCAGAGGGTTAATCCTCAAAGAATGACAAACCTCTTAGCCCTACAGTTTTGTTTTCTTATTCAACACTTTCACTTCTCTGAATCAAGACTCTGCTAGAAACTTCCCCAGAAGAAGCTGAGGATTAACTACGTTTTAATGGGTCTGTATGTCACTCACCTGCCCATGCAATCTCCCAGACATGGACTATTCTTATGAGACCATTTCAAGGTGTCTCATCTCTCTGGATTTGTTGGAAGATTTTCTGGGGGGATGCCGGGATGATGCTGGGATGATGCTGGGATACTAGGATGCTGGGATGCTGGGATGGTGGGATGATGCTGGGATGCTAAGATGCTACACTTGTGCAACCTGAACTATACAAAGGCTCCCTGGCATCACAGCCAGATTTTCAAATTTGCAGATTTTCTAAAGGAACACAATTTTTACATATTTATTTAAAAATAAGCATTTCCAACATTTATTATGTATATGCATCTCTGTGTCTGTGTGGTAGCGAATGCACATGTACACACATGCCGTGTGTATAGAGATAAAAGGACAACTTGCAGGAATTCAGTTCTCAACTCCTACCATGTAGGTCCCAAGATTCAATCTGGGTCTTCCCACTTGGCAACAGTGTCTTTACCCACTCAGCCATCTCACCCCAGATTAATGTTTTTAAGAACTTTTCCAGCCCTCAGAGAACCTGCCATAATTTTCCTTACAGGGTCATATAGGCTATAAAGAAAGTATTTCTCCTAATGTTTTATTCTTTTATTTTAGAAGGGCCTTTACTACAACCCACACACATTTATTGAGTGTGGTGGGAGATCTTAAGTTTCGATTATGATTCTTTTGTAACCAGAGATTTATAATTGTTATTGATCCAAGTATTTTAGATAGACTTTCCCGGGAAGGGGAGAGAAGGAGGAAAGAAGGAAGAGAATGGGGCTGTGAGTAAGAAAGGAGGCCAAGGAGGAAGCTGGACAAGAGAAAGAGGGGAGGGTGTGAGTAGGGGGAGGGCAGGGGTGCACATCTTGCACTGAGTGTAGCATGGATTCCCTAAACTGCCAACTGAGCAGGCCTAGTCTTTAGCACCCACGCTTTTTGGAGAAGGGAGCTGTAAAGGCATCCAGTGTCCACTGAGTGACTGAGCCCCAGCAATTCTGATAGAAAACAGTTGTTCACACATTGAAGGCTTTGTACCATGGTGCTAGGATGCAGAGGCAGAGGGCAAGGACTATGGTCCAGGGGGCCAACAAGTAGACACAGCAGAGACAGACACTAGCATGGACATTGTTTTTCCTCCTAGCTGGCAGCATGTTCTTGGGTTTCTAGGCAAAGATCAACCTCAGTGGCAAGATTTTCATAGATACTCAGAGGCAGTGATGAGAACTTGCTAGTCCAGCTGTGGTGCTGTCTTTGGTCACAAGATGGCAGCATTGTTCAAGAGCGTCTTCAGATCTCCTTTTATCTAGGGCAGCAGGAAGAGCTGCTGACATGTAAGGTTAGTGGAGAAGGGGAAGAGCAACCTCGTGGATTACACATACGCTGTCCGTGCTGATACATACTGGGTGTATTGAAAGTGCCACAATTCCCTCCACAGTTATATGGAGAGTGGGCTCTAACTCTGACATGAGTTCTGGTGCTCCATATTTGATGACCTCCCCTTGGAGGGGAGCCCTGGTGGTACTATACTATTCAGCTATTAAAAACAAGGAATTCCCGAAATTTGTGGACAAATGGAGTGAACTAGAAATGATCATCATGAGTGAGTTCAACCAGAAGCAGAAAGAGTCAAATGGTATATACTCACTTATATCTAGACACTAGCCCAAGGGGCATGTCCCATGAAAATCTTCACTTACCATGAAGGTAGGTCAGAGGGGAGGACATCGTATTGGGACTTTAGGTGAGAGAAGCATGGGAAAATGGGGAAAATAGAAGTATCCAGATGGTCCTAGAAACCTACAAGAAGAACATTATAGGCAGATCTGGGCCCAGGGGTCCTGCTCAAACTAACACACCAGCCAAGGACAATACATGCAGTAACTTTCGAACCCTTACTCAGATCTAGCCGATGGACAGGACATTCTCGACCGTTGAGTGGAGAGTGGGGACTGACTTTCACACGAACTCTGGTGCCCCATTTTTGACCACGTCTCCTTGATGGAGAGGCCTGGTGGCACTCAGAGGAAGGAGAGCAGGCTACCAAGAAGAGACTTGATACCCTATGAGCATATACAGGGGGAGGAAATCCCCCTCAGTCACAGACATAGGGGAGGGGAGTAGGGGGAAAGAGGGAGGGAGGGAGGAATGGGAGGATACAAGGGAAGGGCTAACAATTGAGATGTAATATGACTAAATTAATAAAATATTTTTAAAAAGAAAGAATAGGCACACTACCAAGATGAGACTTGTTAGCCTGTGAACAGAAAGTGGGAGAGGAGATCCCCCTTGGACATGGCCCTAAGGGAGGGTAATAGGGTTGGAGGTGGGAGGGTGAGAGGAACGTAAGGATACGAGTGATGGGAGAACAATTGAGTTGTAATCTGAATAAATTAATAAAAAAATAAAAGAAAAAATGCCATAATTCCATGTAAATTGGTCCAAGTATTAAAATCATTCATTCATTTGCTGGCTTACAGGTTTGAATGTTCATTAATTTCCCAGGTGTTGAGTCCCTGATAGATCCTAGAGCTGAGGGCTGACAGACACAGTCCTAGCTCACATTAATCATAGAGCCCAGTGAGGGGATGAACTTGAAATGGAACACATCAAAAGTAACTTACAGTAATTAATGGGATATAATTACTATATATAATTTAATTTTTTATTCCGTTTCTAGACTACTTACAATTCAGTCTGGAGAGATTGCTCAGTGGTTAAGAACACTGGCTGCTTTTCTAGAGGACCTGGCACTCACTACACAGCGGCTTACAACCACTGTATTCCAGGGTATCTGACACCCTCTCCTACCAGGCATGCACATGGTGCATATTCACAAGTGCAGGCAAAACACTCACACGCATAAAACAAAAACAAGTAAATCCAAACAATGAGGTAAAAACATACTTAAGTTTACTTTTCTACTGGTTGAGTAATTCTCAAGTGTGCAGAACAAGGCCTGGCAAAAAGCAGGTAACTTACTAAGTCCACTAACTAAAAGATAGTGCACACAGGTGCCCCTGGGAACATAGGGGATTGATGTTTCATGACTTCCTAAAGAGTCCACAATCTATAGATGCACATTTGCATGTAGCTGGCATAGACTATACTGTGTACTTTCAACCATCTCCAGACTACTGTTCACACCTAATGATTTATGGAAGCATCTGTACTGTAAGTAGCAATGAAAAGATAAAAATCCACACATGTTCAGTATATCTGGAACAAATTCCAAAATGTTTTGACCTGTGGGTGGTTCATTCTGTGGATCAGGTAACCCTGTGGATGCAGAAGGTTGTCTATGATTCTAAACTTGAGCTACATATATCCAGAATATGATCTAAGTGAGAGTTTAGCCCAGGGACAGCAAATGGGCTTGAGGGAGAGATATTTGAGACAAGCTATGCAGGATAAGTGGATGGTAACGAGCTCGTGTACACTTGTGTACTTGGCAGGAGGTCTGCAGGCACAAAAAGACCAGGAAAGAAGACTCTGTGATAGCTTGGGTGGGTGCACAGGCCTGGGAACATGGCTTGTTTCAGGGACCCAAGAGTAGGCAGAGCAACTGCAGCCCAGAGAAGCAAGTGTTTTTTTTCTGTGATTCTAACTATAGTCAGATGAGTGTATTGAGAGATACTGGGGTAAAATGAGAAAGAGAGAAAGAGAGAGAGAGAGAGAGAGAGAGAGAGAGAGAGAGAGAGAGAGAGAGAGAGAGATGGGGGGGGCATGAAGCAGATCCAGGAGCAGGCTAGAAGCTGCTATCCCTCTGGATGAGAAGTGATGGTAGTGTGGATTGTGGGCTGGGACGAAGGGTCAGAAGCTGACCAAATCACCGGATGAGTACTCAGAGGTGTGCAGGCTGTAGAGTATGGGAGCAAGGGGGGGTGTGGGAAGGTGGGGGATGGGAGGGATGAGGGACTCGGGGGATGGCAGTGGGAAGGCAGGCTCTGGGGTGATTTACAGATTCCGACTTGGAAGTCCTGGAGGAAGATGAGTTTAGGGGAGGAGGGAAGATTGCTTGTTCTGTAGGCTAATGGGAATTTGAGATGCCATGTGCCCAGGAAGAGTGAAGGGTCAGAGATGGTCTGGAGGTAATGATTTGTGAGTTGGTGGTGTTTGGAGGAGGCTGTTTCCAGAAAGTTATAGGAAAGAAGGCAAAGCCAAGCCTGGAGGAACTCCCACACTCAGCACAGATGAAGGGCAGGCCCGCAAGCAAGACAGACGATGAGGGCAGGGAGGAAAGAAGGAAAACACATGTGTGAACACATCCAATAGCAGAAGCAGACCGACAGTTCTGTGTTGTGTCCATTTCTCTCCCTGTGCTATGATAAAATATCTGACAGAAACAGCTTAAGGGGGAAAGGGCTTGTTTTGGCTTACAGTTCCAGGGGTAGAGTCCATCATGGCCAGGAAGATGCAGCCATAGGCAGAGAAGGCAGCAGGAACAGACGCTGGCTTGTCACATTACCTCCCCACTCAGGGAGGAGACAGGGAACAGCAAGTGGGGTGGTTTAAAACAGCCTCTAAGTTCACTAGTGACAGACTTCCTCCGGTATGATTCTCTTTTAAAAGGACAGCATGACTAACTGGGGATCAAATGTTCAAATGCATGAGCCAACGGGAGGCATTTTCTATTCCTCCACAACACTCATGTTCTGGGAGAGTCAGCATATCTAGTCCCACTTCCGCCCTTCCCATCACCCAGCCACTCAGTTTCCACTTAAGCACAGATGTCATTGGTTCTCAGTAGAAGATAGTACTGCTGTAGCCTCCAGAACCCAACAGGAGACAGCAGCTGTGGGTAATTTGTACAATGAAGCTTTGGAGATTTTATCAAAAACGTGAAGGACAGCATGGGGCTAACTTACAAAACCTGAGACCCACTCTTAGCTCCCTGACTGGCCTGTCCTGACCGTGAGAAGATTTCTTGACCTTTTCTGGATTGAAGTGTTATCACCAAGTATGTAGCAGGGAGGGTGTTGGTGTGAGAGTCCTTTACAGATGTTATATAGTCTTAGCAAGTTCTTATAGACCAAGGCTCTAAATTGGCCTTGGAAGACAACAGTGTCAGATACCCACATGGCATAAGGAATTTTGAAGTTGGTTTTGTAAAAAGAGAATCACATAATTTATAAATCTAGACAATTTATGGAGGTAAGCATTTCTTCTTTAAAAAGGGGGGGTTGCATGAATACCTTCTATCCGTCTTTCTGTGAATGCCCTATTCTTTCCTAACCAAAAATAAGAAAGGAGGGGGGGAGAGGGAGAAAGAAAACAAGAAACTTCCAAAATCTATTAGAGATGCAAGCATAAACAAAAATTTTAGCAAAATAGTCTCAGGACCACCCAAGTTATTGAATTCAAGACCAAACAGTGGAAATGAAAGGATTACCACTAAACTCTACCCTGGCTTTACAGGCTGAGGAGAAAGTGAAGGGTTTCCTCTCCCAACCCCAACCCCCCAACCCCCACCCCACACAGGAAAGCCTTGCCTCTTCAGTAGCTCCATGATGCAGCACTCCCCAGACCACACATTGCTGGGCTTTTTGTTGCTTACCATGGCCCAGTCCAAAAATGACAAAACTCCTCCCTGTATCAGACGTTATACCTCAGGTAGCACCACAGTAGCCAAAACAGTCATTGTACTCTAGCAGGTAAGCACCCTGTGCCTCACAGTGTGTCTTAACTGCGTTGACTACAGCTTTGTGTAAATGGAATCCCATCACAGGGTAACATTCATTTCTTTCAGTCTTGCTTTTAAAGTACCTAGTGATTGGGGTTTGTGTTCCACTGAACAACCTACGATGAGAGTTCCTTGTTTGAGATGGCCCTAGTCCTAACCTTATATTGGTGATTTGGAACTCTTTCTTAGAGTCAGCTCTCCCAAACCCCAAGACCATGGAAGATTTGTGAACCAATGAGGCAGTAGCTGAAGTTGAGTCTGGTGGATTCAACCCACTTTCCATGGCCTATGCCATCCTAGACTCCTGTGTTAACGTATGTCAAGTATACATACCCATGAGACTAAGTTTGCTACTTTAGTACAGACAAAGTGTCCTGACTGAGTTCTTTAGAACTTAAAGGTATATTAATGTAATTTGGACTTCTTTTTCCTCAATGAAAAATACGGGGCTGAGTGTGGTAGCTCATGCCTTAATCCCAGCATCCTTGAGGCAGGCAGATCTCTGGGAGTTCAAGGCCAGATTGGCTCTACTTAGTGAGCTCCAGGTAAACCAAAGCTAGTGAGACCCTGTCTCAGAAAAATAAATAGATAACAAAGAAGAAATAAAAAGGTATTGATTTCTGTCATACACATGCTTCCATGTTTTAACTTTTCTTGGAACCAATAGAGAAGTGTAGGTGAAAGTCTTAATCTCTCAACTGTGGGGTGGACCTGGACCCAGCCACAGAGGCAGTTGGTTACTGTCCCCCTTCCTGCTTCTTCTATGTTTAATAACACACACACACACACACACACACACACACACACACACACACACACACACTTCCTGAATACACAAAACTGTTACAGAAGGCCACAGATTTCCACCGCAAGATCCAGACTTTCTCCACAGCCCCTTAGAGCCAATCTTTCAGTTGTTTTTCAGGGTTATTAATAGTACTCCAGTATTTGAGATCACAAAGCACAGCTCATACCTTTCCCAGTTTGCTTTTGTAAATATTGTCAGCAAACTGGCCCCACATTCTGGTTCACTTAGTAAAAAAGTCTACATAAGACAGTGTGTGTCTTAGTTTTGTTTCAATTGTGGTGATTAAAATATCTTGACCAAGCAACTTAGGGGAGAAAGGGATGATCGTAGCTTAAAGTTTCAGGTTACAGTCTGTCACCATGGCGAAGTCATAGTGGTAGGGGCTTGAAACAATTATATCCACAGTCCAGTAGCAAAGAACAAATTGATACATGCACTCTTGTTTTTGGTCATCCTTTCTGCTCTCAGAGTTGGTGAACTGCACAGGGAATGGTGCCACCCATAGTGGGCTGAGTCTTCTCACTTCAATTAACAACATCAAGATGACCCCTCATAAAGATGCCCATAGGCCAAATAAATATATAAAATTCCTCATTACAATTTTCTACTCAGACAATTCTAGGTTGTGTCAAGGTGACAATTGAAACTATACACCAAATTTTCATTTACCCCACCATCTGCCTCCTTCAATCATCTTTGTCTTTGATAGTAAACTTAGAATATCTCAGTTAAAACCTAGACTCTGGGCATGGTGAGAAAAAACTGCCAGCAGTGTAAACTTATTTGGGGGTCTCTCACAGTGAGAAAATTGTCACCATTAATTGACCACTGAGAAACACATCAGTGTTGAAGTGTAAGTTTCTTTTTTTTTAAATTTTATTTTATTAATTTATTCATATTCCATCTCAATGGTTATCCCCTCCCTTGTATCCTCCCATTCCTCCCTCCTTCCCATTTTCCTCTTACTCCCCTCACCAATGATTGTGACTGAGGGGGACTCATAGGGTATCAAGTCTCTTCTTGGTAGCCTGCTATCCTTCCTCTGAGTGCCCCCAGGTCTCCCCATTCAGGGGACGTGGTCAAATATGAGGCACCAGAGTATGTGGGAAAGTCAGTCCCCACTCTCCACTCAACTGTGGAGAATGTCTTATCCATTGACTAGATCTGAGTAGGGGTTTGAAGTTTATGGCCGGTATTGTCCTTGGCTGATGCCATAGTTTGAGCGGGACCCCTAGGCCCAAATCTGCCTATCATAAT
The DNA here is from genome assembly GCF_964271855.1 of Acomys minous. NCBI lineage: Eukaryota > Metazoa > Chordata > Mammalia > Rodentia > Muridae > Acomys > Acomys minous. Next base: position 70,394,757 of record NC_140501.1, read on the forward strand.
ATTCTTCTTGTAGGTTTCTAGGACCATCTGGATACTTCTATTTCCCCATTCTCCCATGCTTCTCTCACCTAAAGTCCCAATACGATGTCCTCCCTTCTGACCTACTTTAGTGGTATGTGAAGATTTTCATGGGACATGCCCCTTGGGCTAGTGTCTAGATATAAGTGAATATATACCATTTGACTCTTTCTGCTTCTGGGTTAGCTCACTCATGATGATCATTTCTAGTTCAATCCATTTGTCCACAAATTTCGGGAATTCCTTGTTTTTAATAGCTGAGTAGTATTCCATAGTTTAAATGTACCACAGGTTCTTTATCCATTCTTCTACTGAGGGACACTTACGCTGTTTCCATGTTTTGGCTATTATGAATAAGGCTGCTATGAACATGGTTGAGCAACTTTTCTTGTTGTGTGCTGGAGCATCTTCTGAGTATATTCCAAGTAGTGGAATAGCTGAGTCTTGAGGAAGCCCTATTCCCAGTTTTCTGAGATAACACCAGATAGATTTCCAAAGTGGCTATACTAGTTTGCATTCCCACAAGCAATGAAGGAGTATTCCTCTCTTTCCACATTCTCGCCAGCATGTGGTGTCACTTGAATTTTTGATCTTAGCCTTTCTGGTGGGTGTAAGATGGAATCTCAGAGTTGTTTTGATTTGCATTTCCCTGATGATTAAGGAGGTTGAGCATTTCTTTAAGTGTTTCTCAGCCATTAGATATTCCTCTGTTGAGACTTATCTGCTTAGTTCCAAGCCCCATTTCTCAATTGGGTTATTTGGTTTGGTGGTGTTTAATTTCTTGAGTTCTTAATATATTTTGGATATATGACCTTTGTCAGATGTAGGGCTGGTGAAGATCTTTTCCCAGTCTGTATGCTGTCACTTTGTTCTCCTGACAGTGTCTCCTGCCTTACAGAAGCTTCTTAGCCTCATGAGGTCCCATGTATTAATTGTTGACCTTAAGGTCTGGGCTGTTGGTGTTCTGTTCAGGAAGTTGTCTCCTGTGCCAATGTGTTCCAGGCTCTTCCCCACTTTTTCTTCTATCTGACTTAGTGTCTCTGGTTTTATGTTGAGGTCTTTGATCCACTTGGATTTAAGTTTTGAGCAAGGTAACAAATATGGGTCCAGTTGCATTTTTTTACACATAGAAATACAGTTAGACCAGCACCATTTGTTGTAGATGCTATCCTTTTTCCATTGAATGGATTTGGCTTCTTTGTCAAAAAAACAAGTGACCATATGTGTGTGGATTCATATCTGGGTCTTCGATTCGATTCCACTGATCAACCAGCCTGTTGCTGTGCCAGTACCATGCTGTTTTAATTACTGTTGCTTTATAGTACAGCTTGAGATCAGGTCTGGAGATTCCTCCAGATTATTTTTTATTGTACAAGATTGTTTTAGCTTTTCTGGGTTTTTTTGTTTTTTCATACGAAGTTCAGAATTGAACTTTCAATGTCTTTAAGAAATTGTGGTGACCTGGAGAGATGGCTCAGAGATTAAAAGCACTGACTGCTCTCCCAGAGGTCCTGAGTTCAATTCCCAGCAACCACATGGTGGCTCACAACCATCTATAATGAGATCTGATGCCCTCTTCTGGCCTGCAGCTGTACATGCAGGCAGAGCACTGTAAACATAATAATAAATAAATCTTTTAAAAAAATAAAAAAATAAATAATTGTGTAGGTATTTTGATAGGGATTGCATTGAATCTCTAGATTGCTTTTGGTAAGATGGCCATTTTTACTATGTTAATTCTCCTGATCCGTGAGCAAGGAAGATCATTCCATCTTCTCATGTCATCTTCAATCTCTTTCTCAGAGTTTTGAATTTTTTTTCAAATAAGTCCTTCACTTGCTTGGTTAGAGTAATTCCTAAATATTTTATATTGCTTGTGGCTAACGTGAAGGGTGTGGTTTTCCTAATTTCTTCCTCTGCAAGCTTGTCATTTGTGTATAGGAAGGCTACAGACTTTTTTGAGTTAATTTTGTATCCAGCCAATTTGCTGAAGGTGTTTATCAGCTGTAGGAGTTCCCTGGTGGAATTTTGTGGGTCACTTATGTAGACTATCATATCATCTGCAAATAGGGATAATTTGACTTTCTCCTTTCCCAGTTGGATACCCTTGATCACCTTTTGTTGTCTTATTGCTCTGGCTAGAACTTTGAGGACTATATTGAAGAGATAGGGAGAGAGTGGGCAGCCTTGTTTGTTCCCGATTTTAGAGGAATTCCTTGAGTATCTCACCATTTAATTTGATTTTGGCTATTGGCTTGCTGTATATAGCCTTTATTATGTTGAGGAAAGTGCCTTGTATCCCCCGATCTCTCTAAAACTTGAAACATGAGTGAGTGTTGGATTTTATCAAATGCTTTCTCTGCATCTAAGGAAATGATCATGTGGTTTTTGATTTTCAGTTTGTTTATATGGTGGATTACATTTATGAAGCCTACCTGGTCATGGTGAATGATATCTTTGAAGTGTTCCTGTATTCGTTTGCAAGTATTTTATTGAGTATTTTTGCATCAATGTTCATAAGAGAAATTGGTCTGAACTTCTCTTTCTTTGTTGGGTCTTTGTGAGTTTTAGGTATCTATGGCTTCATAGAATGAATTTGGTAATGTTCCTTCTATTTCTATCTTTTGGAGTAGTTTTTGGAGTATTGGTATTAGTGCACCTTTGAAGGTCTGTTAGAATTCTGCACTGAAACTATCTGGCCCTGGGCTTTTTTTGGTTGGGTGACTATCAATGATTGCTTCTATTTCTGTAGGGGAAATGGGACTATTTAGCTTGTTTATCTGATCTTGGTTCAATTTTGGCAAGTGAAATTGATCAAGAAAAGTGTCCATTTCCCTTAGATTTTCAAATTTTGCAGCATATATGCCTTTGAAGTAGGATCTTATGATTCTTTGTATTTCTTCAGTGTCTGTTGTTATATCTCCCTTTTCATTTCTGATTTTGTTGATTTCAATGCTGTCTCTCTGCCTTTTAGTTAGTTTGGCTAATGATTTGTCTATCTTGTTGATTTTCCCAAAGAACCAGCTCTTGGTTTTGTTGATTGTTTGGACTGTTTTCTTAGTTTCTGATTTGTTAATTTCAGCCCTGAGTTTGATCATTTCCAGACGTCTACTCTTCTTGGATGTTTCTGCTTCTTTTTTCCCTAGGTCTTCCAGATGTGTTGTTAAGTTGTTTATGTGGGATGTTTCCAATTTCTTTTTAAAGGTACTTAGTGCCATGAATTTTCCTCTTAGCACTGCTTCCAATGTATCCCACAAATTTGTTCCCAGTTTCTGTGGTATCTTCCTCGCAGATCAAATGCCACAGGAATCCCCAATCTTTGTCAGAGGGGTGAGTTTCAGTGTTTGAGTCATTGCTGGGCTCTGGAGCTGCGATTCTGGGAGCAGGGAGCAGGCAGGAAGCTGGCTGGTTCTGCTCCATGGAGCTGCTTCCCCAGTGCACAGTGGACTCCACCTGGCTTCCCCTTGACCTCTCCTCAGCTCCTTGCCTGTGCAGCAGTGCATGTGGAGGGTGCTGTTTTGCTGCTCTGAGCTGTCGAGCAGTCTGCCCTTCTGTTTCTACCTGCGGTTTACAGCCCGCCACTGAGGCAGGTTGCTGGTCTCCACTCTCTTTCACCTACCACTGCTCACAGCCCCTGTTAATTGCCACTTCCCATAGCAATTCTTAAGGGACACCATGCCAATCACCTCTGCCGGCGGTTCCCTGTAGGCCTTCCCATCAGCCTACCTCAGCAGTTGCCACTGCTGCCATGCTAGTCTGCTCTCCAGGGAGTCCATGCTCTTCCCATGTTCAGGGGAGCACTGTTTTCCCATAATTTATTCCTTTCAAACTGTGGAGTTCTGCCCCTGTAGTAGGGTAAGGAGCTTGGTGTTCCTGGTTAAGAAATCAGTCCAATTCCCTGACTCGATTACTCTAGCTTCTAAACAAGGTCCACAACGCTTGCCATCTTGGAATCTGCCCTTAATTATTTCTTCTGGGTATTTATCATTCTGTATTCTGCTCTCCCCACAATTTTTAAAATTTATGCCTCTTTACTTTGTCTGTTGTCATCATATGTGATGAAGATTTTGCTGTCTTTCCTCCAAGTCCTAAAACCTCTTCCCTGCCTCCTCCCAGTTCTCAATATCATCATCTTGAAGAAAAGGGGAGTCAGGGGGCAGGGCTTGTTCTTTTGTATACTGTGAAGTCCATGTAAACAGCAGGCAATGAGTAAAATAAGACAGCAGCCAGCACCTACCTGATACTTACGTTGTGCTTGGTCCAGTTCCAAACACCTGCCATTTATTAACTCACTCAATCTCCACAGACACATAATAAAAATAGGTCCAAGGGCCACTCCACAGTACAGATGAAAAAAACAAAGGCCAGAAGAGTTTAAATAACTGAATGCTACAAAGCACCTATTGTTTAACTAGATCTGAAATTATAGACATGAGGCTACTTTGCAAAGTTAGGACACCTTTTCGAAGGGTGATGGTGCCACCAGGGATCGCTACAGGAATATGCCTGGACTGGACTGACTTGACACTGACTGGACACATGTGTGTAGCCAGGAACCAGAACAAGAAAGGAGGAAGGAATTTGATCTGGATTTATGGAAGCACAACATTATATAATGCATTCTATTATTATATATTATGTAATATATAATAAGAGTTCAAAATTAGGTACCAAAAGAATATTTATTTAGAGGGTTTCAGTCTGTTGATTTGGTGAAATACTCATGCCAAAAGCAGCTTAGGTAAGAATTTATTTGGCATATACTTCCAGGTCATAGTTCATCACTGAGGGGCATTAGGGCTGGAATTTAAGCAAAAAACATGAGAAAATGTTTGCTGTCTAGCTTGCAGGCTAATGCTCAGGTTAGTTTCTTATACAATGCAGGACAACCTGCCTAGGGAATGGTGCTGCCTATAGTGGACTGGATCCTCCCACATCAAAAAATAATCAAGATAATCCCCTGCCCACCCCCCCCCCCGACATGCCCACAGGCCAGTCTGATCAAGGCAATTCTCTATCAAGGCTTGCATCACAGGTAGTTCTAGGCTGTGTGAAGTTGACAATTAAATGACAAAAAGAAAATAAATCATGACAATTGCAAAAATTGTGGCAAATTCTATAATCCTTAGAACATCCAGAACAATAACATATAAACAAGCCAGCAAAACTTTCCTCTGTAATTTCCCACCTCCAGTTTCCTCACAGGCAGGATTTGTTACTTTGATTGCCTCACTATACCTCAACAATTTTGCATTATCATTTACTGTGAAGAGCATAGAAAATGAATTCATTCTTAGAATTGTAGGTAAAAATGTAGTTTTCATATTAATGCCATAAGAGTTCTTTTCTCTTTCACAATTCATCATTGGAAATACTGTGTAAATTTTAGGTACTCCAACTTGGAGAAGCCTTTAGGACCCCCATCTTTAAGATATGGGTGTTTTATAAGGAACTGATGATTCTGGGCCATTTCCAGTTGTTTGAGGTCATGACTATGTTTGTTTACTCCTTAAACTGATGTCATTCACAAACATCAGCATGGAGTACTATAACTTGCCTCCTTGAAGGACATGGAGCCCCAACACAAACCCCTTGGCCTCTAATGAGTCAATCACTTCAGGCCTCATCTGGAAGCTCTAGTGTTGCAGCTCAGCCCATGGTTGTTGTCCCTCAAAAAACTGGCATCCTGCCTTCCAGAGAAAAGTAGGTCTGGTCTCGCAGGTGGACACTGGAGGGCAGCAGCAGCATGATTTTTCTCTGGCCTTGTGACCCAGGCCAATGTGTGCAGCGGTTGTTAGGACAGCAGAGTCCTGCAACTCCTGGACCTGAAAACCTTTTTCCCCCTCCCTTTTTATTGAAAAGCAGTGTTTTCTCACATAATAGATCCTGATTACAGTTTCCCCTCCCTCTACTCCTCCCAGTACCTTCCAACCTCCCCTCCTGTTTGGATCGGCTCTCTTTCTGTCTCATCAGAAAAGAGTAGGTTTCCTAAAAATTAATGCTGAAATATCACAAAACAAAATAAAATAAGATAAAACAAAAACCTTCACATTGAAATTGAGCAATGCAAACCAACAGAAGGAAGAAAGTCCAAGAGAAGGTATAAAAACCAGAGACCCACTCACTCTCACATTCTGGAATCCCATGAAAACACTAAACTAGAAGCCACAGCATGTGCACAGATGGCCTAGTGCAGCCCCACGCAGGCCCTGTGCATGTTCCCTCAGTCTCTGTGAGTTCATATACATTTTCTTCATGTTGATTTAGAGGGCCTTGTTTTCTAGAGAGTCCTGAGGGGAGGGATTTAATGATGACATCCAATTTAGGGCAGAGTGTTCCAAGGTCTTTCACTCTCTGCATAATGTCTGGCTGGGGTTGGGGGGGGGGTGTCTCTGTATTTGTTCCCATCTGCTGCAGGAGGAAGTTTCTCTGATGATGGTTGAGCAAGGCACTGATATATGAGTATAGGAGAATATCATTAGGAGTTATTTTATCACTACGTTTTTGTTTTGTTTTTCTTTTTAAAGATCAGTATTATTTGGTTTTACCCTATGTCTGTGTGCTATGTAGTCTCTGCTTCTTTATCACCCAAGCTGTGTCAGATATGGGCCCCATCTCATGGAGTGGGCCATAAGTCAAATCAGTTATTGGTTGGTTACTCCCACGAGCTTTGTGCCATGCCTCCATTGCACTAGCATATCTTGCAGTCAGGACATCATTGTAGGTCAAAGGGTTTGTGGATGGCTTGGTGTCTTATGTTTCTCTTTTGGTAGTGTGCAGAGTACTTTCCTGTACCAAAGGCACTAGAATGTAGGGGCAAAGTGAAGACCTGTCTTACTGGTGGAGAAGACAGGGATCCTAGGGGCAGGCCTGAGTAGAATGTGCTGACAGAAGCTTGCAGACTGCATGAGCTGAAAGGCAAAGGTGTTCTTAGGTTGTTAGAGTCAAACACCCGAGACATTCCAACCCCTGGTAAGAGCAAAGCAGCTGTGAGAGGGAGTCCTGGGTCAGCAGCGAGGAGACCTGCACTCAGCTGCAGTCAGTGAGCAATTCACCCCTCAAGTTCCTCACTGAAATGAGGCAAGAACAGGTCACAGCCTAGTCCCTTTCAGTGTCCTAGACCAGGCAAGTGACAGGAATAATGGGAATCCTTTCCTTCAAATGGTAGCCCAGCACCAGCAAGCACTTAGGGGAGCAAGGGACATACCCTTGCTACCTTTGCTGGTTCCTCTGGGAGAAGTCAAGGTCATGTACCAGCCTGGGAATTTCAAAAGCCATCCAACAGAGAGCACCATACGCCACTCAATAGAGAAGGTTTTTTCTACTGTCATCCCACAGTTTTAGAAGTTTAGAAACACATGAGGCATGAAAAAATAAAAAGCGAAAGGGAGGATGGTGACAAGAGGAATGCTGAAGGAGCACCTTCTAAGAAAAGGCCAACGTGGTCTATTTTCAATGGAGAGAAGTCGAGAGAAACATTCTCTAAGACTTCTAGATGTTTCCAAATGTCTTTGCCTACTTTTCATTCTCTATTATCTCATTTGTTCAAAATAAATATTAATGTACATAAAAGGTCTGCCACTTTCCATGTTGTGCCAGCCAGCTGTGGTGGCCCACGACTGTAGTGTCAGCAGAGGCAGGCAGATCAATGTGAGTTTGAGGCCAGCCTGATCTACAAAGTGAGTCCAGGACAGTCAAGGTTACACAGAGAAAGCCTGTCTTGAACAAACAAAACAAAACAAGAAACCTTACTATATAAATACTAGGAAATGAGACCTCAGATCTCTCAGCTTTTCTGGTCAATGGGAAAAGTGTATTTGACTTGATTTGTGTGTGTGTGTGTGTGTGTGTGTGTGTGTGTGTGTGTGTGTGTGTGTGTGTGTTTTCATATGTGGAGGTCAGAGGGCAACTTGTGGGAGGCAATGTCTTCTTTCACTCTGGGGTCTTGGGAATCAAACTCAGGTTGTCAGGGCTGGCAGCAGGGCCCTCTACCACGTGCGTCATCTTTATGGCCCAGACAGCACATTTGACTGTACACAGTGGCCAGATGTGACCAGGTAGGTAGAGAATAGAAACGTATCTTCCCAGATTTTAGGCACTGGTACTCAGACCTGTTCAGAAGGCAAGACTGACGGCCAGGAATGGCACTGATGAGCTCCTGGGATGAGCTGCTTTTCAGAATGGGCAAGCAGGCTTTTCTCTGACTAGAACTTTTCTTGCTTATTACAGCATTACCATTGTTATTCCGCATAACAAAACTAGTACATGGCTGTTGAACGTTATGTGTGTGTAGAATAGGGAGTCCCTCCTGCACCAGAGACAAGCACCGAGTGTGTGATCCCAGGTTTTTATAGCATTTGTAAATTCAAACAAGAGCACACAGCGTGTGGCTTTCCCTGCAGTTTTTCTCCCTTTAATTCTGATCTTATTCTTCCTCTCTTCGGGGGAGGCAGGGAAGGACTCTTGTAGCCCGGGGTGGTCAGAAGAGGACCTAGAATCCTTGGCTCTTCCTTACTCATCTCCCAAGTGCTGGGATCAGTCTTATATCACCATAGCTCACTTATGCATTCTCCTTCCCTCCCCCCACCCCTGATAAACTTCAAAGTTTAATTTTTGGGTGTATGTGGTGTATGTGTATGTGTGCAAGGGTATACATCTGTGAGTGAACACATGGAAGGAGGTCATAGACGTGCATGGCCATGCTGGGCCTTAAGTGGGTACTAGGGATTCAAACTTAGATTATCAGGCTTGCACAGCCAGCCCCACCCCATCTCCACAATCTTTCACTTTATGTCCCAGTCTGTCCTAGAGTTCATGATGTAACCCAGGTTGGCTTTCAACTTGTGGCAATCCCTCAGTCTTGCCATACAAATGCTGAAGAGCCACTATGCCTGGCTCAGATCCCAAATGTGTACCTCTATCTATGTGGGTCACCGGTATGGTGCTCCACTCTGAAAGTGCTGAGGCTGCTTAACCAGCTGTTGCTGGGCGTTTGGGGTTGTTTCTGATGAATAACCTCAAAGAGCTAAGCAATAAAGAAGATGCTTCTACAACAGTCTCCTCTCATCTCTGTGGGTGTTCCTGCAAGATAAATGTCTGCAAAGGAAACCACTAGGTCGAGGTTTGTGTATATTTTAAATTATGACAAATAAAGTCAAACTGTCACTTTGAGCCCCCACTACAGTTATAAACATTAGCCTGTCTCTTTCCTTTCAGAGTTTTACTTATGCTTGTAAGTGCTTTTAAGGCATTACTAAACTGATAAAAATGTTTCACTTAAGTATCATATAACTGGATTTATTACTATGTAAGTTATACAATGTTATACAAAGATAGTTAACAATATATCATTAATGAGAATGTTTTACATTCATATATTATCTGAGCATGTGTGTGTTGTGGGGTACAAATACCATGCCTGTGTGTGGAGGTCAAAGGACAACATGCAGGGAGTCTGTCCTCTCCCATCAGATGGTTTCTAGGGATCAAATACAGGCTGTTAGGTATGCATGTCAGCGCCCTTGTCTGTAGTGCCATCTCATCAGCCACAGATGATATTAACAAAAGTACTGTTAAGTGCTGATGAGAGAGTCAGTTAAGTACTTTTTAAAACTTTCTCCAGCTTTAGACATACAAGTTAACAAATTTACAGAGTACTACAGGTGTCTCAGAGGCATATTTGAATCAGAAGGAACTCTTCCAGTTCCCTAGTGTAGAAGGTTCCAGAATTGATAGTCTCTTCTAGGTCTTGTAATATTCCTAACCATTTGCCCTTTCCTCTTTCACCATTGTCATTCAGCATCCTGAGGAGAGCAGATAGACCTCAAGGTCAAAGGTCCCATTTCAAGAATGGCTAGAGTGCTTTGGGCAAAGCTCGTGCACTAGGCTGGGATATGGAAAGAGTTTTTTCCATGGAGTGTTACAGTTTAGCTCTTTTAGAATGAAATTGCTGGTATTAGATGGCAGTGGAGACTGGGGAGCTCCACGATCCTGTGATGATACCAAAAACTCTTTGTTTAGCTGCCATGCTAAAAACAGCAGAGGATGTGGGCTGATCCTCCAAACTGGCCAGAAGGCAGGCCAGGCAGATGCTTCACCTGAGGTCGGCACTGAATTGGTGGAGCAGGCTTCAGTGGCTGCCAAGGCAGCAGTCAAGCTCAGGGTGTCCAGCAGTGATTCTTCCCCAGAATAAATGGAGTCTCAGATGATCGTGGTAGAGGAATGGTGGAAGCACTTTCTTGAGCATGCCAGCCAACTTTTATTTATAAGCCTTGCAATGGGGAGGGGTTTGTAGGTGAATGTGTCTGATTTGCTGGCGGTAGTGATCCCAAGATAATTAATTTACATGTAGCTGTACAGAACCTCATTTACATGCAGTAGCACAGGATCCTACAAAAGAAGGAAAACACAATACTTAATTATCCTATGAGTGGAGGAAGAACTTCTAGGTATGATTAAAGGTCATACCTTTGCCGAAGGCTAGGATCTCTTTAGCATAGGGTAAGGTATCCCCAGGAATCCCCAGATGCTTGCTGAACAGGTTTTATTAGTAAAGAGTAAGGCCTATAATCTTTCCTGAGGGCTATGTGATGCTTCTTAGAGCATCTGGGGGTGCCCAGATCAGGGGAAGAGAGAATGTTTCTGAGAAAGGGAATCTGTAGTAATAGATCAAGCTCAGATGGCTGTCTGAATAAACCAGACTTCAACTTCTCCAGCAGCACCCCACTGCCTATCCTCCCCAGATCCCAGGATTTCTCACCCTTCCTTCCCTTCTCTCCCATTCATTACCTTGTCCCTCCATGAGAATGAAGACCCTCCCATCTATCCCTCTGTAAAAATGAGGACACCCTTTAGATTCTTTGGCCTGTACCAGATATGAAGGAGTTTTGGAGCCATATCTACTCTCAGTCCCATGAGCTCACATATTTGGAATAACACTAGAAAGACCCTGAAGGAGATGTGACATATAAGAGAACTTCTCCATGTTCTTCCAAACATCATCAGAACCAAATCACACTTGTTCTTTCATTCAAGGGACAAATGTGGTCTTTAAGATGTAACTGCCAAGGAGGGCCAGCATCCCTCTACACAGGACTCAGCCTCCTGTCCTGCATGGCATCAGTGTTGGGGAGCCCCTTTCTGTAATGGCCTATCATTTTGTGCTCTTCAATGCCTTTCGCTGGTTAAAAAGAAATGCATGGGCAAGATTTTTTTAAAAAATAAAATAATATATCTACTTTTAAGGAAACAAAAATATCTCTCTTGGTACAGACCTCCAGTGTTGTATTGCCACATATAATAACATTTTGTGTACCCTTCCAATAATTTTTATGCATTTACTTACTATTTTTCAATAAATAGGAACATATTAATTACACTATTTTATGCCTTGCTCTTTTACATTGACACAAGTATCGATTATATCTCATGTGGTTTCACAGGCCTTCAGATTGATCACTGTGAGTTCCAGTCCAGCCTAATCTCCATAGTGCATTCTAGGCCAGCCAGAGCCACACTGTGACTCCCTTCTCTAAAACAATAACAAGACCAGACAAAACAAAACAAAATAAACAGCAACAGAAGTCCAAAACAAAACAAAAAATAAGCAAGTATAGATTATTCTGAATTTTCATGAAGCCACAGGACTCTACAGTGAATCTTGTCCATTCTCTACTAAGTAGAGCTTGGAATTTTTTTCCACTGTGTGGCTATAAGCACAGACCCTAGGCATACAGATGCTACTGTATGAGTAAGGGCTACTTATAAACTGTAGTTGTAGGATTTTTACATTTAACTCTGCTAGGTACTGTACAGCTACCTTCTGAAGAGGATGCCCTGATTCCCAGCCTCCCTCCCTCCAGAGTGTGGGGCAATGCACATGAAGGGCTTTTCCTCATCCTGTCAAGAGAAATCCTTTGACAGCTAGCAGCTGTGCAAGTAGTGAAATTACCCTGAGGAAATGTATTGTTAAATGAAAGGCCCAAATTATACAAATTGCAAATTGCCTGAGTCCCTCAGAGGGGTCAAGTCCAGCCCTGATAGCCCATGCCTTCTACCGACTCCTGGTGGACCACCCTACTTTGGCGGATCTATCCATCAAACACTGTCACCAATGGAAAGGATATCCTCAGAAAGTTCTCATATGAAGCCACCTTCTAGTACATTCCTCCATCTGAAACCTGAGTCCCAAGTTATTACCAGAATCATCTTCCTTTTTTTAATGGATCAGGGGAGTATTTTTTTTTTTTGAGACAGGCGCTCACACTGTAGCCCAGGCTGGGACAACTCTGCTGTCTCATCCTCCTGAAGGCTGGGGTTACAGGTATGGTCACCATGCCTAGCTTCAGAACCACGTTCCCTTGCCCCCAAGTTTCTACTCTAACTGAGCCACTGACTTTCCAGAGCAGGGACGTCATGTCATACTTCTTTGCTGGGTAACAGCTAGGTTTCTAGGGGTCTGCGGGCAATGAGTTAGAATGAGAGGCAGGAGCTGGCTCAGTGGGTAAGAGAGCTTGCTGCTCCAGCGGAGAACCCAGGCTCAGTTTCTAGCACTCATGTCAGGTGGCTTACAACTGCCTGCAACTCCAGGGGATCAATGCCCCTTCCGGCTTCTGTAGGTACCTGTTACACTCTCACACAGAAACGTACACACATATACATACAAGGAATAAACAAAAAGTTTAAAAAATAATGTAAAGCAATTAGTTCAGTCAGTGAAGTGCTTGTTACACAAGCTTGGGGACCTGAGTTCAATCCCCACAATGAGTGTAAAAAAGTAAGGCATAATAGTATGTGTCTGCAATACCAGATGAGGGGGTGGGGTGGTGGGTGGGAGTGGAGATAAGTGAATCTTTGGATTTTCCTAGCTTAATTGGTGAGTACCAGGACAATAAAAGACCCTGTATCAAAAAACAAGGAACAATACCCAAGGCTTCCCACATGTGCTTACATGCACATATGCACACCTTCACACAGGCATGCCCATACAGGGGCATGTGGCCACACATAGGCAAAGAATGAGAAACAGAAGTGGGCTGGTGACTTGCATCCTCAGAGAGTCACAGCTCTGAAGAGGTTCATAGGAAATCCAGGCATGGAGGTCACAGGGACTCATATTTTTCTAACTTTGTGGACAAATGAGTTACAAAGTGGTGAGAGGACAGGGACAGAGAAGTTGGGCAGTTTCAACCTGCCAGCAGCTCAGCTGGAATATGACTGCAGTGCTCCAGGCTCTTTTAACCAAGTGGAGTGATACAGTTACATCAACAGCCTAGGTGGCTGCATTCAGGGAATACTGTGATTACTCCAGTGAGAATCCCTCAGAAGTGAGATGGCTCCTGATCACAGTAACATTTGCAGTGTAGGCTTGGCTTTTTCACTCCAGAAAGTAAAAGGAAGGTCTTGGGAAGGTTTCCACACACCCAGCTGGATGTCCCATGGCTGAGCCTGGCCATGGAATCCTCTGTGCCCCACCTCTGTCCTGAGACCCTGGCCCCTGTCCAAAGAAACCTGGCCAACAGGCCCATTGAGTGGGTCTTGAATTTTCTATTACCTAAAGTTTCATAGCCTGAAGTAGCATGACACCTTCAAGAACACTGTCCAAACATGGTAATTTGTCCAGGCCGTCAGGAGGGCCAGGAACAAAACAACTCTCTCTCTCTCTCTCTCTCTCTCTCTCTCTCTCTCTCTCTCTCTCTCTCTCTCTCTGTTTGTCTCTATCTCTCTCTCTTTCTCTGTTTGTCTGTCTGTCTCTGTCTCTGTCTCTCTCTTTCTCTCTGTGTGTTTCTCTCCCTCTAACTATTCTAGGAACATATTTAATATTTCTATATTTTCTGCATGGGTAGTGGTCTAAGCATTTCATTAAGAAAGAACATAAGGCCCAGAATCATTCAGCCCTTCCTGTCCCTGCTATAGACTTCTGTTGTCTTTTCCTGCCTGGTGTTCCTCTTAGACAGTAGTTCTCTCCCTCTCTCTCTCTCTCTCTCTCTCTCTCTCTCTCTCTCTCTCTCTTATGAGTTCAAGTAGCATTGATTGCTCCTTTCCCAGTTCAACCTCTCCTCGGGAACATACATGAGACTCTGAGCTGAACAGTCAGCATTCTGTCTAAGACCCCTGCATTAATATGGCATAGCATCCTTCCTTCCTCCATGCCTCACATGAGAATTGTGTGTCATTAGCTGGAGGAAAGCCTTGTCCTCTTGTCCAAGGGAAGAGACGATTCTATGATATCTGTGGTGGTTTGAAAAGGTATGACCCCATAAATTCATGTGTTTGAATGTTTGGCCCATAAGGAGAGGCACTACTGGGAGATATGGCCTTGCTAGAGTTGGTGTGGCCTTATTGGAGGATGTGTGTTACTGTGGGCACCAGCTTTGAGGTCTCCTATGCTCAAACTATACCCAGTAGATCACACAATCTCAGATCTCTCTTCAGCACCACTTTGGCCTGCTCCCTGCCATGTCTCCCTCCATAATGATACTGGACCAAACTTCTAAACTGTAAACCAGTATAATTATATGTTTGCCTTCATATGAGTTGCTGTGTTCATGGCATTTCATCACAGCAATAGAATGGTATAAGTGAGGAGGGAAGACGCCCACCCCCTGCTTGTGGGAGGCACCACGATGCAATGGGCTGGGGCCCGACTGAGTAAAAAGGAGAGCGGGCTCTGAGCATTAGTTCTCAGCTGTAGACACAATGTGACCAACTGCTTCAGTCCATGCTGCCCTGCCCTCTTGCCATGATGGAACATACTCGCAAATTGTGAACCAAAATAAACACTTTCTTTCTTAAGTCACTTTAATACATGACCACTTTCCCATGGTTGCAACAAATCTGAGGGTTACCTTGTACTAGTGAGTGGAGGTTCGGGACACAGGGACACTTCTACTGATCTGCATCACTTTTTATTAGTCCAATTGGGGAAAGAAAGCATCGGCCATTGCAGCTCCCCGTGTGTCAGGTCGTATCACCCTAACTTTGGATCTGGCTCTGGGTTAGCTAACTCCCAGGACTCCTTTGGGTATATAGGATAAACCTGGTGCTTCATAACATTCTGGCACTACAGGAAACCTATGGAATCACCCACAGTTATTTGTTACTTACTTGGTAGTTGGTTTGAATAGGGATGACCCCCATAGACTCATGTGTTTGAACTCTTGGTCCATAGGGAATGGTGCTATTAGTAGGTGTGGCCTTGTTGGAGTGGGTGTGGCCTTGTTGCAGGAAGTACATCACTGACAGGGTGGGCTTTGAGGTCTCAGATATCCAAGGTACACTCAAAGTTTGGCAGTCTTTTCTTGCTGCCTGCAGATCAAGATGTAGAATTCTCAGCTCCTTCTCCAGCACCATGTTGGCGTGTTTCCTACCATGGCAGTAATGGACTCAACCTCTGAAACTGTAAGACAGCCTCAGTTAAATATTTTCTTTTATAAGAGTTGTAGTTGTGGTGTCTCTTCACAGCAATCGAACACTGACTGAGACCCTTGGCACTCTTGAATTGCTTCACTGCTCCTGAGCCTCCAGTCCCACCATTCTCAGGTCTACAAAGATTAAGAGGAGTTCAATCTCACAAGCCATGCCAGAAAAGACCAGACGGAATCCTTGCAGACATAAGTCTTTTCTCTTTCCTGGATTCAAGCCAAGAAAGTAAAGACAGATTTCCTCTGCTTTGTAATCCCCAACTCTATGTGAGATTTTTGTCATTGAACACTCCCCTTGCTGCACTTTAGGAAGGCACAGGTGCTGGCCTTTTCCACCAGAATTTTTTGTTGTCTAGTCTCCCAACTAACTCCTCCACTTCTCTTTGGATGCTCTTGAAAGGCAGTGGGGAGGCATCAGTCTAGAGCAGCAGAACAGGCCTTCTTCTCTAGGGTCTATTGCAAACACTCTAGGCCCATCTGTTCTCCTGATGCCCTGACTTGAAAGCCTGAAAAACAAAAAGCAAAAAATCTAACACTTGCCAGGAGGTGGTGGCACACACCTTTAGTCTCAGCACTCTCAAGGCAGAGGCAGGCAGATCTCTGTGAGTTCAAGGCCAGCCTGGTCTACAGAGTGAGCTCTAGGGCAGCCTGGACTACACAGAGAAACCCTGTCTCAAACCAAAACAAAAAACAAACAAATAAACAAACAAAAAACCCAAACCAACCAACCAAACAAAAAACCCAAAAACAAAAGTGCTAATATTTGACTCTTTCATGTTCTTTGCTTCAGCTTCTTCCCTTCCCTAAGGCAATAGCGTTGACTCTTTGGAAGAAGGGTCATAAGTTAGAGGAGGCATGGAAACCACATAACCACAGCCAGTCCACATGTGTGTTTCTCTGTCTTCCCTCCCACCTACCCTAGTGCTTGCTAAGACTAGCCACAACCATAACATGTATAGAAGGAATCCGATCACATGGGTCAGGGAAGCGGCAGCTGGATGGTGGGGCCAGCTCCAGTCTGACCTTAGAATTTTTGGTCTCTTCAGCACTCCTACTCTTTCCTTGTAAGTGTGTTTTAGGGACTGGTATAACACCAACCCTCATCGACTGGAGTAGGTCATCGTGAAGCAAGTGTCCCTTCTCTCTAGTCTCCTGCTGCTTTGCCTCTTTCCTCTCTACCTGTTGACTTTCCTCATTCTCCTATCTTCTGCTTCCAGAAGGAGTCAAAGGGCAGTATTCCAGAGTTTTTGCAGGAGACACTTGTTAGCCTCATTTTTAGAGGGACTGTTTACAAACACCTATGGCCTCAACATCCTCTGCAGTTAACACCTCCTGTTGATTCAGTAGTGTTCTGTTATTATAGAATAATTTGTTCTTAAAAATATATTTCCTTCACTGAGAACTGTTTAAATACTATAAAAATTTAAATGGGAGTTGGAGAGATGGCTCAGCTGTTAAGAGCATTTGTTTCTAGCATCCACACCCACATGATGTTTCACAACCACCTGCAACTCCAGTTCCAGAGGTTCTGATGCCCTCTTCTGGTCTTTGTGAGTATTGCATGCACATGCACACATAAAACAAAAATAATTATTTAAAAATAAACAAATATAAATACAGTACTTAATATATGGCCTCAAAGTCCAGGTCTTAACACAGCATATACAACCTGTGATGATAGGAGAGAGGTCTGGGCATGAAAGGGTGTTAGAAAAGCATAGAAGAGGACTCAATTTTAACAGTTTTAACATGAAAACCTCTGAGGCCTATGAATTTATCTTGGAGCAGAGGAGGGTGGGGCTGAGTGGGAGAAGAAGACATAATGTTGGGGTGTCTTCTAGCGGGGAGTCTTTACTAATGTTAGGTCACCAGGGAATGAAGCTGAAATGGCAGCCATGGGATGGAGAGAGATGCTTGCCAAGGAGTCCTGCCTCCCTAGCTGAGAGTGCAGGGGCACTGAGCCAGGATTCGCTCTAATGCCCTTCTAATGCCCCCTCTTCAGGGCTGGGTAAGCCTCAAGAAAACACTCCACAGGAAAACCAGAGCCTTTTCTATAATGTAAACAGCTCCTGAAGCAGTAAGCTCCTCTAGACAGCACCCATTACATCTTTATGAGAGAGCGGGGACAACTGAAGCCAGAATGTGTGTTTAAAAACTGGATATTTAGTTTGTTATGTATAAAAATGGTGATTAAAGTCATTGGTTCAAATCAAACTGATAAGAACATTTATGATCTATATTTTTGTAGCACGTGTAGCATTCTGGTTATGTTTAAACTATTTGGGAGATGGCAGTATGGTAGGGCTCTGAATGCTGGCATCTGATACAGTGATATACACCCATAATATGAGGACTAGAGAGGCAGAAGCTGGAGATTGAAGAGTTATGTACTACACTTAACTACATGAGACCTTGTCTCAAAAATACAAAACAAGGGCTGGAGAGATGGCTCAGCAGTTAAGAGCACTCGTTGCTCTTTCAGAGGCCCCAGGTTTGAGTCTCAGCCCCAAAATGGTGGCTCACAAACATCTGTAACTCAAGTTCCTTTTCCTGGCTCCAAAGGCACCAAGTACACATGTGGTACACAGATATACATGCCAGTAAAACATCTACATGCATAAAATAAGTATATTAAACAAACCAAACCCCTACAAAGTAAATAATTAAAAACGTGCTATATGTTGAGTTCGGGCATAACTTAGTGACAGAATACTTGCTGGATTAGTGGGTGAGGAATCACTTTGTCTTCAGGCATCATTTCCTCCCCTGGACCAGTGGAATGTCTGTCTCAGAGCAAAATACAGGGAGCTTGGTGCATATAGCCCACTGTCAGCATTTACTGCAGTAGTGACAAGCATGGTTATCCCAGAGTCTCCAACCTGAACTGAATCACAGTTAAGTCACAGCCTCCATAGCCCATAGTCCACTAGAACAATAAATGCCTCTAGGATTTGGCCAGTGTGATATTCTTTTTCTTAACCAGAAGTGATATGAGAGGGAGAGAGAGGAAGAGAGAGAGAGAGAGAGAGAGAGAGAGAGAGAGAGAGAGACAGAGACAGAGAGACAGAGAGACAGAGAGACAGAGACAGAGAGAGAGACAGAGAGACAGAGAGAGACAGAGAGACAGAGATAGAGACAGAGACATAGAGACAGAGAAGAGAGAGACAGACAGACACAGACACAGAGAGACAGAGAAAGAACATATAAAAATATAAGCAACAGGGCTGGGGAGTTGGCTCAATGGGTGAAATGTCTGTCACACAAATGTGAGGACCTGAGTTCCGATCCCCAGACCCCACATAAGAGAAGCCAGGTGGAAGTGGTGGCAATGTCTGTAACTCTAGGGTTGGGGTGGAGTAGCGGGGCAAGAGGGCAGAGACAAGCAGATCCTTGGATCTCATTGGCCAGCAAGTCCAGGCAATCAGTAGGCACTGGGGTCAGTGAGAGACCCTGTCTCAAAAAATAAGGTGAAGAATATTAGAGAAAAATGTCCAGTGTCAATTTCTGGCATCCATAGACATGCACACACATCCTCACGCATACGAGCACTTGAGCAAATATTTATTTAATTTCAAATTACTGCAGTCTTTTATTAAAATCATTTAGTCAGAAAAAGTTATTAAAGCCAAACTGTCATAAGACAAGAGAAATACATTAACTAACTTTTAATTTCAGAGAAGATATTTCAGACACATTTGTGAAACATTTAACAATTATTGAAAAATATAGGGATTTTTAAGCAGAAGGAACAGTGGCTACAGATGAAAAATCATTTCTTCCCAATAAATAATAATAATGATTAAGAATATGGTCATGGTATCCCCTAACCAACTAAATTTGATTGTAAAACTATACTATCCATCCTTCAGTGTCCCTCAGAGACTTGAGAAGGAATAAAACTTAAATTTCTGAGTGAACCAGCAGTGCAGATTAGCAGCTTCCAAAACAAACAAAATGACTGAGACAGTTTACTGCCTAAACAGTCACCCAATACTCTCTATAATGATGGAGCCTCATGTTCAGCTTTCTGGCTCAATATCTCTGCTAGACTTATTCACAGGGCAGGGACTATTGAGGACTTGCTTACCTTGTCTTGCCTGCATCTAAGCTACCCAGTTTTAGGCAGAATTCTGTTTGTGGCAGGTATGAGGTCATTTTGCCCAGTTGCCGGTTCACCACGTTTGAAGCCGCCTCCATAGGGAGGTTCTTTGATGCTCATCATCTTCTTTGAGGTCAGCAGGGTGTTGTCAGGAATTAACTTGTCTTATTGTCAAAGAAATTTAGGATTATAAAAACAACTTTAAATGCCATATTCTGCGTGTCTCTGACACTTTTGAAGATCTTATTCAACTATTTTACCTCATCTATAGATAGAGTCATATCTATCTGTTAGACTTAGGATATATATTCTTATGCTAAAATCTGACAAGTATTTGACATGCCCATATTTTGTATCAATATACTAAATTGTATACCAATGACCATCTTACACCTATCTAAATGGTGAATATCAATAACTTGAATGACAATACATGCTGGGGAGGATGTGGAGAAAAAGGAACACTCCTCCACTGCTGGTGGGAGTGCAAACTTGTTCAACCACTCTGGAAAGGGAAAGGAATATGGTGCTTTCTCAGAAAATTGGAAACAGCTCTACCCCAAGAACCAGCTATACCACTCCTGGCCATATATCTGAAAGATGCCCTGTAAGGAGCCAGCCACGATCGTGCCAGCCGCACCCAATAATGGCGCTGGTCTGTGTGCTGTTACCTGTAAACAATTGCCAGTACGCATGCGTTTGCTAGAGCTATCTCTAGTCGCCCCTCCCATCAGGGGGATTATGCTAATGGTAATTATGCTTGTGTAAGCTGTTGACCTATCTGCATTCATATGTTAACTAGGCATTCTGCCTGAATCTGTGAGGTGTTAACGCGCCGGTTTAGATGGTATTTAAGCTCAAGCTCTGGGGGAGTTTGGAGTCTTTCGCTTCAGCTTCAAGGATGCTCCCAATAAAACATGACTGAGAAGGATCCTGGTGTCGAGCATTTTTCCTGCTGGCAGGAGGTCGCATCAATGCCCCACTATACAACAAAGACATTTACACAACTGTGTTCATAGCAGCCTTATTCATAATAGCCAGGACCTGGAAACAACTGAGATGCCCCTCAACTGAAGAATGGATAAAGAAACTGTGATACATCAACACAATGGAATACTATTTAGCTATTAAAAACAAGGAAATCTTGAATTTTTCAGGCAAATGGATGGAATTAGTAATGATCATTTTAATTGAGATAACCCAGACCCAAAAAGACACACATGGTATATACTCACTTATATGTGGATTTTAACCCAACGTAAACATCCTCAGAGAGACTCTACCCAGCAGGGAATAGGGACAGTTGCAGAGATTCAAAGCTGGACACTGGACAGAATCCCAGGAGTGTAGGGTGGCCCTGTCAGGCCACAGAGGAAGAGATCACA
Source organism: Acomys minous (assembly GCF_964271855.1). Lineage (NCBI taxonomy): Eukaryota > Metazoa > Chordata > Mammalia > Rodentia > Muridae > Acomys > Acomys minous. Next base: position 70,415,681 of record NC_140501.1, read on the forward strand.
TGTAGTACAGGGGACACTAGATAAACTAAGGTCAGATGTTAGAGGAGGAGGGCTCCCCTTTCTAAGGACTAGGGGAGGGAGAGGGGAGATGGGATCGAGAGTTGATGAGGGAGGGGGCTACAATTAGGATGTTGTTGTTTTAAGATTTACTTATTGATTATGTGTTCTGCCTGCATATACACTTACACACAGGAAGAGGGTACCACATCTCATTATGGTTGTGAGCCACCATGTGGTTGCTGGCAATTGAATCTTTGAGAGATCAGCCAATGCTCCTAACCTCTGAGCCATCTCTGTAGCCCCTAGCCAGTGGTCTTAATCTACTGGTTTTAGGGCTAAATGTACAGCAAACAAAAACCTTGGCTGACTGTCGTCCCCCTCTGAACTTAGTTTTACATCCTTCCCCTACGCCATTCCATCGGAGTCCAATTCATTTCAGAGCTCCTTTTAGTGTGGGCTCTTAGAACTCAAGGCTGATAGGAAATCTCTTTCGGGGTAGAGATGGGGCTGTTTTTGGACCATCTTTATTTTACAATTTTGCACATAAAGAGTAGGCAGCCACACATATTTTTAAATTTCTTTTTTCTATTCTCTTTATTCCAACACAGCTCACATTCATGTAAAAGCATCATCATTGCTTTAAATCACAAAATGGTGAACAGTACTCACAGGGTCTGTGAGGTCACATAGATGCCTTTCACCAGCACACAAGTCTGGGGGACATGTATGCAGGGCAGCAGAAACTCTCCAACAGCATTCAACTTATTTGGAAATTCTCTCTCTCTCTCTCTCTCTCTCTCTCTCTCTCTCTCTCTCTCTCTCTCTCTCTCTCTCTCTTCATACCAATTTGAGTGTTTTCTTGCTCCCAACTATGTTATGGTGTTAGTTGTCTGGGATGTTAAGGGCATCATTACCTGGCAAGATTTAATCCCACAGAGAGATGCCTCTAATGAGTGGACCTGTGCATGAGCTGAAGGGAAGCAAGCATTGGTTAATGGGCTTCTCTGCTGATGGTGTTTGTGGCTTAGGGAAGGCAGGTAGGTTCTGGCTGAAGTCCTTAGATAAACAAATTAGCTAAACAAGCATCACTTGTCTACACAAGGGCCTCCAAATTATGAGTAAAATCCAATTGTCTTGGGATGGGCTGCTAGAGTTTTGACCACAAAGTCAACGAATCTTCTAGAAAGAAACTTTGCCCGTGTATAACACACACTCTCACTGGAAAGACTTTTGTCCCCAGCATTTCTCAGTTGGGCTTGACGTCACTATTTGTAATACTGAAAGCCTCCCATTAAAAGGTAGGGCATTTAGATTTCTAATTATGTGACCATCACACGTTACCTTAATATGGATGGATTGATGTGCTGTGGCTTCCCAAGGTGCTAATGGGAAGATGGTGAATCACTTTCAAAGGTCCCTTTTTTTTTTCTTTCAGGAGATGAATTAGGGGCTCTTGCTCCAATGCTTATTTCAAATACTCCAATATTTGTTTTAAAACTAGAGTTATTGGAAACATTTCTCTCTCTGGAAAAGCTAATGAAGTGTTTTTATGCTATAGTAGAGCTTAACTGTGTTTGATGGCACAGGGGATGGGGTGAGATGGGGTGGGATGGGGGTGCTCAGTAGCTTAAGCCTGAAAGCAGGGGAAGCAGAGAATGACACTCTGTGAGTCCCTCCTAGTAGCAAGCATGTGTCTGTCTCCTCACTTTTATGGGGCCTCCAAGACCTTAGTAGCCCCCAGACCTTAGCACAACTGACTCCATGATGGCAGTGCCATTCATGCTGTAAAATTCAGCACATAGATAGCACCACCTACCAAAACAAAAACAAAGACTGAAACCATCAAAGTCCATAGTTCTGGGAAATTCCCTAATTTACTGACCTTGCTTTTTAATTTCCGTTGTTCTGCTTCTGGCTAACTGTTCTTGCTAACTAAGTATGTCAACCCAGATCACAGTTTTGTGCTTAACAGCTCATCCTAAGAAAGGCCCCGGGGTACAGTGAGGCCCTGATCACCCAGTTTAGTCATATGCTGGCTAATAAAGACTTTCTATTGGCTTAAACCCATGCCTGAGTATTCTTCTCTGGTGGATGTCCCACAACAGTCCCTTTATTTTCACTAGTTTTCTCTTACTAACCAGTCTTCTTGTTGAGAGAGACCCCTTCGAAGTCTAGCTTTCTATAAATGGTCATAACCATATTTGGGGGGATCAGCTCCTTTGAGTTATTTTGCATTACAAAAAAAAGATCAGTTTATTTTCTTTATGGTCTCAAAAGACTCAGTCCATACTGTTTTATCCCCCTGGGTGTGGGTGGAGCCTCATAGCAGTGCATAAGCAAGGGCCCTGTCATCTCATGATGGACAGGAAGTAGAGCAAGAGGAAGAAATCTTCAAAAGCACACCTCAGTGACTTACTTCCTTTCTCCAACTAGGCTTCATATCCTAGAGATTCTTCCCTATAGCACCACCAACTGTGGACCAAATGCTCGATACAGAACCCTGCTCAAACATAACACAGTCCCATGTCACTGAGTGAGAGGCAGCTCTGCCTGCAAACAAGCAGGAGTCTTTGTTCCTTTTAGTCTCGTTTCCAATGAGACCTTAACCAGGCCTTCAGTTCCATGCCAGTCAGCTTAGTCTAGCCTGTGACACAACCCTCTCCCGAGAAGCACCAATCTTTAAAGTGCTTTCCAGATAATTTGGTCCACAGTTGGATCAGTTTTGGAAAAGAAAATGCAAATGATTAAGTAGCAAACGAATAATAAATGTGAACTTTCATCAGTAATTAAAGAACATCAAATTGAAGTCAAATTTAGATGGTTTTGTGTATGTGTGTGTGTGTTTATGAATTAATTTGGGAAACATTTTTTAATAACTGTAAGGCTGTTCCAATTACAATGCATTAGAGTGCTATGACAACACCATGCTTCTTTTTAAAAAAAAGAGTTGTGTTCAAGTCGACATGGTTCAAGGTTATTCATGTAGACACAACAATGCCCATTGAAAGAATGGAAACTATTTCTTTTTTGGCTCTTTTCAAGAATTAAGACGAAAACCCCAGAAACCTTACAGATCTTCTAGGCAGCCAGGGCCCTGTGAGATGCTCACCTCACTCATGATTTTTTTTTCCCAAAAGAGGCATGGACACTTGATCAAGACAGGTCTTGTCAACAGGAAAAAGAAGGTATAGAGCTCTTGGGTAGGCAGCCTATGGTGTCCACTCCTGCTGCCAAGCTGGAAAACAGTATACAAGTGGTTAGTGTGTGAACTTTAAAAGAATTTGTACAATGAGTTGAGATAATTAAAAGTGTCCAAACTCTTTGTTCCAGCAATCCCATGTCTAATAATGATGTTAAGTATACCTGAAAGTAGATGAATCTGTAGTCTCAAACAGGTGCATTCTTATACTAGAAAGACAGAAGGAAGGGAGAAAAGAAGTCGGGGGGAGAAAAGAAGGGAACTTTAGGCCCAATAATGTGGAAATATTACACAATTCCAGTATACCCATTTAATGAGGCTTTCCTCTTGCATTTAGAAATTATATTTACAAAGAGATTTTAAGAATAGGGAAAATAGTAATATTATAATGTTAAATATAAATACATCTATAAATTAATATAAATAGATGTAAAATTATAGATACATTTTATGATTCTGTGTAAAATACTAGTAGCAATTATCTGCTCCGTCTATACAAGGCTAGAAACATGAGCTCTATCTTTCTCTTTTGGAAGTCTGAAGTGTGGTTACTCTTATACTTTGTTGTTCAGCTGACAAATGGCAGGGTAGGTACTTTAATGAAGGTCTCCCTTGCTGTATGAACAACAACCTCATATTTTGTAATGAATCTCTTTCACTTTCTCTTGACTTATTCACTCTGACCTGCATGAATAAACCTTGCTTAAGAAGTTTAAACACACACAGTTCTCTTGGTTTTTCTCACCTCTTCACTTTTGGCTAGCTCTTGACCTCTTTGCCCTCTTGACTCTTCTCTTCTCTTCTCTTCTCTTCTCTTCTCTTCTCTTCTCTTCCTATCTCCTCTCCCTCCATTTGTCTCTTCTCAAGGACAAGTTCAGTCTGGACTCTTCCAAATCTCTGGCTCATATCTACAATAAAATTCTTCTCCTCAACCATAAAAAAGAAGAAATATAAACGCATGCATATTTGCTGAAGTAGAACTGAATACGGACATGAGAAACTGGGAGCCATGAAGGAGGCAGATAAATAAAGCAGGAGGAGACGGAGAGAGAGAAAGTGGGGTGACTTATTCACCAAGCCTTCTTGAACACTCTCAGATTCCTTATAGCCAGAATGACTCACTGAGTTTCTTGTTCCAGAATATCAGCCTTCCCACCAAGGATGACCCATACCAATTCACCAACAGTGTCCTTTGGGCTCTAAATGATTCTCCAGATGCTAACTCCTACATCTGTACATTAATCAGAGAGTTCCTGCTGGGGATTGCCCAGGCAGGATTGGGCTGGCCCATGCAGGATTGGGCTGGGGCATGAGTGCTCCCAGGCACTAAAAGAGAGCTTGACAAGTCTGTCAAAGGGGAGGATGAAGAGTCATTGTTGCTTCTTAGAACAATTCTTCCAAGCTAAAGACACATGTGAAACTATTAAGTAAAAAGTCTTAAATTAAGGACAAAAAGGGCCAGAAAGAGAATTCTTCGTCAATCTGATTTTATTCTTCAAGTCAAAGCCACCTCTGGGGGTGACCAACACTCAAAAGAAATTTGCACAATGTATCAATATACTTCAACATGTCCAAACCCTTTGTCCAAGCAACTCCGTCTTAATAATGATGTTAAGTGTACCTAAAAGTAGATGAATTTCTATTCTCAAAGAGGTTCATTCTTAAACTAGAAAGGAAGGAAGGAAGGAAGGAAGGAAGGAAGGAAGGAAGGAAGGAAGAAGGAAAGGAGAAAGACAGGGGACAGGGAGAGGGAGAACCCTATTAGCGAAAGGCAACATGCTACCGCAGGATTTATCAAATGCAGTGGTTCTCAACCTGTGGGTTATGACCCCTTTGGTTGGGTCATATGTCAAATATCCTGCATATCAGATATTTATATTAAGATTCATAAACTGTAGCAACATTACAGTTAAGAAGTAGCAACAAGGGGCTGGAGAGATGGCTCAGTGGTTAAGGTCCCTGACTGCTCTTCCAGAGGTCCTGAGTTCAATTTCTACTAACCACATGGTGGCTCACAACCATCTGTAATGTGATATGGCGCCCTCTTCTGGCCTGCAGGAGTACATGCAGGCAGAGCATTGTATACATAATAATAAATAAATAAATAAATCTTTTTTTTTTTAAAGAAAGAGTTAAAAAAAAAGAAATGGCAACAAAAGTGTTGTTATGGTTGGGTCATCACATGAGGAACTGTACCACAGGGTCACAGCATTAGGAAGGCTGAGAACACGGATAGAGCCGACCCTCAGACAGGCCTTTATACTGTGCTCTTGTGCCCATTCCACAGGCTTGTGAGTCCTTGCTGGCACCATGCCAGGGTTATAGAAAAATGGCATCCACAGCCTTCGTGGCTCCTTTCCTTGTACGGGAAATGCAAGAATAAAACAGCTATGCAAGAATAATGACCGTCACAGCTGATTCTGGAAAGCCCAGTAAAATAATAAATCAGCAATATCTTTGGCAGAACTCACTGGAGATGAAAGTCTGGCAAAGAGCAGTTTCTTCTGTACTGAGCAAATCTTGCTACTGCTTCTGCTTTTTGCTCTGTCTTGGTGAATGCTTTTCTGTTTAAAGGCTGGTTTAATCTTGCACTTCATATTTTCAGGTTTATCTTCTATGCCTGATATTTCATGTTTAGCAATATGTTAAGGAGGGGAAGAGAAGAAATTCTTGTGTAACAAATGTACAGCGTGGGCACACTATGTCTTTGCAGATCTCCCCAGGTGGCCTGACCAGGAAACATGCCACTGTAATATTTTACAAGAGAGCCTGTATTCTCAAAGCTCTTCCCAATCATCAACCCAGTGGCTCTGGGCTCCCCAGCCAAGAGCCAAACACAAGTCCTTCCTTCTGTCTTCATGGAAAAGAGATTTATAGGTAGAGAGATGCTCAGTGACAGAGGTGAGAGGCCAGGTTATGGGCTGGTTGAAACAAGAGGAACAAGAAAAACTGAAACAGATGGCCTGGGGAAGAGGCTAAAATGTCTGAGAAATATGTTGAAGGAGTACAGCTTTCATCAGACCCAAAGAAGCAAGTTGGGGACTAGAAACAGAATGGGTGCTCAAGACTAAGGGGACATTAAGGAAGAAGCAGGAGAGCTTAGGAAATGTAGGCACAAATCCAAAAGACTCAGGACAGGTTCTCCCAAGCTTTTGTCATATGCCAGTTACAAAGAGTTACAAAGGTGGGTTCAATTGTTTCATAAGCCTTGTGTCCCGAAAGGACACTTTTAAAAATAGACGTATTATTCAAATGACTTTAGATTCACAACAAAATAGAACAGAAAATACAAAAATTTCCCTACCTTTGACACCAGACCAGAGTAATATATTTTTTTACAGTAAATGATCACGCATTGGTACATTGCTACTACACCAAGTCTATCATCTCTGTTGGGTTTACTCCTGGTGATATAAATTTACAGCCTATGGCACATACCCACCACTATAATGTGCAAAATCATTCCACTCCTTAAAATTCTTTTGTACTCTCTCTACTCAGTTCTCTTCCTTGACTCCCAGAAGCATGTTTGTGCTTTGACCACAAAATCCTATTGTTGAAATCATACATACATAGCTGTTGTATGATTTTCCCCCATGAGGACACATGAACAAACATGTGTTTTAGCCAGGATGCAGCCCTGATGATAGTTCAAAGAAATTGTTCCATTCAAGTCTATCTTGGTGAAACAATATGCTTATTGGAGCTGATTACTGGAGCACAGGGGTAACTCAGTGAGAAACGTACCTCAGTGGAGTTGCTGACCACGAAAGCTGCTGCATCACAGAGCTCCCTACCCCCACTTGCTGGCAGCTCCATTGAAGAGGCTCCTGTCTCCCAGTAATTGGTAACTAACTGCTTCTGTGTGCAGTTTGTTGTGTGTACACAAGCTTCCAGCTCATCTGGATAAATGCCAAGGAGTGGAGCAGCCAGGCTGTGTGATAATAAGAGGGTGAGCTTTGTAAAATCAAACAAATGCTCTTCCAGAGCTTCTTTACCACTTTGCTTTCCCACAAGCCATGAATGGGAGGCCACATGTGTTCAGAAGTCAGAGCATGTGTGTTACTTTATGCCCTATGCTCTTCTGTGAACATCTACATCTTTTATCAACACAGTTATGACTGGGAAGAGATCTTACACCGCAAGCGAAGGCCTCAGCACAGACATTCTGGAGAGATCTGAACCTGGTTTCTCTCAGGCAGAAGCTGCCTTTGATTCTTCCTAAACTGGCCTGAAGTGAGTGGGTGGCAGTGGGCCTCGTTAGCAGATGGCTGTGAAGGATCTGAGTTAATTATCCTGTCATCTCTTAGCTATATAAATTGTTAGTGACATCTTTGACATTTCCCTATTAGAAAAATATGTTACTATAAATGACTATCACTTCTGATGTATTGTTGGCTGTGAGGGGAATGGAATTGCCAAGTATGGAAAATGAGAGCCAGGCTATTTCTCAAAAGGGACAGGCCAGAGCAAGTCCTGCAGTATCTGTTCCTGTAAGGGAGATTGGAGGCAAAGGGGAATGTTCTGGAGAGAGCACATCTGAAGTCACAGTTCTTCCTAGGCTGTCCAAACGTGTGCTGGAAGACATCCAGGCCATTTACCCTCTGCAAAACTTTGGAAAGAAAAGGGCTGGATCTGGTGTCTTTTTGCAGCAGGAATGGGGACATTTTTGCATCTTTGAGACATAACTCTGATGATAGTTTCATGTTGGCCTCTTACTGGCTCCATAAAGCCACCTTCATTTGTAGCGAAGTGTTTTTTAAGATAATGTTTTGGTTTTGCAACAGTTTCAGCTTTAGGAAAGTCATTAAGATGATTCTGGAAGTTCCCATATACTCCATGCCCAGCTTCCGTCATCATTAACACCACACATTGTTAGTACAGTACATTTACCACAGCCAACGAGCCAACACTGAACACTCTAGTCCATTGCTCTATCCATATTTCCCTAGGTTTTGTCTAATGTGCTTTTTCCCATCGGAATTTCTTCTAAGATAAAATATATCTAATTACTGTGGCTGCAAGGAACATTTTAAATAGGAAAAGAACAGTATGGACTCATTTAGGGGTTTTTACTTTATACTTCTCTGGGATTAAACATTTCAGTCACCCATAGAGGATATCACTTCTAAGATTGCCTTAGAAGACAACCCATAACCCTGAAACAATTTGGAGTGATTTCAGATCTTTCCATATTGCACATGATATCCTTCACTCGCAATGAAGGCCCCAGAAGAGACCAAGGCATAAATAAATCCAGGAGCAGAAAGCTTGAGAGCATCTCCCTTGCTGTATCAATACAACTTCAGTGCATTGAAGTGATGTCAGCGTAGCCTTCTGGCCCTGTTCATCCTCTGCCCTTCTCAAGCCTTGGGTTTATTTTAACTCATTGTTTTGGCATGAGGCTTTCTGTTTTCCAAATTCAGAAGATATGAAGGGTAGAAGTAAAACACTCCTCACCTGCGAGAAGTATGAAACTCTCCGTATCAGTTTCTCAAGTGTCGAATGAGTCTTCAGACAAAAATCAAATTGGGCTTTGAACACTCAAGGTCAACAAAGAGTATTGGCTAATCTGCAAAACATTGCTCCTGCTTATACATTGTCACAAGAAAAATACGGGCAGTCCCCAGTCTCGGGAGTGTTCATTTAGGAATGTTGATGTAGCTTACTTCAGAATTTATATTGGTTTGTTTTCTGTTGCTATGAGAAACACCATGACTGAAGGAACAAGGAGAGGAAGGTGTTTATTTCATCTTACAGCTTATAGTCGGTCATAAATGGAAATCAGGGCAAGAACTCAAGGCAGAAACCTGGAGGCAGGAACTAAAGCAGAGACCATGAAATAGTGCTGAACACTGGTTTGCTCACCCAAGTCTTGCTCAGTCGGCTTTCTTATACCATGTAGAACCACTTGTCCAGAGCTGGACCCACCCTTAGTGGGATGGGTCCTCACACATCAATCACTCATCATGAAAATGCCCCCACAGACTTGCTAACAGGCCAATTGGGTAGAAATATTTTCTCAACTGAGATTCCCTCTTCCCCAATGACACCATCTTGTTTCAAACTAAAAATGTTAGGATTCTGCTTCAGTCTGCCTACCTGTGATGTCACTGCTTACCTGCCACGAGGGTATGACCTTGCCCTGGGCCATATAAAAGACACCCTCCATGTGATGCTCTCTCTCTACTTTTCTACCTCTCTCTCTCTCCCATCTTACTCTCTCTCTCTCTCTCTCTCTCTCTCTCTCTCTCTCTCTCTCTCTCTCTCTCTCTCTCTCTTCTCTCTCTCTCTCTCTCTCTCTGTCTCTGGAGTACCCCTTCCCCATTTACCTTCTCTCCCCATGCTCCTTTAATAAACTCTGTATAACATCTGTTGCCTGGCACCTTGTATTCTATTCTCTCATCTGTCTTAATCTTTAATTTTTATATATAACATTGGTGCTGAAACGGGGTACGAACTTCATAGGACCTTCCCATCTACTCTCCTACTTTCTGCTCTCTATACAACCAGCTGGGACCCTATTCCACACAAAAATTCTGCTACTTTGCTCTCTCCCGGGACCTGAAAATCAGGTATCTCTCTGCGGCTGTCCACATGGCCTCCCCCGACCAACGCTGGACTTCTTGGTAACTTACCTATGGATCTCAAACACCACCCCTGGCCATTTCCTCCACCGGCCCTGGACTTCTAGGGTTACAGTGGGCATCTTTCCTCTGATTGGACACCAAGTCCCCTGGAATGTGCGCCTATCACCTCAGATAGTCTACTTTTATTCCTGGAGAGGCCCAGAGGGATGGTCCCTGCTTTTACCCTCTTGACTCTGTACCCCTGCCGGCCCCTGCCGGCTACTTTTGTTTCGCCAGCCACAATCTAGCTGGTCATGTTGTTCCACCGTGCTGCCACTGCTGCCGCTGTCCCCCACCCCGGCCAGGACAGGACAGAATGGGTCAGTGGGGACCCTGCAGCCGCTGCTTCAGCTGTGCTTCCCGGGTGGCAGAGCCACTACTCAGCCTTCTAAGGTACCTTGCTCCACCGCTTGCAGCCTGCTACCATTTAAAAATTTGCCAGCTGTTTTCCGCTCCGGCCACATGACTAGGCTAGTCGCCACCTTTGTTATGGGCGACCACGTGACTACCTTCTCTAAGGACAACTTGGTGGTTAGCTGCCATCTTTGTTAAGGGCAACCACTACATGCTCTGGCCCCACCCACTTCCCATTGCAGGTAAACTGGCAATCCAGTAGATATGCTCAGCTGATCAACCAGCTTTGCTGTTTATTACACCTGCCTTTTGACAAAAAAATCGTGTGATTATTTGACTGTGTTTTAATTTATGTTTTTGATAATTCCTAGACAAGTAAATAAATGCTATTTCTCCTATCACCAGCTAACCTGGATTCAACTCCTGTTTACAATATTAGATTTTGAATCATTGCCTTAAACCATGTTTAGCTTAAAATTCTAAATATGATATTATTGGTCATACAAAATCTGTTCTATTCTCTTTTATGGATTGTGTTTTTGAACTGTACTTGTGTTATTAACATTCCAACTTAACAGAGATAAAATCTAAAGTTTTAGTCTGTCTATTTAGATATTCTTAAGATAGACAAGACTGTGGTCTTGTTGCCATTTTAATTAAAAGGCTGAGGATGTGTCCTGAGCCCCATATAAGGACCGGCAAATCTTTAAACCCCAAAAGACCTTCCCAACAGGCTCAAACTACTCCAGGCCTTAACCACTACCTGAGGAAAATAGAAGTCGGCATGCCCCTTCCCACCGGGGTCCAGCCTGAGCCAGCTCTGCCAGGGACCTGTTTCAGATGCAGCCTAAAGGAGACACTGGTCTCACAGCTGCTGTAACCAGAATGGGATGCTGATCCCACAGTCTAGCCTGTTGGCAAATTTTGCCTATGGATGTCGATGCTCATACGCAGGCTTGTTTTCCTTCCTAGTCACTGGAGGTTCAAGCAACACAAGAGCTGCAGACATGTCCAGCCTTCAAGCCCCTTGACCTGGCAGAGTACAGATGGCTCTTAAATTCAACGTCACAAAACAGGGTAATGCTGCAGGTCTGTTTCAAATTCATACTCGAGCTACATACATAGTCACATTGCCAGCTTCTATCATGAGAGACTTCAGGTACCTTTCCAGCCCTCTTTATATGCAAGAGACCAAACTTTAACTGTTAATTTCACCTATTGCTTAAAGCTTCCAAGAAGGTGTTTTAAAAATGTGTTTTAAGTTGGAAAATGTAAGTTATGAAGGTCCACATGTCTAAACAAATGCTTCATTTCTTCCTGTTACTATGCTATTGTATTAACTGTTCAAAGTATTGAGACTGATCAGTGGAGCTCTGATTTACTAATCTAATTATGGTAAATCATTCCACTATATGATCCTACCATGGTTCCAATATTTTAAATTTCCTTTTGTTACTGTTCCACAGAGGCCAAAAGGGCTTCTGCTTTCCCTAAGCTCATCTCAGAGCATTTATGCTCTTAACACAAAGTTCTTTTCCCAAGGATGATATATTTATGGTATATGTATTTACTACCCTTTTCCTACAATGTGTTCATGTCTAACAATGTGTATTTCACTGCAGATTTCAAACAGTGATGATGTCATATTTATCTCCCTATATGAACTTAGAAGGATTCTTGTAAGCTACAGGAAATCCATCTCTGAGGTCAAATTAAGTCCAGCTAAGTACAGTAATCCGAAACCTAAGTTTCTCACCTATCTTTAAGAGTGGGATTCCTTTTCCATTTCCCTGGTTTTGGGACTCCCCTTTCCCTAACACCCTGATTGCCACCTTTCTACACCCAACACCAGCTAAATTCTCCCTAAATGCTTCCCTCTAGTTAGAGAGTTTGCTGGCCCTCTCTGATTGACTGGGAGCAGGGGACACCCTGGTCCTCTTCACTGACCCTCAACTAGGCTCTTTCTCTCCTGTTTAGTCACAGCCACTGAAAAATTAGAGTGCATTCCTAGCTACATCCCTGTGGCTAACTCATCTGTTGAGTTAGGCTGTGGCTAGCTCATCTTTTGAGCTAGGCTACTGGTTGCTGGTTAGTGCTGATGAGCTACTAACTGGTCTGCACCAGACCCCTGGGTCACTAACCATTTTTGGGACACCCTGATGGCTTACTGACCTCACCTCCCCATGGGAAATGTTCAGTCATCCATTCTTTCTGACACGCCTCTGGGAACACCACCTTAAGGCTTATATGCCTCTACAACCAAACTTCAACATTTCCAAAAATAAACTTTTAATTATTGCCAACAATCAGATAAATGAAAGGAAGCTCCCATATCTAAACTTTTTCTTTGCTCTCCCAAAATTCTCACAGTGTCAGCATTGTCTTAAGCCTTTTCTGTTTGCTCTCCCAAGAGTTTCAAATATACACCTAAGTTTTTTTCCTCCCTGTCTTCTGCCCACATATATGTTCCAGTATTTTGCCAGACTGCCTACATGTAAGATATCTTCAAAGAAGCTACACACAAGTGCTCCTGTCCAACCTCAGAAATCGTGCCAGCTGGTCCTGCATTGTTCCTTCTAGCTGGACCTACATTGCCCTTCCCAGCTACAGATGTTCTCAGACCCTGGACAACAAATGCAAGAGCCTGTTCTTCTGGAACCTGACCAACATTTCAGCCTTTTAAATCCCCTATCGGCGGCCTACTGTCAGCAGGAAGTAGTTAAGATGGTTACTTCGCCTCTTATCTATATACAAAAGACTGAAATGGTGTGTTCCAGGTTCCCTCAGCACTCCTCAGCTCCTATCTACTGCAGGATATGACTAACATAGTCTGCCTTCTACCTTGAATTTTCAGGGCAGAACTTTTCCTTCCTCTTCATGATATAATTTGGACATTTTGTTGCTATTGCTTTTTTTCCTATCTTTTTTCTTCATTACCTACATTTATATACTTTAACTTGCCTTATATAAAAACAATCCAATGTTCTTCATTTTTAAATATAGGAAAAGGAAGGAATGTATGTTAGCAGTCTGCCTACCTGTGATGTTGTTAGACTTTGATTGACCGAGTCTGTTCCTGGAAGCCTGACTGTGAGCCAGAGTCCAGAGATGATGCAAAAGCAACGGATTAATTAAGCTGACGAGTCAGGGTCCACCGTACTTTGGGGAGATGGAAAGACCCGCATTCTGTAATGGCGGAGGGTTTGAATACCCTTACAGATGCAGAACTTAGTACAAACATGATTGGTTAGTTGACCTTTAAAATGCTTGGTTACTAGTTATTTTATCCCTGAGGGGGCAAGTGCTCAGCTTGGGACATCATGTCACACAAAAGACACCCTCCACATGGTGCTCTATCTCTTCTTCTCTACCTCTCTCTCTACACCCCTCTTACTTTCTCCCCCCCCCCCTCTCTCTCTCTCTGGTGCCTCTTCCCCCTTTTTCTTCTCCCTCCTTGTTCCTTTAATAAACTCTGTATTACATCTGCTGCTGGTACCTTGTATTCTATTCTATCATCTGCCTTAATCTTATATATAATGAAAAGCAAGCAAACAAACAACAACAACAAACTAACAAAAAAAAACCTAACGAGTATAGAATGTCAATCTGGTTTTTAGAAAACAAATAACAACCATTAGACACCCCTTAAAACCACATTGGATCTGTGCACTATTCTGAAGAAAAGCAGTCCCAGCACTTGGAGGCAGAGGCAGGAAGATCTCTTGGCTCTGCTCCTTAACAATTAGATTTTATTATGAATTTATTAAACAAAACTGTCTTCCTTACAACCCAACTACTCTAAGCAAAAAGGAAAGGAGGTTAAAAAAAAAGAAGATTAAATCTTCCGGGTCCCTAGGTGTCTCTGGGCCTGTAGGAAGATCCTCTCCCTGATCGAAGGAATCCTCCCCTTGTGGTCCAAACCTGCAGCCCTTTCTGTTGTCTTTTTGTCTCCTTCTTCCAGTCTGTCTACAACTCAGAACTTGGTCTTCTCTCCATTTCCCACCTCCCATCATTGGCAATTTGCAATACAATAGCCCGCCTGGAGTTCCCAGTCCTTTTTCTTAATTTTGGACCCAGGATGGATCCTCTCAGTCCATCACAATGTTTATCACAATAGGTATCCGTGGTGTCTCAAAAAAGCCCACCAAGATTGCTTTTACCTTGGGCCAAGTCATATTCCTTCCACAAGGATCTCTATGAATTTGAGGCTTATCTGGCATCTATATGAGTTCATGGCTGATCTTGAGTAAGTAGCAGGCCAGCTAGGACAGACTGCATAGTAAGAGCTTGCTTCTGCTGCTGCTGATAATGAGGAGGAGGAAGAGGAGGAGGAGAAGGAGGAGGAGGAGGAGGAAGAGGAGGAGGAGGAGGAGGAGGAGGAGGAGGAGGAAGAAGAAGAAGAAGAAGAAGAAGAAGAAGAAGAAGAAGAAGAAGAAGAAGAAGAAACAACAGGAGGAAGAGGAGAAGAGGAAGAGGGAGAAGGGAGAGAAGAAGGGGAGAGGAGGAGGTAGAAATATTTTTAAAAGATATATTTTTTATTGGTTAAATGATTGTCATCACAAGTATTTGTACATATAAATATATAAACACAACCTGCTGAGTGCATTTATGTTTCCCATATGTATATGGTTTTAGAGCTGACTGTTTGGCGTTAGATAATCTATCAGGGATAATCCCTTAAGAAGATTGATTCTCCCTTCCTTAGCAGTCATTAATTGGCTGAAGCTCTTCATTTCTGTATGTGACCTTGTGAGATTTCTGTTCTTCATGATGATGTGTCAATTGGTGGAGTCATCTTTCAACTGTTGTTCAGGCAAGCCATAATGTTGAGATTTCACAGATACAGCTTCCCTGTTATTAATAGAAGATACTGTCTCACAACTGATTTCCTAGTTCTTGGGCTTGTAGGAGAGGTACACATGTTTTTGTATTGATCCAAAATGTGGGATGGGGAACAGACTTGTGAGAGAGCAGGATGTTTTTCGGCTTAGAAGTCAAACTATTTTGCTGGAGAACTTGGATGTTTCCAGCTGAAAACATCCTAGTAGAGACTCTGGGAATATATATATATATATATATATATATATATATATATATATATATATATATATATATATATATATATATATGAGCCTCAGCTGCTGTCCAGGTTCCAGCAACAATCTTGGTTGAATTGCGGGTTTGCTGAGAACCTGCTTACTACACCAGGAGAATTGTTCCTTATAACTGATATCCTTAAGATTTCATTATTGTGTTCCTTAATCTTCTTTTCCTATTTTTGGGTTAGTCGGGTTGTAAGTGAGGTACTCTCTGTTAGGGAGTTCATAATAAAGTATAATTGTTAAGACAATTGGGCCCAAACAGGCTCTTACAGCCTTTCCACTCCCTCTTCCAAAATGTTCCCTGAGCCTTAGGTATAAGGTCTATGTTGAAGATGCATCAATTGGGCTGGATGCGAGGTGCTAGGTGCCAGGTGCCCAATGGTCAGATTTCCACGACATTTCGTCCAGTTGAGGCTTTCTGTAACAGCCTCTGTTTGGTGCTAAAAAAATAATTAGAAGAATTTTCAAAATTATAAAACAGAGACAGCTGTGAATAGAATGCTTGCTACCATGTTCTGGCTATTATGAAACAGCCTAAGTGTCCCTCAATCGAAGAATGGATAAAGAAACTGTGGTACATATACACTATGGAATACTATTCAGCTATTAAAAACAAGGAATTCCCGAAATTTGTGGATAAATGGATTGAGCTAGAAATGATCATAATGAGTGAGTTAAACCAGAAGCAGAAAGACTCAAATGGTATATACTCATATCTGCATATTAGCCCAAGGGGCATGTCCCACGAAAGCCTTCACTTACCAGGAAACCAAGACAGAGGGGAGGACATTCTAGTGGGACTCTAGATGAGAGAAGCATGGGAGAATGGCAAAGTAGAAGGATCCAGAGGGTCCTAGAAGCCTACAAGTAGAACATTATGATAGGCAGATTTGGGCTCAGGGGTCCTGCTCAAACTAAGGCACCAGCCAAGGACAATACAGGCGGTAAACCTTAAGCCCCTACCCAGATCTAGACAATGGACAGAACACTCTCCACAGTAGAGTGGAGAGTGGGATATTACTTTCTCACATAGTCTGGTGCCTCACCTTTGACCATGTCCCCTGGAGGGGGAGACCTGGTGGCAGTCAGAGGAAGGACAGCAGCTTACCAAGAAGAGACTTGATACCCTATGAACATATACAGGGGGAGGTAATCCCCCTCAGGAACAGTCATAGTGGAGGGGAATAAGGGGAAAATGGGAGGTAGGGAAGAATGGGAGGATACAAGGGATGGGATAACCATTGAGATGTAACAAGAATAAATCAATAAAGGAGAAAAAAAACCAAAACAAAACAAAAAAAAATAGAATGCTTGCTACGTAAGCCTAATGGCCTGAATTCAATCACAGAACTCACACAACACTACAAAGGAGAGAATGATTCCAAAAAGTGGTTCTCTGACTTCTACGGACCCAACACGCATACCTACACTCACACATGTGGAATATATGCACATACTAGGTAGATGGATGATAGATAGATGACAGATAGATAGATGATAGTAGATAAATAAAAAGAACAAATAGATGATAGATAAGGAAAAGATGGAAAAATAGATGATAGATGGGTAGAAAGATAGATGATAGATAGATAGATTATAGATAAATAGAAAGGAAACTGATGGTAGATGGATAGATAGAAAGAAAGATGATAGATAGAAAATAGCTAAAAAGATAGATGATAGATAGACAGACAGACTGATAGATAGATGATAGGTAAGAAACAGGTGGGGAGCTGGCTCAGTGGTTAAGACTGAGTACTGCTATCGCAAAGGACCTAAAGTTAAGGTCCCAGTATCTATGTGGGGTGGCTCACAACTACCTGTAACTCCAACTCTAGGAAACTCAATGCCCTCTTCTGTTCTCTGAGGACATCTACAATGTGTGCAAATACCCAACCCCTACACATATACACACATACTTAATAATACAATATTAAAATAATAAACACTTTAAAATTTTGAGACAATTAAAAATAAAAATGTTAAAAAGTAATTGATTTGGGTTAAAACAATTAACTCCAAACACAGAATTCTTTTTATTTTATTCTTATGGAGACTATTGTACCAAGAAGCAAATGTGTGATGAGACTAGATTGGTCACTGAGAAAGTGGCCCTTACTCCCTGTCTCCTCCATCTGCCTAGTACAAGCTTGCCACTCTGCTTCAGTTCTCCCCTCTTCACCCCACCTGTACAGACAGCTCATCTATGTCAAACAAGTTCATCTGGCATTTGAATACATTCTCAAAACAACAACAGAGTGAGTATTGTATCAGAAACAGCCCAGAGGATTGCAGGGATTTCTTGAAAGATGTGTGGTGACACCATTCAGGGATGTAGGGTACACTGGGGGTGGGGGAGGGACACTGAAGCTCCCTGGGCTGGAAAAGGAGATGTTGTGGGTTGATTTCACTTTCAAAACCCATAAGCTGATACAAAATCAGGACAGTAAGAAAAGGGGGCTTGAAGTGGCCACTTTAATCTTCTTTGCTTTCCTTTGAGAGACTGAAGGAACCTAGATTTCCTTCTTCTGCAGGGCTGTCCAGTGTGTTGTGGCTCCAAGACTGGATCACATGGGCCAGGACATCATTCCAGTTATGAGTGCCAATGGGGATGAGCACATCATGGTTCAGTACTGAGCAGCTGCCCCAGCCAAGTCAGCATGACCCTTGAGCCTCTGTTTTCTTATTTCCAAAGCAGAGAAACTCAGTAGGACCAGAATTTCCAAGGGATGTTCTGTTGGAATTTAATGCTGATTATCTGGAAAAGGGCATAAGCAAGGTGAGGTGTGAAAATAGTGCGTTAAACATATTTAGCTTGTTTCCTCAAGAGTTTCTGAGATATTCATGTCGTGTGGCTTGGGAATTCTCAATCATGCTCCTAGTTCATGCTTGATTGTGGGATTCTTCCTACCATCCGGCTTACCTCAGTGTTTCTCAGATTATACTGTGGGTATGTGCTAATACCCATTAAGATCCCTGCCCCATCTCCAACTCTAACATGCATGATTTAAAAAAAATCCATATTCATCAATGGAAGATGTTATCTATTTGATCTGTTTGGAAAAAATACACAAGGAAGGACTGAATGCAGGTCACAGGATCTCTGAAGGAGGATATAGAGGTCATTGCCTTTGTAGCTCTAACTCTGTCATGGATATTTCATTATTGGTGGTAGATAAGTGCATAAAAATATATCTAATAGTGAAAGTGTAAAATCCAATGTTAAGCTCACTGAAATGTCATCACTTTCAATGTGTGATTGCTACCTTATTTCCAAGTTTTTAATGATAAATTTATTTTTAATTTTTTAAATAAGTAGAATGAAAAGTATATTTTCTATGAAGTGAGAAAAGTCAGAGATCATGAAGAAGACAGCAGGAAAGAAGGTTGAAGGGGAAGGTGGGCAGAGAGGGTCCCTTAGGGCACTGGCTGAAGGAGCAACCAAAGCATGCGCGCGTGTGTGTGTGTGTGTGTGTGTGTGTGTGTGTGTGTGTGTGTGTGCACGCACACACACACACACACACACACACACACTCATGCATGTTTAAAATGATCTGTGAGCCCATGGGTGGTTGCTGACAGGTCAAAGAAGGCTTTGCATTATAGGTTCAAAAGTGTTGCCACCAGTACCTTTGTCTATTGAATAGCACAAGAGGGACAATGAGCAAGGCCTTAGCACTGAGCACTGAGCACTCCTCAAAGGAGGCTGAGTAAACTTCCTGCTGCTTTTCCCTGAGATAGTGTGGGCACTTCCTGAATATCTGCCACAGGGATGTAGAGATCCTGGATTCTCACCAGTTTCTAGAAGTAGAAACAGTCTCCCAGGATGACCAGTATAAGTCAGTTGCAGTGACAATTAGAGCTGGTTATGACCTGTGACTCACTGCAGCATCCTATCCCCAGATTGACACAGCCAGGTTCCACCAGAAAGCAAAATCAAGTCTAGGTGCTGAGCTGTGCTTCCTCCTGGAGTCTCTCCCTCTTTAGAAGTTAGTTAGTGGCCTCTCCACATGAAAATAAAGGCCAGCTCCAAAATGGCTATAGGGGTGTTTTCCTCCCCCAAAACACTTTTCTTATCAAAAGTTCTTGTTCAAAAGTGCTTGCATTCTATGGGTTCTTGGCTCTAAAATCTGGCCAGATAACCAGACACAATGGTTCTCTTCATTTACTCTGTGGAAGGGTTTGTTTTGTAATGAGCTGAGAGTCTTGGTGGACCTAACAGCCCATCAGATACCCAGCTTTCTGGGGTGCTGCCTGGTAATCAGGGCTTAGAAGAGGCCAACAATTCTTAACACTAAAACAGCAGCTGGAAAGCAAAGCCTGGTGGCCTAGCCTTACCCAACCAGATTGCAGGGCTATTTTTGTCCCTGGTGCTGACTATCCTGATGGAATGCAGAATTACTTTTGTAATCACAAATGTGACCAAAAGGCTAGCAACTGTTAATCTCTGGAAATCTGTTACAAATTGGATGGCAAGCACCAGCAAACTGCTATTTTTTTTTAAGTCTAAAAATAATTCTTAGTGCCCTTTAATGTAAGTAACGCAGGAGTAAAAGGGATTTTCATTTATTAGGTTGGAGTGGTAATGATTGTTAGCAGTCAATTCTAAATATAGTAGGAGGCATGGATGTGTGGGCTCCCAAGGGAAGAGGAGTGGGTGGGGGTGCTAGAGGGGCAGGCAGAGCAGCAGGTAGGGCTTTGAGCTTCCACACTTTAGTCATTCTGGTCTGGAGAGTACTGCACAAGAGCCGATATCCTTTAACTCTGCTTCTGGGGAGCTTTCGTGACTGAGATGAGAGTATATGAGATGTGGACCAAAACAGGGTGGGGGCCTCACTGATTGGGATCACTCTGAAGTAGTGGTGAATATATTGCTAGTCTGGCTGTGTGTCATCTGTGTTTGGTTTCTTCGGAAATCAGGGTCAGATCCAGAAGAATGTTCTACCCCAGAAAAGGCTGTGATTTCTAATTTGGGCCATGTGCAGTCAGCTGTACCGAGACAGGCTGAGAAATAAGTGAGACTCCGGGGGGCGGGGGTGGGCAGCAAAATGCTTTTGTCATCCAAATCTAGGCTTTCTGAACACTCTGAAGATTTCTTGTAAGGAGTCTAGCCACACTGGCCTCAGTTTCATTTTTGTTTGAGTAGAGACCCAAGACTCCAGAGATGTTCCTCCCTACCCTCCTCTCCTCCTTAATTTCACTAGTCCACAGTCATGACTCACTATTTGCCTATTATCCTCAGGACTGTTCTGTACATATAAAGAAACTATGACAAACAGCATAAATTATAAAGCAGCAGCAGGAGCAAAGGTCTAGGCAGATTCCCACATCTTGTTCCTGAACCATTGTACTTTAAAAACCTATCCAATCACAGATTTAGCAAAGCTCTTTAAGCACACCCATATGTACTGCCTTTAAACATGACAGTGCTATATGCTTCTACATGTACACATATGCTGACATCATTTACTAACATATGTTTGTATATACACACATCTCATAGTCATGAGCAAACAGTATTTGTTTTAATTTTTCCTGTCTCAGATAAATCTTGCAGTAAAGCATTGGATTTTCAGCATTCACAGGAAATACATCCAACTGAATCCATGAGGCATCTCAAGCTAACACTGACTTCTTGCTTATCCTGGGGGAGTCTTTCTTAAATGCCCTTCACTATTGTCTCTGCCATAGAGAAAGAATCACAATTATCCAGGTATTATATGATTATCTAGTGGGTAAGATGACACGAGGGTGGGGTGCATGCATTTGAGTTCCTGTGAGGAATTTGAGCATTAACACTACTCTCGAATCCATGAAATTATCTCAGCCCATGGTGCTCTTAGAATGCCTGATTCTACAGTTCAGAGTTTTTCTTTCCACATCTGGGCTTCAGCTTGTATCTGTATCACTTATATCGATATCCTTTTACTCTGCTGCTTCTAATTTGTTCAATAACTATATGATCAAACTCAGTGATTTGTGGGCAAGGTAAGAATAAACATGGTGGCCTATGAACCTAAGGACATTCCTTGTAGGTGGCCCGCAGGGTCTTGAGTACCTAGCCCTTGTGAACAGCCTAAGTCCTAAGGCAGTAAAAACCAAAAGCCTGGGCAGAGTTTAGTTTGATGTCTTGTTCTTCAAGCATTACACTTGTAATACTACTGGGATGCTAAGGGGTGTGTCTGGCCTTCCTGGGTCAGATATGTTTAACACACATGAAAGAAGCTGTCAAAACAGAGTGATTGTTCAGAAACACAAAATGAAAATATCTCCTAAGAGCATCCTTGAATGGAGGCTTCCACTTTACTCTGTTTAGGGAGAATGGGATTCAGTAGCATGGACAAGTGAATACTGATCTTAAACCCTCAGCAAACCTCAGCATCACTATGTTAGAACCCAAAACTTAGGTTACACGTGATCTTTTTAAAAGAAAAAAAGTAATCGATCCTTTGCCGGACCTTATTTAATCAAATTCACTGTACAAAATGGATCTCTGAAACACTGAAGGTCATAGAAACTGCTTTGGTTCCCCTATACACAAATGCCTGATGCTAATGGGGCACCTTATGTGAGTGGTCTTCTGATTTAGAGAGTTTGGGGCAGGGGTCTGGTAATATAACTGAGTGACAGAGCATTTCCCTGGTGTTCAAGAGACCCTGGGTTCAGTCCCTATTTGCTGGTGTTGGGAAAAAAATTTCCTGAATTAATGCAGCAACAGTCTGTACCATGGCCTGGACAGAGTTAGTATAGACCTGCAGGCACATTTTTACAGAGCATATACTTGAGGTGTATTGTTATAATTGGATGTTTCTTACTCTCTCACTCAGGATACTCAGAGGGGTCCACCCTCCAGATGCTCGAACGGAACGCACCTGTGGTCTGCATGCAGCCTGCATATAAAGCATGAATTCACTGTGTGGGATGGTGGTACACCAGAGCCCCTGGCCTGGGGAAGTCTCAGGGAAACAGGAGAATCTGCCTTTGGCCCCCTCCACCTGCCCCATGCCAATTTGTGGAGGGCCCGGGGGCCACGTGGAAACACAGGTGTCTGGGTCCACCTAGCCCAGTGAGGGCTCATGCGATGATGGAGGGGACTTAGCCCGCAAACCTGAGCAGCTAGAACCCAGCTTAGACAGTGCCCACAGCCCCGGCAGGATCTCCCACGCACCTGGGAGAGGCTGGAAACCCCTGAGGTGTCTATACACTGGTGTAAAAGGCAACAACAGCTCAGAAGGTCTGACCTGGGTGGGGTCTTGACTACAGGGCCATGGGAAGTACAGGCAGCTTGGAGCAACCTGCCCAGCCAGAGCATACAAAGCCTGTGGTCTGAAACATCCCTGTCTCTGGACCATGGCATACCAATCCTGCAGACTCCACCAGACAGAACCTAGCAGGATCAGTTCCCATAGCCATGGCAGGATCTCTCATCCTCTCAGGAAAGGCTGGACATACCTGAGGTGTCTATATGCTGGTTGAAAAGTTGCCCATAGCTCAGTGGGTCTGATCTGGGTCAGGTCTTGACTACAGGGCTGAGGGAAGTGTAGGCAACTGGGAGCAACTTGCCCAGCCAGAGCTCGTTGTCCACAGTCTGAGTCCCAAAACAGCTGGTCTGCATCATAGCACTAATGTGAAAGGGACAAGGTGGAAGCCTACGTCTGCTGACCCACCCTGGTGCCTAAGGTATATAGCAAAGTCTCCAGGAGTGGAAACCAGGTCACCTGCCTGTTCCAGGGAAGAACTCCCTGCTCCCCATAGGCAAGGGCACATGACCTGTAATCATTCACCAACTATCTACTCTCAACGACCAGTGAAGAACACCAAAAGCTATGTCCCATCACCAGAAACAGTAAAATTACCAAAGGAGAGTGTAAGAATGCAAACAACAAAAACCAAAACAGTTCGGCATCTCTGGATCCCAGCTATCCCAAAGAAAGTAGCCCTGAGAACCCAAACATAATCGAAATACAAGAAAATGATCTCAAGTCCTTAGTATGGAATATGATAATAAAAGAAACGAATAAAACTTGTAAACAACTGCAGGAGGATGCAAGCAAACAGGTTGAAGACATAAAAGAGACATATAGAGAGGCACAGGAAGAATTTCAGGAAAATACAAACAAACAGATGAAGTAGATCAATAAAAGAGTTCAAGATCTGAAGATGAAAATGGAATCTATGATAAATGAACACATAGAAGAAAAACGTGATCGAAAGACCTTAGATAACATAGCAAGCAACATAGAGATGACCTTCTCTAACAGAATCCAAGAAATGGAGGAATGAATCTCAGGACTTGAAGATACAATTGTAGAATTTGAAAGAGCCATCAGTGAAAATGATGAATCTGAAAAGTTCCTGACACAGAACATCCAAGAAATCAAGGACACTATGAAAAGAAGAAACCTGAGACTAATAGGCATTGAGAAAAGAGAAGACACCTGACTCCACAGCTGAGAAAATATCTTGAACAATGTCATAGAAGAAAATTTCATCAATCTGAAGATGCATAGGAACATGCAAGAGGCCTACAGAACATTAAATAAAATAGACCAGAAAAGAAAATCTTCCCATCACATAATAATAAAAAGACAAAACATACAGAACAAAGAAAAATATTAAAAACGGCAAGAGAAAAAGGCAGAGTAACGTATGATGGCAAACCTATCAGAATTACACCCGACTTCTTAGCATAGACCATGAAAACCAGAAGGACCTGAACAGAAGTCCTGCAAACCCTAAGAAAACACAGATGCCAGGCCAGACTACTATACCCAGCAAAACTATCAATAACCATTGATCGAGAAAACAAAAGATTCCACGACAGAAAAAAATCCAAACAGTTCCTATCCACAAATCCAGCTTTACAAAAGTTACTAGAAGGAAAACTCTACCCCAAAGGGATGAGTAACAACCAAAACTAGACAGGAAATAGATAACTACACCATTGTAAAATCACAACCTCACACACTCCCGACTATAACAAACATCAAAAATTGAAGGGACTTAACAGTCACTGGTCATTAATATCTCTCAACATCAATGGTCTCAATTCTCCAATAAAAAGACACAGACTAACCGAGTGGATGCATAAACAAGACCCAACATTCCTCTGCCTTCAAGAAACACATCTCATCCACAAAGACAGACATTACCTCAGGGTAAAAGGCTGGGAAAAAATATTCCAAGGAAACGGTCACAAGAAGCAAGCTGGTGTAACCATTCTAATTTCTAATAAAATAGACTTTCAACCAAAATTAATCAAAAGGGATGAGGAAGGACATTTCATACTCATCAAGGGTAAAATCAACCAAGATGACATCACAATTCTGAACATCTATGCTCCACATACAAGGGTACCCACACTTGTAAAAAAAACTGTTAACAAAGCTTAAACCACTCATTGATCCCCACACAATCATAGTGGGAGACTTCAATACCACACTTTCACTGAAGGATACGTCATTGAAACAGAAACTAAGCCAAGAAATAACACCATTAACCAATGCCATGAATGAAATGGATCTAACAGATATTTACAGAACTTTTCACTCAATCACAAAGGATTATACCTTCTTCTCAGTACCCCACAGAGCCTTCTCCAAAACTGTTGAGAAAGTAGGTCACAAAGCAAGCCTCAACAGATACAAGAAGATTGAAATAATACATTGTATCCTATCAGATTACCATGGTCTAAAGCTGGACTTCAACAACAACAGAAATAACAAAAAGCCTACTCACACATGGAAACTAAACAACTCTCTACTTAATGACACCTGGAAGGAAGAAATAAGGAACTCCCTGAAATTCAATGAAAATGAAGGAACAACGTACCCAAATTTGTGGGATACATTGAAAGTAGTGCTAAGAGGAAAATTCATAGCACTAAGTGCCTTTATAAAGAAATTGGAAACATCCCACATAAGCAACTTAACGACACATCTGGAAACCCTAGGAAAAAAAGAAGCAGAAATGCCTAAGAGGAGTAGCTATCTGGACATATTCAAACTCAAGGCTGAAATCAATAAATTAGAAACAAAGAGAACAATTCAATGAATCAATAAAGCCAGGAGCTGGTTCTTTGAGAAAATCAACAAGATAGACAAACCATTAGCCAAACTAACTAAAAGATGGAGAGACACTAAGCAAATCAACAAAATCAGAAATGAAAGGGGAGACATAACAACAGACCCTGAAGAAATACAAAGAATCATAAGATCCTACTTCAAAGGTATATATGCCACAAAATTTGAAAATCTAAGGGAAATGGAAAATTTTCTTGATTGATTCCACTTGTCAAAATTGAATCAAGATCAGATAAACAAATTAAATCATCCTATTTCTCCTATAGAAATAGAAGCAATCATTGATAGCCTCCCAACCAAAAACAGCCCAGGGCCAGATGGTTTCAGTGCAGAATTCTACCAGACCTTCAAAGAAGAGCTAATATCAATACTCTTCAAGCTACTCCAAAAGATAGAAACGGATGGAACATTACCAAATTTTTTCTATGAGGCCACAGTCATGTTGATACCTAAACCCCACAGAGACCGAACAAAAAAGAGAATTTCAGACCAATTTCTCTCATAAACATTGATGCAAAAATACTCAGTAAAATACTCGTAGAATGATTACAAGAACCTATCAAAGATATCATTTGCCATGGCCAGGTAGGCTTCATTCCAGGCATGCAGGGATGTTTTAATGTATGGAAATCCATAAATGTAATCCACCATATACATAAACTGAAAGAAAAAAAACACATGATCATCTCCTTAGATGCAGAAAAAGCATTTGACAAAATCCAACACCCTTTCATGTTTAAAGTTTGGAGAGACCGGGAGTACATGGTGCATACCAAAACATAATAAAGGCTATACACAGCAAGCCAATAGCCAGCATCAAATTAAATGGAGAGATACTCAAGGAAATTCCTCTAAAATCAGGGATCAGACAAGGCTCCCCACTCTCTCCATATGTCTTCAATATAGTTCTTGAAGTTCTAGCCAGAGCAATAAGATATCAAAAGGAGATGAAGGGGATTCAAATGGGAAAGGAGGAAGTCAAATTATCCCTATTTGGAGATGATATGATAGTGTACATAAGTCACCCCCAAAATTCAACCAGAGAACTCCTACAGTTGATAAACACTTTCAGCAAATTGGCTGGGTACAAAATTAACTCAAAAAAGTCAGTAGACTTCCTATGTACAAAGGACAAACATTCAAAGGAATAAATTAGGACAACTATTCCCTTCACGATAGCCACAAGCAATATAAAATATTTAGGAGTAACTCTAACCAAGCAAGTGAAGGACTTGTTTGAAAAGAACTTCAAATCTCTGAAGAAAGAGATTGAACATGGCATCAGAAGATGAAAGCATCTCCCTTGTTCATGGATTGGACGAGTTAACATAATAAAAATGGCTGTCTTACCAAAAGCAAATTACAGATTCAATGCAACTCCTATCCAAAAACCTACACAATGTTTTTAAGACATTGAAAGACCTATTCTCAACTTCATATGGAAAAACAAAAAAACCAGAATACCTAAAACAATCCAATACAATAAAAGATCCTCTGGAGGAATCTCCATTTCTGATCTCAAGCTGTACTGTAGAGTAACAATAATTAAAACAGCGTGGTACTGGTGCAGCAATAGGTGATCAATGGAATTGAATTGAAGACCCAGAAATAAATCCACACACATATGGTCACTTGATTTTTGAAAAAGAAGCCCAATCTATCCAATGAAAAAAGGATAGCATCTTCAACAAATGGTGCTGGTGTGACTGGATTTCTACATGTAGAAAAATACAATTAGACACATATTTGTCACCATGCACAAAACTCAAGTCCAAGTGCATTAAGGACCCCAACATAAAACCAGAGAAACTAAATCAGTCAGAAGAAAAAGTAGGGAAGAGCCTGGAACACATTGGCACAGGAGACAACTTCCTGAACAAAACTCTAATAGCCCAGGCCTCAAGGTCAACAATTCACAGTGGGACCTCATGAGGCTGAGAAGCTTCTGTAAGGCAGGAAACACTGTCAAAAGAACACAGTGACAGCGTACAGACTGGGAAAAGATCTTCACCAACTCTACATCTGACAAAGGTCTAACATCCAAAATATATAAAGAACTCAGGAAATTAAACACCACCAAACCAAATAACTCAATTAAGAAATGGGGTTCAGAATTAAAAAGAGAATTCTCAACAAAGGAATATCAAATGGCTGAGAAACACTTAAATACATGCTCAACATCTTTTGTTATCAGAGAAATGCAAACCAAAACAACTCTGAGATTCTATCTTACACTTATCAGAATGGCTAAGATCAAAAACTCAAATGACAGTACATGCTGGCAAGGATGTGGAGAAAGGGGAACTCCTTCACTGCTGGTGGGAGTGCAAACCTGTACAACCACTTTGGAAATCAATGTAACATTTTCTCAGACAACTGGAAATAGGGCTTCATCCAGACCCAGCTATTCCACTCCTAGGAATATACCCAGAAAATGCTCCACCACACAACAGGGACATATGCTCAACCATGTTCATAGCAGCCTTATTCATAACAGTAGAACATGGAAACAGCCAAAATGGCCCTCAGTTGAAGAATGGATAATGAAATTGTGGTACATTTACACTATGGTATACTACCCAGCTATAAAACACCAAGGAAATCCTGAAATTTATGGACAAATGGATGGAATTAGAAACGATCATACTGAGCAAGTTAACCCAGAAGCAGAAAGACTTACATGGTATATACTCACTAGCCCAAAAGGCATGTCCCATGAAAGTTTTCACTTACCAGGAGATTGGACCAGTTGTGAGGACATCCTCTTGGGACTCTAGGTGAGAGAAATATAGGAGATGTGGTAATAGAAGGATCCAGAGCATCTTAGAAACCAGAGCATCTTAGAAAGAAGAAGATCATAATGGATGGATCAGGGCCCAGGGGTGACTACTCAAAATATTGCACTAACAAAGGACAATACAAGTAATAAACACAAAACCCCTACTCTGATATAGGCAATAGACAGGACATTCTCCACAGTTATGTGGAGAGCAGGGACTAACTCTGACATGAACTCTGGTGCCCCATATTTGATGACCTACCTTTGGTGGAGAGCCCTAGTGGCACTCAAAGAAAGAATAGGCAGGCTGCTAAGATGAGATTTGATAGCCTGTCACCACAAAGTGGGGGAGGAGATCACCTTTGATCATGGACCTAGGGGAGAGTGGAAGGGAGGGAAGAACAGGAGGATACAAGTGATGGGAGAACAATTGAGTTGTAATCTGAATAAATTAATTTTTAAGATTACCAAAGAAATGTACAAAAGGTTTGCATTCTGTGGAGATGCACATGTTCAATTTTGTGACCTTATGGAACTCTTCAGAATTGGTGGGAAATCTCCAGACACAAACTACCTATTCATGAGTGACTGTGTAGGCCCAGGTTATTATTCTGTGGAGGCTGTGGCTCTTCTAGTAGCATTAAAGGTGCACTATCCAGAGCACATTACAATACTGCCAGGAAACTATGAAAGACGGCAGATCACACAGGTATACAGATTTTCTGATGAGTGTCTATGGAAGTATGGAAATGCCAGTGTACGGGAAAACTTTACAGACCTCTTTCATTGTCTTTCACTTACAGATTCAGTAGACAGATATTCTGCCTCCATGGTGGCTTCTCTCCACCCATAGATACAGTGGATCATGTGAGAGCTCTGGATCATTTACAAGAAGTTCCTCATGAGGGCCCAGTATGTGATCTCTTATGGTCAGACCCAGAGGACAATGGTGAATGGGGCTTTTCACCATGTGGTACTAGCTACACATTTGGACAAGATATTTCTGAAACACTTAATTATGCCAAGGATCTCACACTGGTGTGTCATGCTCTCCCGTTTGCAATGGAATGATATAAATGGTGCCATGATCAGAATGGGGTTACCATTTATAGTGTACCCAATTACTGCTCTTGTTCCAGAAACCAGGCTGCTACCATGGAATTAGACAGCCCTTTAAAATATTTTTCTCTTCAGTTTGGTCCAGCATCTCATCATGGAAAGCCCCATGTGACCCAGTGCACCCCAAACTACTTCCTATAAATTCCTCCCCTGGACCTTTTTTTTGTATTTGCAAGTATACCTGGCCCTTTACTATGTACATATGTACATATATATTTAAAAACAATGGTTATCTATGTGTTTCTGTAACAAATGGTGGTATGTCTTGACATAAAGCCACATCATGGACCACAATGTGATGTACTAATGATAAGTGTTGAGTACAATTTGCAACTTAGGACCCTGTCCTAGACGAGTCAACTGGACTGCTTGCCTGTTGTACTGTAGTAACCATTGTTTTTGACTGGTTAAGCAAAAAAGGTCACTGACTACCTCATTTCCTTTGCGCTTTCTTGGAAATCTAGTTACAATGCTTTAACTGGCATGGATTAACAGAGTTGGAGTTTTATTTTTAAGAACTCACAAGCTGATTTACACTTAAATTCATAATCCTTTATTTTATTGAAATGTATGACTAATTGAAGAAGAGATTCCTTGGGAGTATGTTGTCATAACATTAAAGAGATTTTCTTTCATTTAAACTAAAGTACTATTTGATGTTGAGCTGCGTATTTCTGTCTATTTGTCATGACCATGCATGCATCCTATTTGGTGTCCTGCACAAATAAAGTTTCCAATTTAAACAAACAAATCTGGCTTTAATACTAAACTATTGGTAGACGTCAGTGTCCTGACCACCGTCTTTAAGCTTCTTTTTCTGTTAATGGCACATACAAGTGCAGTGAAGAAAGGCCTCCAGATAGCCAAAGCAGAAAAGGCTGCAATACAGGGGAAGGGTGCTTATGATCCAGGAAGGGCTGAAGTACTTTTTCAGTTAGGAAAGCCAATAGGCTTTCAGGTCATGCCATCATCACCTAACTCCAGAGGACATGAAACTACTGTCTCTGCCTCACTAATGTGGTAATCAACACTGAAATTTTGAATTCTCTGTAGCAAACATACACATTGCGTCTAACCTGCTAGCATCAAGAGAAGAAGCAAAGAACTTCCTACCTCACACCTAGATTTCAAATTTGGAGCTATTATTCCTCTGTGGTGAAACTTTTTACAGGTACCTTTGAGCGAGTCTAGGTTTTACATCACCAACCTCATTAACAGGGAGATGTACATAGAGAAAGATAGGAGTGCATGCTGAATGTGGCACATATATGGGTATGATTCTAGTAAATTACAAGCTCATCTAAAGTACGTAGTGCTGTGTCTGGAATATAGCAAGTACTTAATATTTACAAAGTTATTTATATTTATATAGCTGGTGTAGTGTTGGAATTCAGGTGCCACATGAGAATTAAATGGGATTCCCATTTTTCAGGCAACTTTTTCAAAATCCATTTTTAGATATTTAGTCTAAATTCTGAAATCACTTTTCCTTTAATCTCAACCTGCCTCATATTTTCCCTCAATTTCCAGTTTTAATCTAACTTTATTCACTAACATACCCTCATCTGGAAAAACGTACCCTAGTGTCTTTACCAGTAGAATCCAAACAGAAACCACCCATTTCCTTTATGACACTGGGGAGCTTGATTTTCTGACACTACAATGTCAGAGAAATCTTTTCCATTCCCTTTGTCTAATATAGGAAAAATGGAGGAGAAAAACAAAATCTTTACCCATCCAAGCTGAGTTGAGTGGAAAGGTCATATCCTGGCAAGTAGCTAAAGTCAGGTCTCAAAAAGTCAAGTATTTATAAAGCTCCTAAATCTGGATTTTACTTAGCATGAGGAAACTCATTTCAGAGAGGTGAGGATGCAGAAGGCACCCTTAGTAAGGAGCAGTTCTTCTGCTGCCTCAGTCTTGGACTTCCCAGCCCCAGAAAACAGGAAGTGAGGAGCAGCTCTCTGTTTGCTTACAAGTTACCCAGTCTGTGGCATTTTGTTACAGTGGCCTAAAGGGATTCAGACAGGTCAAGAATCGGGAATGAACTTCCTGAGGAGATATGACATGGGGATCAGGTACACGAGCACCTCAGGCTAGTAGAAAAGAAAACCAGAACAGGCACAAGAGCATGCCTTGGCAGATAAATCAGTCAAGGGCAGCAGAGGCTGGATCATTCCCTGCCTCAGCATGGCTCCCTCCTCCCCTCCTGCTAGCCCAAACACTGATTTCTAGCAAGTGGCCCTCAGCAGAAGAGGGAGGGTCCAAGAGACAGCGTAGCAGGTAAAGTGCCAGTCATGCTGTCACTAGAACCTGAATTGCACTTCCCTACATTTTAAAAATAGCCTCTCATGGTAGAATGTGCATTTCAGTGCTAGAGCGACAGAGACAGGCAGATCCTTAGGGGCACTGGCCAACTAGTCTAGCCCATTTGTCAAATCCCAGGCAAACAAGAATTTCTTTCTTCCTTCCTTCTGTCCTTCCTTCCTTCCTTCCTTCCTTCCTTTCTTTCTCTTTAATTTTTTCTCTCTTTCTCTCTCTCTCTCTTACTGTCTCTCTCATACACACACACACACACACACACACACACACACACACACACACACACACACACACACACACTCTGGAGTGGTAGGTAGTTATGAACTGCCCAATGTGGGTGTTCGGAGCCAAATTCGGCTCCTCTGCAAGGGCAGTACATGCTCTTAGCCATGGAGCTATCTTTCTAACTCCAAGATTCTGAGACCCTTAAAGTTCCTAACATGCTCAGGCCTCTCACTAACCATCACCAAGACTCCCCAAAAGCCAAGGAAGCTGCTTCCCCAGAGGACCAGCCAATCACCTGCTCTAAAGTTAATTCCATCCCCCCTCCAAGTTATGAGGAATGGTCCCATTCACACATCTACCTATCCATCTCTGGCCAAGAGAAGCCTTGCTCTTGCTTTCAGCTCTGCATGGACTCACTTGAAATGATTTCTGGCCTTTTCTGCCCCACTTGCTCTTTAGTCACATAGCACTCCTCACCCAAACCCACTTCAACAACTCCAAAGGAATACTTCAGGTACTGGAAGGAATGTGAGAAAAATGACCCAAATCACAGTTAGACAGAAACCTGTGTCCATTGCAGGACCCCAGCACTTCAGTTTTTCAGGTGAACTGTACCTTTCCTTCTCGCTGAGTCATTTTGTTAATAATCCTGTCCTGGTTTCTCCAGCCCCAACCGCAGCAAGAATGAATGAATCCTGAGACTTTGGATGAGTATTTAAGATGCATAGCAGGTGTCTAAGCAAGATTAAACCTAACTCAGCAATTCCCAGGCTGGCATTCTTCTTTGAGAGTCCCAGTCTCTTCTCCAGCAGGGTTAGTGGTAAGGTTTGTCACTCCGGGAACTCTTGGACAACTGAACCTCAAACTTACGGTAACCTGCTGATAAGAGCTTGGCTTCCATTCAAGGCATGGGCTTGGGTGATGTGCTAGAAACCTAAGCCTAAAGCAGTTAGGAAAGGCTGGGGTCCAAAATTACAGCGTGGGTGAGCCCAGAGGATGCCAAGTCCAGCACCACTCACCTGTCAGGCCTGATTAGGGGCCCCACTTCCGGGCAGACAGGCCTGAGGTTAAAATCTCGACTGCTATTTTTCATGCTATGGGATTTTAGGCAGTTTACACACAGTGCCTCTTCTTTAAAACGGAGACTGTTAATAATAATCCCAGTGTCATGAACTGTGAGGAGGATAACACAAATGGTGTTTATTGATGAGCACTAGCCCTTTCTCACTTACATATGCATCTCTTTTCTCAGAAAACAGGAACTTTAAATAACTGTTACATCATTTTAAAATTGCAATAGACAGATGGATGCATCAGACATACTGAATTGCTCAGGGGGAAAGAAAATGAAACCATGAACTACTATTAGAGATAAAGGTGGTGAAGTTCACACAACTAACCAATCAGCAAGGAGAGAACCCAACACAGATGGGTTGGGAGAAGCACTCTGCCATTCAGATCATCCTCCACTGTCCAGTGCATAGTGTCCATCAGCTTTGCATGGGTCCCAACAAAGGCACGCCAAATGAAAAGCCTGGAGCAGTTCTCTAAGATTCTGGGCCGGCTGAGAAAGGGTTAACTACTCTGGAGCTGAGTGAAGCCCGCAACAGCCTCAGGCTCAAGGCACTATTGTTTACCTTGTGTTCTGAGCACCTGACTCAAGCTGAGCAGGAGGGTTTATTTTCTCACTTGGAAAGTTTTCAAAGAACCAAAAGGATTTGGTTAAAAGGAAATAAGTCCACACCAGCCAATTTTTTTTCAGTGGCCAAATGGGATGGGCAGGAAAAAAAAAAGAATTAATCAGCAATCTGCTTCGGGTAGTATACAACAGACCCATTCAGAGGACACTGTCATTTGTTTATCAGTAGCAGCCAGCAGCTTCCTGCAACCAGCAGCTGCTGTCACTCTGCAAAGGGATGTAGCAAAAATGTTAGGGCAAAGCAAATGAAAAATATTTGACTGCATTTATCTTCCTTTTTGGCTATTTTTACCCCCTGCCAGCTTCTCTGACAGCATCTCACTTTTTATTCTTGCTTTCGCTTAGCACTGGAGGTATAAGTGTTGTTATTTAATGTTCTCAAGAGAAGGTGAGACCATGAAACCTAAGCGATGAGGACATGGTGGGACCACCTCTGTGCTGGACCTAAAATGGCCTCCTAGTCCTTAGGCAGGCCAATGGCAATCAGGAAAGGCGGAAATGGCCAAGTCTGTGAATGTTTGAATGCTTACTCACCTGAAGCTGGGCAGAGCAAAGTTACTACTTACCTTCCCAGTGAAGGGCTCCATAAACATACCTGAGCGCCTCAGTTTGAAGTGTAGGGATTTTGTTTTCTTAGCTTAGAATGATATTTATTATCCCATACTTTATTGGTTGACTGGTTGCATAACCCAGGCTTTGCTTGGAATCTGTCCCCTTCCTGCCTTGGTCTCCCAGGTACTAAGATTATGGGCTTGTGCTGCCATGCCCATCAAGATCCAGTGCTTATTTCTGAAGTTTACTTACCCATAATGCCCCTTTATATATCGTAATCTCGGTGAATTGTCTTCATCATTATCAGCAGACTGTGCAGTACTTTCTTCATGAAAAATTACTGTAATTATCTTCCTATTGTGCCTTAATCCATCCATCCACCTATTCATCCACCCTTTCTTTCTTTCTTTCTTTCTTTCTTTCTTTCTTTCTTTCTTTCTTTCTTTCATAGGTCATACACCAGGTTCTTGTTATGAGTGTAGTGCTGAGGACCTGTGGATACAAAACTGAATGAGTCCCACTTGCTAGCATCAAGCTCACTCCAAGGAGCTAGAAGGTAAACAAGCAGGAGATTTGCAAGGAAATGTCCTGGACCCAGGAAAACCCATCTTCTGTGGGTGCACAAAGGGTGCCTTCTCTTCTGGCTACCTCTGCTTGACCCTGCCTTCTCTTCTCCCTTCGCTTATTGCCCTGTAGTGTTGGTATGTCTCCTACCATTTCCCTCACTGCACATCATACCCCATTTCTCATGCCCCAGCACAGAGGGCAGGCTCATGCGTGTACTTCTTACTCTTCTAGACGTCTTGCTTATGAGCAGCCTTTCACAGAATAAATCAATACTAGTTCTTTAAAGCAAAGCACCACTAAAGCGTCTTTCTCTTTTTCTTGAAGCACACTGTGAAGATTCTAATCTACAAAGCATACTAAAATGAGAACAGACTCGCTGTGCCTCCCTTCATACTCATTTTAACTCGTCTGATTTACAGAGCTGATAGGTGAGGAGATGCTGTCCTCCATCCTTCACTAGGGGTACCCTGACAGGAACATCCATCAAGCAAGCTGTCAGAGCACAATGCTTCAGAGACACCGTTAAACAAAGGTCTGTCTGGTTAACACTTCCAGGAGATGAGAAAGAAGACTGGTGGAATTTTGGGGTCACTTATATACACTATCATATCATCTGCAAACAGGTACATTTACACTATGGAATACTACTCAGCTAATAAAAACAAGGAATTCCCGAAATTTGTGGACAAATGGATTGAACTAGAAATGATCGCAATGAGTGAGATAGCCCAGAAGCAGAAAGACTCAAATGGTATATACTCACTTATATCTGGACATTAACCCAAGGGGCATGTCCCATGAATGTCTTCACTTAGCAGGAAAGTGGGACAGATGGGAGAACATCCTATAGGGACTCTAGGTGAGAGAAGCATGTGAGAATGGGGAAATAGAAGGATCCAGATGGTCCTAGAAACCTACAAGAAGAACATTATGGGCCCAGGGGTCCTGCTCAAACTATGGCACCAGCCAAGGACAATACATGCAGTAAATACCAAACACTGGCCCAGATCTAGCCAATGGACAAGACATTCTCCACAGCTGAGTGGAGAGCGAGGACTGATTTTCACATGAACTCTGGTGCTCCATATTTGACCACGTCTCCTTGATGGGGAGGCCTGGCGGCACTCAGAGGAAGGATAGCAGGCTACCAAGAAGAGACTTGATACCCTGTGAGCATATACAGAGGGAGGAAGTCCTCCTCAGTCACAGTCATAGAGGAGGGGAGTAAGGAGAAAATGAGAGAGAGGGAGGGAGGAATGGGGGGATACAAGGGATGGGCTAACAATTGAGATGTAATATGAATAAATTAATTTTATATATATATATATATATATATATATATATATATATATATATATATAGAGAGAGAGAGAGAGAGAGAGAGAGAGAGAGAGAGAAGACTGCTAACTCCAGCACTCTGGAAAAAGTATGTCCCTCCCTCAACAGAGATGTGGCCACAGCAGTAAAGTCTCAAGACTTAAAAATGAATTACAAATATGTCTTCTTTTATGAATCAACTCCTGCCTGAAATATATTGATAAATATATTGATGCCACTGAAAACAGGATTTCTCTTTATTAGTAAACTCAGGCTCTTATTTATGTATGTAAATATAAAGATAACTGAGGGTTTTAAGCCCAAACAGATAGTTATACTGGTCTGATGGGGTGCCAGATGGGAGCTGGGGCCCTGAGACATGAGCACATGAGAGGACAGCGGCCACTACACAGTCATTGCATTAGTATCTTAGTGATTGAATGTTTCAGAACATCTTGAAATTTAAACACATATTAGAATCTAAAACACACATGTTAACTGCCATGTGAAATAGTATTTTGTTGTTCCTTTCAAAAGCCTTAGATCTTTCTGGTTTTGGGGTCACTCAAGGCAAGAGAGAATTCCCACAAAGATATAAGAGACTCAGAAGCATGACATCAGAAGCAGGCGGGGAGCAAGACTAAATGGGGTTCTCAGATATCAGGCTGTGTTTATGTGGGAAGCCGCGCTCACAT
Source organism: Acomys minous (assembly GCF_964271855.1). Taxonomy (NCBI): domain Eukaryota; kingdom Metazoa; phylum Chordata; class Mammalia; order Rodentia; family Muridae; genus Acomys; species Acomys minous. The sequence continues at coordinate 70,452,319 of NC_140501.1, forward strand.
TCGCCATTACAAGATGGCGCTGACATCCTGTGTCCCATGCTGACAAACAACTAATCTGCGCATGTGCGAAGGGATTTTCCACTTGTGCTCTGCCTCTCCCGTGGCGTCATCTCACCCGATGAGCAACAGCCAATCAGGGACTGACACATCCTAAGCGGAGGACAGTTTCCTATATAAGGGATGGGTTTCTGCTGTTTGGGGTCTCCATTTTACTTGTGTAAGCTTATGCTCTCCCTCTCAAGATGCATTAAAGCTTTACTGCAGAAGGATCCTGTTTGTGTGTGCAGCGTCGTTCTTGCTGGCGAGACGGTAACGCTAGCCACATATGGTGCCGAAGCCCGGGAAGACCACACCATCGTCAGCACCTTCGGAGACCCCCTGACTACAGGGAGGATTCAGAATTGCAGGGTTGGTAAGTTCGGAGAGGTATGCATATTTTTGAAATTCTTGGGCTGATTCTGGCTGTAATATTTACTGCCGTAATTGTCAAGAGGGCAGTAGATGAAGGACAGGTCACCCTAGAAGAAGTTCAGGATAGCATGTCAGAAACCGAACATAGTGAGAGGTTGGGTGCGCGCAGGAAAAAGGATGCCCATAAAAAGAAAAAAGCTCAGGACCCTCCTGTAAAAGGAGTGCAACCCCCCTCAGGACCTAGTTCACCGCCGAGAGAAATATCACAAAGGTTTTATCCTTTAAAGGATCTTGAGGCATTGAATATTGATAGCTCTACAAGCTTTAATACCTCTGACAATGAGACTCTTGATTCGGAGGAAGAAGCCGAATTAGAGGAAGAGGCAGTCAGGTATGAGGAAGAGAGATACCACCTAGACAAACGAGAGGGTAATAAAAAACCCTCCCTCAATTCATCTCGCAGGGTGGCACCCACTGCTCCTCCACCCTACGAACTGCAGTCTGGATTTTCCTTCTGGCCGGAAAAGATTCGTAAAAAATTACATAATTTTTTTCCTGTGTTTGAAACAGAGAACGGGGGTCGAGTCCATGCAATAAAGGACTTGGCTGAATCTGTTCGCAAATATGGGGTTAATGCAAATTTCACCCTGGTAATGTTAGAAAGAATTGGCACTGGTGCCCTAATTCCTTCTGATTGGCAGATGGTGGCCAAAGCCGCACTTCCAGATATGGGCCAATATATAGAATGGAGAGCCCTGTGGTTTGAGGCCGCTCAAACACAGGCTCGGGCCAATGCCCTTCCACTTACCCCTGAACAGAGGGATTGGACCTTTGATTTGTTAACAGGTCAAGGTCAATTTACTGCAAATCAGGTAAATTACCATTGGGGAGCTTATGCTCAGATTTCACAGACTGCCATTAAGGCCTGGAAAGCACTCTCTAAAAAAGGGGAAGCTAATAGGCGCCTCACAAAGATTATTCAAGGCCCTGAGGAGTCGTTTTCCGATTTTGTGGCCAGAATGACAGAAGCTGCAGGGCGCATTTTTGGAGACATTGAACAGGTTGAGACAAGTTTTTCAGTCCGCGGTAAAGCGGGGGACGTTCAGAGACCCTTTAAAAGTGGGAAACTCTTCGTCATGTCTGATCAGGGCGGCTCAGAAAGGGCTGCTGAAAACTAAAGGCTTGAGAGACTCATGCTAAAAATGGAGTCGCTCGCGTAGAAACAGCATGAGGAGGGTAGGAGGAGGAAGAAGGTGGAAGAGGCCGCGCCCAAACGAGATAATCCGCCATCTCGGCGTGCCTCGGAACTGGCACCGCCGCCTTATGCGGACACTTCACCTTTATCAGCACCACAGGGGAACTATCATTCTCTGTGTCCAGAGGTTTGGAAGCAGGTTCGTGCCACCTTCCCAGTGTTTGAGGATGCCAACACCAATGGCCATGATTAATGGAGGAGCATTTGGTAATGCTACTTTCAGCTGGAATACATCTGACCTTTTTGAAACTTCTAACAGGGGGTTCAGCTCAGATGCGAATGGACATGTCAGGGTTATGCATTACATCTGTGCCATATAACAATTTTACATGAGCTGCTAATTTGTCTAAGAGTCTTTCATCTTATCTCCAGGGGAACTGGTCCGCAGAGTTTGAAGAGATCTGCGCACTGCCGCCATTGTTACATGCGTGGATGTATCCACCGCTGAAGGCCTCGCCTCTTGGATTCAACAAGCTATGCATCATCTTAAGGAGTGGGCAGGTATCGGGACTTTAGCTATGGCCCTTCTGATTATCAGCTTCCTCTGCCTTGTGTTCCTTCGATGCTTGGTCATATCCTGAAACAGAGACTGTGCCCTAATTGCACAAGCCTTCTATGCTATTGAGGCTGGACAGTCCCCTCAGGCTTGGCTGGCAGCCTTTAAGTCCTGATCCTCGTCACATTCGGGGTGCAAGGCAAAGCACTGCACAGGAGGTACATTGTTTGCAGTTAATGGCTTCCTGGAGAGCACGTCTGATTGCATGTGGGCTGACACCCAAAATCCCACCTCCAGAAAAAGGTGTCGGTCGGGTCCAGAGCTAGGCTGGGGCCGAGCCCCTAGCTGAGTTCTGTTGTACATCAGTGGCCAAACTTCAGGGCGGGTTTCGCACATGATCAAGGTGAATAACCTGGGTTATGGACAGTCATACATCAGTGCCCTCTGGAGATCAGACCTCTACTCTCACCCGTTTCGTCCTGCTCTTACAAAATAAAACAGGGGGGACTGTGGAGAGCTGCGATGTGCCGTGCCTTAACAAGGCGCAGGTTTCTGCCATCCCTACGGCGAGCGCTCTCTAAGATAAACAAGTCCTTATATGGCAAAAGGCTGTGCAAGGGTAACTGGTGATCTGATGACGAGCAGTCCTGCTCTGATGCGGACCTATGAGGAGGTGACACCTGGCATGAGCTGATTGGCCCTTGAGTTGTACTTAAGCTTGGCCCTCCCCTTCTTCGGGGCCATTCCCACTGAGCTTAATCCTGAGTAAAGATCTCGAGAAGAAGTCTGGTTGTTGGCTTCTTATTTCCCCTGGACAGTACGGCACGACAAGTGGTTTTAACTGGCCCAACTGGGCTGTGAACAAAAATTCCCTGGATTATGTGTTACCTCAGTTCAATATGAAAATTTCACTAAAGCAGCTAATCTGTCAAAAGAGTCTCTCTCAGTTTATTTTACAGAATTGGACAGCGGAGTTTGAACAGACCTTAAGAGAATTGTGGACTGCTATCATTCAAGTCAATTCCACACGGCTGGATCTGTCACTTACTGAGGGATTCTCGTCGTGGATATCCTCAGTCTTCTCCTTCTTTAAAGAATGGGTTGGGGTTGGATTGTTTGGAGCTGCAATCTGCTGTGGATTAGTATTGACCCTATGGTTGGTCTGTAAACTCAGGGCTCAAACAAAAAGAGACAAGGTGGTTATCACCCAAGCACTTGCTGCTTTAGAGTCTGGGACCTCCCCTGATATATGGCTAACCATGCTTAAGCAATAAGTCGCTGGCTGCTCAGCTCTTGCACCCTCAGAGTCTCATCTCATTGCACGAGGTAGAGTGAGTAAGCTTCAGCAGCCCTGGAGAGTTGCATAGCGAAGCATTGCAGTAGAATGGCTCTGCGGCATATATGAGCTAATTCTAGGGAGGCATGTCATCTTGCATGAAGGTTGCGTGCCCCAGTGTCCTTCCCCCGGAAAAAATGGCACAGGGCCAGGCTATGACCTCTCCGGGTGAAGAGCTTAGGGGAGAGTTGTGTATGCAGGCCTGATATTTTGTTTGGGGATTTGACCTCTGTCTTCACTCTCCTTGTTGGGTGTCTTATTGCTTCTTAATAATAAGAAAAGGGGGAGATGTGGGAAGCCGCGCTCACATTCGCCATTACAAGATGGCGCTGACATCCTGTGTCCCATGCTGACAAACAACTAATCTGCGCATGTGCGAAGGGATTTTCCACTTGTTGTGCTCTGCCTCTCCCGTGGCGTCATCTCGCCCGATGAGCAACAGCCAATCAGGGACTGACACATCCTAAGCGGAGGACAGTTTCCTATATAAGGGATGGGTTTCTGCTGTTTGGGGTCTCCATTTTACTTGTGTAAGCTTATGCTCTCCCTCTCAAGATGCATTAAAGCTTTACTGCAGAAGGATCCTGTTTGTGTGTGCAGCGTCATTCTTGCTGGCGAGACGGTAACGCTAGCCACATGTTTAGAAGCCGTTGCACCTAGAATGGGGCTAATGCAAGGGAGGACAGTGAGGCATCACCAAGAGGCAGCATCTGCAGTCTCTGACAATTTGAACTCTGTGGGCCTCTCTAATAAAGACCCCTGCTCATCACTTGTATCCCCCCACCCTCATTTGACTTTGATTATTCATTCCGTGTTGGGTCATGGAACTCCATACTGTGGCAGAAGACTCTTCATGGTGGTATGCCAGCTTAATTTGCCTCTAATGGTAGGTATAACTGTCCTCAAGAATGCTAGTGGGGATGGTAGAGGGTGGGTCTGTCCACAAAGGGGTTCACAATTGAGAGTGACCAGGGAGACATAGCTGTCTATTCCTTTCAGGTTCCTCTTCAAGTCTGCCTTTGTCTCTTGTCTTAAAAGGCCCTAAGAATGCCTATTGCACTTCCAGGTGCATTTTCCTACATTCCCATCCTCTCCTGTCCCCAAGGCTTTGAGCATCCAGACTGCATAGTTAAGTACTCACACTACATAGATCCGTCAAAGGATCTAAGTATTCCATTAACATATTCATTGCCTCCCAGGGAAGGCTCCAGAGGCACACTACCTCATAGACCTCCCAGAAGACACAACTTCCAACCTCCTTTCAGGGTCTGGGTTAGCTTTACTTTGGGAAGAAGAACACATCCAATGTGTGAACTCAGCCTGGAGGCAGTTGTGTCTAAAGAGAATATCTGAGTGTCCTCTGTTGGAGTTTGTGCGTAGGGGTGAAGGAGGTACGGTGGGATGAAACTTTACTATCCCCTATAACTCATAGGCTTAAGTCTTGACTGCCAGCCTATAGGGCCATTGGAAGGTGGAAGCAGTGTTAGGAGAAGGGATGTTGTCCTAGTCAGGGTTACTATTGCTATGATGAAACTCCACGACCAAAGAAGGAAAGCGTTTATTAGGCTTATACTTCTATTATCACTGTTAATCATCAAAGGAAGTCAGGACAGGAAGACAAACCTGGAGGCCACGGAGGGAAGGGCAGTGCTTACTGGCTTGTTCCTCCTGGCTTTCTCAGCCTGAGTTCTTATAGAATCCCAGATCATCAGGCCAGAGTGGCACCATCCATAAAGGGCTGGGCCCTCCTCCATCATCAATTACCAATTAAGAAATACTCTACGGGTTTGCCCACAGCCTGACCCTATGGAGGCATTTTTTCAATCAAAATAACTGCAGCATATGTCAACTTGATATAAATCTAGCCAGCACAGATGTAGTGAGAAAGTTAGATCTTGGGGGTAAGTCCTTGAAGGAGTCTGGAGTCCTTTCTCTCTCCTTGCTGGTTCAATAGTGTGACCCACCCTGAGCCACTATATGCTTTCCGCCCCCTATAGCATTTGCTTTGGTTTCCCAGTTCTTAAACAGAATATGATGACAAAAACAACATAAGGGAGAAAGGGTTTATTCTGCTTCACAGTTCTAAGGTACAGTCCCTTGTGGTGTGGAAGTCAAGGCAACAGGAACTTGAAGCAGCCGGTCACATCGCATCCAGTCGGCTCATGGAAGTGCTCAGCCCTGTTTTCCAGTTCATATAGTCCAGGACCCTGGTCAGCAGATGGTGCCACCCACATTTGGCATATCATCTCACCTTAACACATTCAGGAAAACCCCCCACAGGCATGCCCAGAGGCCAGTTTCCTTGGTGATGAACCATCACAGTGTTCTGTTTAGAGATAGGTCACAGGGCCAAAAGACTATGAACAGAAGCCCGTGAAAACATAAGCCACAATTAACCTCTTCTCTTTCAAATTACTTATTTCATATATATTGTTACAATGAAAGGACATTAACACAGGAAGGGTAGCTGTCAAAAGCCCCTCTCTCCTGATCCCTAAGCAGGAAGAATCCCAAAGAAGAGTCCTTTGAAGCTGAAGGAAGATGAAAGTATGGGAGTGATTTAGGTGCGAGGATGCCAATCAGAGGAATAAGGTGTGCCAATTACTCTGCGCAGAGAAAAGACAGACGCCACTGGTGAAGAACTGGCAGGAAGCAGAGAGGCCCAGGAGATAGTTACCTCTGAGACATGGATGGAGTTGTGCCATGTCTGGGTAATGCTACCTCATCAGCATACTCCCACAAACTTGCCTGAAGAGTGGCCATTACCAGAAAATGTTTTTGGAGTTCTGTGGGGGTGGGGTGAGTGTGTGAGTGGCAAAGTTTAAGTTTGAAGAAGTGTCTGTACATGAGCAAAAAGGTAGGAAGAAGGATGGTCTAACAGGCTGATCCTGCACTGGGCCATGGAAATTAGCAAAAGGTGAAGGACAATGCTCCATTTTCATTATTGTTATTGCCAAGGTCATTTAAGGTTATAGGACAGCTCACTATTATAACAGGTCCCCAGACCTTAGCATGAGTTGCTCCATGACAGGAGTACCATGCAGGCCATAAAGTTCAGAAAGTAGACAGCAGCACCTGCCAAGATGAAAACAGGGACCTAATCTATCAAAGTTCATACTTCCAGGAGTCTCATATGTACTAACCTTGATTTTTGGTTTTCTGTAGTTCTGCTTCTGGCTAACTGTTCTTGCTAACTGAAGATTGCCAACCCAGGGCATGGATTTTGTGCTTAAAAGGCCACTCTGAGAAATGCTTGGGGCTACACTTCGGTCAGAACACCCAGTGTAGTCACAGACTGCCTAATACAGATTTTGTATTGGCTTAAACACATGTCTGACTTGTCTTCTCTGGTGGATACCCCACATCCCTGCCACTGAGTGATGTGGGAGTGTGTAGAGAACCTGCAGAGGTGGGTTTGATGAAATCAGCATTTCTCTTGCTTCCCTGTGCGTAGGGAAGCTCAGTTTTAGTCACAGTAGCTCCCACAAGTGTCTCCTCAGTGTGTTTCCATTTCCTTAGAAACAGTGTATTTGCTGGGAGAAAAGTGCCCTACTGTGCCCTTTCACCATTCAGCAACTACATGTGTAGAAGCACAGCGCTACCAGAAACGACTGTTTCTCGACGTTTTCTAACTCAGGGAACAAGTTGCACACTTCTGGAATGCATTTGGGCAACTTTGTCAGAAATGAGTATTTTACCTAAGGAGACGTGCTTTAGAACGCACTAGTTTTGTCTATTTGCACAGTAGTACAGATTCTGAGTATGTAACTGGGCTTGATGGTTTCAGCATTTCTCTTGCTTCCCTTGCGAAGGGAAGCTCAGTTTTAGTCACAGTAGCTCCCACAAGTGTCTCCTCAGTGGGTTCCCATTTCCTTAGAAACGGTGTATTGGCTGGGAGAAAAGTGCATTACTGTGCCCTTTCACCGTTCAGCAAAGACATGTGTAGAAGCACAGCGCTAGCAGAAACGACCGTTTCTCGACGTTTTCTAACTCAGGGAACAAGTTGCACACTTCTGAGATGCATTTGGGCAACTTTGTAGGAAACGGGTTTTTTGCCTAAAGAGACGTGCTTTAGAACGCACTAGTTTTGCCTATTTGCGCAGTAGTACAGATTCTGAGTATGTAACTGGGTTTGATGAAATCAGCATTTCTCTTGCTTCCTTGTGCGTCGGGAAGCTCAGTTTTAGTCACAGTAGCTCCCACAAGTGTCTCCTCAGTGTGTTCCCATTTCCTTAGAAACAGTGTATTTGCTGGGAGAAAAGTGCATTACTGTGCCCTTTCACCGTTCAGCAAAGACATGTGTAGAAGCCCAGCGCTAGCAGAAACGACCGTTTCTCGACGTTTTCTAACTCAGGGAACAAGTTGCACACTTCATAGATGCATTTGGGCAACTTTGTCAGAAATGAGTTTTTTGCCTATAGAGACAGGCTTTAGAATGCATTAGTTTTGCCTATTTGCGCAGTAGTTCAGATTCTGAGTATGTAACTGGGTTTGATGAAATCACCATTTCTCTTGCTTCCCTGTGCATAGGGAAGCTCAGTCTTAGTCAAAGTAGCTCCCACAAGAGTCTCCTCAGTGTGTTCCCATATCCTTAGAAACATGGTATTTGCTGCAAGAAACGTGCATTACTCTGCCCTTTCACCGTTCAGCAAATACATGTGTTGAAGCACAGCGCTAGCAGAAACAACCGTTTCTCTACGATTTCTAACTCAGGGAACAAGTTGCACACTTCGCAGATGCATTTGGGCAACTTTTTCAGAAATGAGTTTTTTGCCTAAAGAGACGTGCTTTAGAACGCACTAGTTTTGCCTATTTGCACAGTAGTACAGATTCTGAGTATGTAACTGGGTTTGATGAAATCAGCATTTCTCTTGTTTCCCTGCCCGTAGCTAAGCTCAGTTTTGTCACAGTAGCTCTCAAAACAGTCTAGTCAGTGTGTTCCTATTTCCTTAGAAACTGTGTATTTGCTTGTAGAAACGTGCATTACTGTGCCCTTTCACCGTTCAGCAAATACATGTGTAGAAGCACAGCGCTAGGAGAAACGACCGTTTCTCCACCTTTTCTAACTTAGGAACAAGTTGCAAACTTCTGAGATGCATTTGGGCAACTTTTTCAGAAATGAGTTTTTTGCTTCAAGAGACGTGCTTTAAATGCACTAGTTTTGCCTATTTGCGCAGTAGTACAGATTCTGAGTATGTAACTGGGTTTGATGAAATCACCATTTCTCTTGCTTCCCTGTGTGTAGGGAAGCTCAGTTTTAGTCACAGTAGCTCCCGCAAGTGTCTCCTCAGTGTGTTCCCATTTCCTTAGAAACAGTGTATTTGCTGGGAGAAACGTGCATTAATGTGCCCTTTCACCGTTCAGCAAATACAAGTGTAGAAGCACAGCGCTAGCAGACACGACCGTTTCTCGACGTTTTCTAACTCAGGGACCAAGTTGCACACTTCTGAGATGCAATTAGGCAACTTTGTCAGAAATGAGTTTTTTGCCTAAGGAAACGTGCTTTAGATCACACTAGTTTTACCTATTTGCGCAGTAGTTCAGATTCTGAGTATGTAACTGGGTTTGATGAAATCAGCCTTTCTCTTGCTTCCCTGTGTGTAAGGAAGCTCAGTTTTAGTCACAGTAGCTCCCACAAGTGTCTCCTCAGTGTGTTCCCATTTCCTTAGAATTAGTGTTTTTGCTGGGAGAAAAGTGCATTACTGTGCCCCTTCACTATTCAGCAAATACATGTGTAGAAGCCCAGCGCTAGCAGAAACGACCGTTTATCGACGTTTTCTAACTCAAGGAACAAGTTGCACACTTCATAGATGCATTTGGGCAACTTTGTCAGTAATGAGTTTTTTGCCTAAAGAGACATGCTTTAGAACGCACTAGTTTTGCCTATTGGCGCAGTAGTACATATTCTGAGTATGTAACTGGGTTTGATGAAATCAGAATTTCTCTTGCTTCCCTGTGCGTAGGGAAGCTCAGCTTTATTCACTGTAGCTCCCACAAGTGTCTCCTCAATGTGTTCCCAAGTTCTTGGAAAGAGTGTATTTGCTTGGAGAAACGTGCATTACTGTGCCCTTTCACCGTTCAGCAAATACATGTGTAGAAGCACGGCGCTAGCAGAAACGACCATTTCCTGACATATTTTAACTCAGGGAACAAGTAGCACACTTCGGAGATGCATATGAGCAACTTTGTCAGAAATGAGTTTTGTGCCTAAAGACACGTGCTTTAGAACGCACTAGTTTTGCCTATTTGCGCAGTAGTACAGATTCTGAGTATGTAACTGGGTTTGATGAAAGCAGCATTTCTCTTGCTTCCCTGTGCGTGGGGAAGCTAAGTTTTAGTCACAGTGGCTCCCACAAGTGTCTCCTCAGTGTGTTCCCACTTCCTAAGAAAGAGTGTATTTGCTTGGAGAAACGTACATTACTGTGCCCTTTCACCGTTCAGTAAATTCCTGTGCAGAAGCACAGCGCTAGCAGAAACGACCGTTTCTCAATGTTTTCTAACTCAGGGAACAAGTTGCACACTTCTGAGATGCATTTGGGCAACTTTGTCAGAAATGAGTTTTTTGGCTAAGGAGACGAGCTTTAGAACGCACTAGTTTTGCCTATTTGCGCAGTAGTACAGATTCTGAGTATGTAACTGGGTTTGATGAAATCACCATTTCTCTTGCTTCCCTGTGCGTAGGGAAGCTCAGCTTTAGTCACAGTAGCTCCCACAAGTGTCTCATCAGTGTGTTCCTATTTCCTAAGAAACAGTGTATTTGCTGGGAGAAATGTGCATTACTGTGCCCTTTCAACGTTCAGCAAATACATTTGTAGAAGCACAGCACTCGGAGAAATGACCGTTTCTCGACGTTTCTAACTCAGGGAACAAGTTACACACGTCGGAGATGCATTTGGGCAACTTTGTCAGAAATGAGTTTTTTGCCTATAGAGACAGGCTTTAGAATGCATTAGTTTTGCCTATTTGCGCAGTAGTTCAGATTCTGAGTATGTAACTGGGTTTGATGAAATCAGCCTTTCTCTTGCTTCCCTGTGCATAGGGAAGCTCAGTTTTAGTCACAGTAGCTCCCACAAGTGTCTCCTCAGTGTGTTCCCATTTCCTTAGAAACAGTGTATTTGCTGGGAGAAAAGTGCATTACTGTGCCCTTTCTCCGTTCAGCAAACACATGTGTAGAAGCACAGTGCTAGCAGAAACGATCATTTCTCGACGTTTTCTAACTCAAGGAACAAGTTGCACACTTCTTAGATGCATTTGGGCAACTTTGTCAGAAATCAGTTTTTTGCCTACAGGGACAGTCTTTAGAACACACTAGTTTTGCCTATTTGCACAGTAGTACAGGTTCTGAGTATGGAACTGGGTTTAATGAAATCAGCATTTCTCTTGCTTCCCTGTGCGTTAGGGAAGCTCAGTTTTAGTCACAGTAGCTCCCACAAGTGTCTTCTCAGTGTGTTCCCATTTCCTTAGAAACAGTGTATTTGCTGGGAGAAACGTCCATTACTGTGCCCTTTCTCCGTTCAGCAAACACATGTGTAGAAGCACAGCGCCAGCAGAAACGACAGTTTCTCGACGTTTTCTAACTCAGGGAACAAGTTGCACACTTCTGAAATGCATTTGGGCAACTTTGTCAGAAATGAGTTTTTTGCCTATAGAGACGTACTTTAGAACGCACTAGCTTTGCCTATTTGCGCAGTAGTTCAGATTCTGAGTATGTAACTGGGTTTGATGAAATCACCATTTCTCTTGCTTCCCTGTGCGTAGGGAAGCTCAGTTTTAGTCACAGTAGCTCCCGCAAGTGTCTCCTCAGTGTGTTCCCATTTCCTTAGAAACAGTGTATGTGCTGGGAGAAACGTGCATTAATGTGCCCTTTCACCGTTCAGCAAATACAAGTGTAGAAGCACAGCGCTAGCAGAAACGACCGTTTCTCGACGTTTTCTAACTCAGGGACCAAGTTGCACACTTCTGAGATGCAATTAGGCAACTTTGTCAGAAATGAGTTTTTTGCCTAAGGAAACGTGCTTTAGATCACACTAGTTTTGCCTATTTGCGCAGTAGTTCAGATTCTGAGTATGTAACTGCGTTTGATGAAATCAGCATTTCTCTTGCTTCCCTGTGAGTAGGGAAGTTCAGTTTTAGTCACAGTAGCTCCCACAAGAGTCTCCTCTGTGTGTTCCCGTTTCTTTAGAAACTGTATTTGCTGCGAGAAACGTGCATTACTCTGCCCTTTCACCGTTCAGCAAAGACATGTGTAGAAGCACAGCGCTAGCAGAAACGACCACTTCTCGATGATCTCTAACTCAGGGAACAAGTTGCACACTTCGGAGATGCATTTGGGGAACTTTGTCAGAAATGAGTTTTTTGCCTAAAGAGACATGCTTTAGAACGCACTAGTTTTGCCTATTTGCACAGTAGTACAGATTCTGAGTATGTAACTGGGTTTGATGAAATCAGCATTTCTCTTGCTTTCCTGTGTGTAGGGAAGCTCAGTTTTAGTCGCAGTAGCTCACACAAGTGTCTCCTCAGTGTGTTTCCATTTCCTTAGAAACAGTGTATTTGCTTGGAGAAAAGAGCATTACTGTGCCCTTTCACCGTTCAGCAAATACATGTGTAGAAGCACAGCGCTAGCAGAAACGACAGTTTCTCAATGTTTTCTAACTCAGGGAACAAGTTCCAAACTTCTGAGATGCATTTGGGCAACTTTGTCAGAAATGAGTTTTTTGCCTAAAGAGAGACGTCCTTTAGAACTCACTATTTTTGCCTATCTGTGCAGTAGTACAGATCATGTGTTTCTGTACCGGTCCCTTTTCACCAACCATACCTCACCTTTGGAAAGCACAATTCCTGGGGTGGGGGCAGTGGGTTCTATGGTTGTCTTCATGTGTGTTCTGAGGAGCCTGCAAACTCCCATCCTGCCAAAGGGCCTGCTGAGTGGAACCATCTCACTAGGTCCCAACCAAAAGTTAGGAGAGTGGGAGAATTGCCTGGACAGAGGACACCACACTGCCATTAGGACACATTCCATATAGTTAAGAGCAATACAGCCTGGATGAAAAATAATGCAGAAAGAATCATTCAAATTACATGTAGTATATCATGGATTATCACAAAAATCCTTAATGCAATTGGATGGAATTTTGTGATGTTCTTTCTTCTGGAAGGCACTCTCAGTGATTTTAATATCTTAATGCTTTAATAGATGGCTTCTTAATGAACTGATGTTTAAAATACTTTCTAAATTTCACTATTTATTAACGTAGCACCCAACGTTCATTTCAAGTGTTTACATATTTTAAAAAAGGCCCCCTGGACTTACTTTTATGTTTTAAACTTTACACAGTTTTGACTTGTATGCAAAAATTATTTTCATGTATTTTCTATGGAAATAGATTCTTGATTAAATAATTTGCATACGATATTACAGTTTTCCTTAGCACAGTCCTTGGATTTAGAGTAAACTGAACCAAATCCAGCTACCTTCTAGTTTGTCACAGTAGTAATAACCACAAGAGTGACAGCTTCTGCCCTAAAAATGAAAACTCACTGTCAAGCTAGTTCCTGTTGTAAAGCATTTTTTTCTTAGTTATAAATGCTGTGGCATGAAAAGCTCATGGATTTTTGCACTGGCACACTTTTAAAAACTTGAGACTTGTGAGATGTTTGACACTTCTGGGATTTTTATCTAAATAAAGACAACGAAGGAATTTACCAGTATCACACCATTCTTTCTATGAAGCAAAATCTACTAAGTAGCCAGAATTATTGCTATGAAATGAATTCTGGGACAGAAAGCCCTAAATGGATGCATACAATTACACTCAACTGAACTCTGACAAACGAATGAACGAAACTGAATGGAAAGGGAAAACTTTCCTATGAGAACAATTGGCTGCCCAAGAAAATAGCAGTCTAGAAAGACCCTGTACCATTCATAAAAGTAACTAAGGAAGACTTGTCAATTAAAACAACACAGACCAACAACAGTAACAACAACAACAACAACAAAAAACAACAAAACCGAACCTACAACTCCTCGTAGGCATAAGGTAACTCAAATGCTGATTTCTGTACCCCACCCCCATGCCTGGTTGCAGGCCTTGTTCTAAGAATTTCATGTCTCGATGGTGTGTAAACACAGCTCCCCAATTGGCCCTCTGATATGTCAATAAAACATCTTACAGTCAGTTGCAGAGCAGGGGAGAGAATAGAGCTGGACTTCCTGCCAGCCAAGGAAGGAGGAGTTAGAAGAGGAAGTAGGGGATTCAGGCATAGGCAGAGGTGCAAGAGAGAGAAAAAAATTTAACTGGAGCAAAGAAAGAACTAAAAATCAAGTAACTTGGGAATTTTGGCAAAGATGGAGTCAGAATGGCACAGAGGGAAAAGAATAGACTTAAGCTGCTCAAGATTGTGCAGTAAAGCTTTATAAACAAGCATAGCACAGTCTAAATTGCTTTTTGTGATAGCCAGGCTAAGAAATAAACTAAGAGAAACAAACAGTTATATAAAAATAAATGGAACAACTGCTAGAAGAAAACTTTAAAAATCTAGGTAACCTTGGTGTGCTGGTTGGCTTTTGTCAATTTGAGACAAACCCAGACATATCTGGGAAGAGGATATCTTAGCTGAGAAAAAAGGCCTCCATCAGATTGGCCTGTAGACAAGTCTTTGGGGGGTCCAGCCTACTGTGGTGGTGCCACCCCTGGGCAGGTAGTATAATTTATGTGTTTGACATAGGACTGGTATTCAAAAATGTATGATGGATGCTTAAAACTTAGCCACAAGGATGAGATCATTAAAATGGCCCAAAAACTCTGAGCAGATACATTTTCAAGGAAGATATAAGTTGGGCACTAAGTCAATAGAGTAATGTCCTCTTTCACTATGGAATTGCAAATTGAAACAAAGAGACACCGTTGCTTGCCTGTCGGAATGGCCAAGGTTCAGTTCACAACCCCAAGTGCTGGGAAGAAAGTGGAACAAGTAGTGCTAGTTGAAGTATGAAATTCCACAGCCATGCAGGATCCTCCTCAGGATTAACGACTTGAAAACGCTAATCGCACATTAATAAAGAAGGAAAAGCAAATGGAAACCCACTATGGGACTCTCACCTAATGTCCAAGAGGACAGCTGTTAGCCAAGTGAAAAGAAACCAAGCACATGGATGTTAATAAATATATAAAGGCCCTGGAACCTCGTGCTCTGCTTGTGGGGATGTAAAATGGGGTGGTTCCATGGGAACCCATCAGTGTAGTGGGTCTCAGAAAAGCAAGAACCTGAATCGTCACTTGTTCTAATGCTCACTTCCAGGGTTGTGGACTTAGGAACTGATGTGAGAGACAGGAGTCCCAGCAGGGAGTGTGTACCCAGGTTCACAGAAGCTTTATTTATACCAGCTAAAAGACGAACGCAACTAATTTCCACTGACAGATGAATGGACAAATGACATAAAAATCCTTAAAATGGACTTATTTATTCAGCCTTAGGAAGGAAAGAAATTCTGTCATGCTATAGCATAAAAGAATCATTAAGGCACTGTGTTAAGTAAGATAAGCTGTATAAATACATCTTAAAAACAAAACAAAACAAACCCCCACAAAGTGGGGAGCTGGGGAGGCAGCTCGGAAGTTAAAAGCACTGGCTGCCCTTGCAGAGGACCCTTTCGCACTAGCATGGTAGTCCACAGACATCTGTAACTCCAGCTCCAGGGGACCTGGTGCCCTCTTCTGGCACCTATGGAAACTGCATACAGGTGGTGTGTAGACACACATTCAGGCAAAACACATGTAGAGGAATGTTAATTCAGAACATGGCTGCTCTGGCAGAAGATCACATCCAAAGATCTTCTAGGTCTGTGTGCTCTGTCAGGAATACAAACACTCCTTTAATCCAGGAGACACAGGCAAACAGATCTGAGTTCAAGGCCAGCCTGGTCCAGAGCAAGCATCAGGTCTAGGCTTTAATCCCAAACAAAGGTAAAGTTACTTTGTAGAAGAAAGCACTCATGTTTGAAAGTGATGCCTAGTTGAGTGGCAGAAAAGGATACATCCACCCTTATGAGAAGAGAGAGGAAAGGGAAGCCACTTAAAAGGCAGTTTTACAGAGAGAGAAGAGGCAGTTTTACCAGGACAGAGCAGTCGGTTGCAGAGAGAGAGAGAACACAAGTGAAGGTGGAATGTTCCAGAAAATGAGAAGAAACTAGAAGATTAGAGCAGATTGCTGAGTTACTTTGAGGCCAAGCAGAGCAATTCTGGGCCGAGAGAGAAGCCAGATTAAATCAGTCAGCTGGGAGAGGAGTTTGAGCCAGAGCAGCTGAGCTGAACCAGCCAGCCGAGAGCTCAGAAAGAACAAGTAAGGGTGAGCTTACTACACAGTAAGTCTTTGAGGCTGAAAAAATTCTAGTCCTAGGTTAGATTGTATGGAGGCTAGAAGCTTCCAGGACTAGGCCTAGGTTAGCAGACAGAGGCAGTCAGCCTACTAGACAACAATTGAGCCAGCAGAGTGAAAGTTACTTTTACATTCACATGCATAAAATAAAAATAATTATTTAAATATTAGCCAAGCATAAAAGTAAAATTCTTCATTATGATGTGTTTAATTATATGAAGTACCTAGAGACATTAAATTCATAAGGCAAAGTAGAGTAGCAGTTGCCAGGGCCACAGACAACAAACAGTAATGAAGTTTTAGCTTGGGAAGAGGAAAGGTTCTGGGGATGCCAGTAGTGATGGAGACACAACACTGTGAATGTGTTTAGTGCTACAGAACTGTACATTTACAAATGGATAAACACAACATTTTATATTTTAGTTGAGTGAATAATAAAATAAAATAATAAAAACACAACTGGAAATTCCCAGGCAGATTTATATGTTAAAATAAAGCTCCATGTTTCGTAGATGCAGAAACAGTCAGTGCACAGCATTAAGCCTCTGTGTTAAGAAAATAACAACTTCCTAAGATGGAACAATACAAACCCAGGGTTTTCTATTACTACACAATCACCTCTTCAGAGCAGCTGTAGACTCGTGGCTTTCTTTAAAAGCTGCAGATGCCCCTGAACCCATGCATCTGTGCAGCCACAGCCCTTTTCTTGCACCCATGCATCTGTGCAGCCACAGCCCTTCCCTGCACCCATGCATCTGTGCAGCCACAGCCCTTCCCGGCACTCATGTATCTGTGCAGCCACAACCCTTCCCGGCACTCATGCATCCGTGCAGCCACAGCCCTTCCTTGCACCCATGCATCCGTGCAGCCACAGTCCTCTGCACCCTTGAATCTGTGCAGCCACAGCCCTTCTCTGCACCCATGTGTCTGTGCAGCCACAGCCCCTCCTGCACCCCTGCATCTGTGCAGCCACAGCCCTTCCCTGCACCCATGCAACTATGCAGCCACAGCCCTTCTCTGCCCCATGTGTCTGTGCAGCCCCAGCCATTCCCTGCACCCCTGCATCTGTGCAGCCACAGCCCTTCCCTGAACCCATGAATCTGTGCAGCCACAGCCCTTCCCTGCACCCCTGCATCTGTGCAACCACAGCCTTTCTCTGCACCCCTGCACCCATGCAGCCACAGCCCTTCCCTGCACCCATGCATCTGTGCAGCCACAGCCCTTCCCTGCACCCATGCATCTGTGCTGCCACAGCCTTTCTCTGCACCTCTGCATCTGTGCAGTCACAGCCCTTCCCTGCACCCATGCATCTGTACAGCCACAGTCCTTTCCTGCACCCATGCGTCTGTGCTGCCACAGCCCTTCTCTGCACCCCTGCATCTGTGCAGCCACAGCTCTTCCCTGCACCCATGCATCTGTGCAGCCACAGCCCTTCTATGCACCCATGTGTCTGTGCAGCCACAGCTCTTCTCTAGAGGTACTTGACATTTTTGACAAAAAGGTTTTAGAAGAAGTGGAGATGGCTAATCTTCCAACAAAAACACTTGCGGGTTTCCAGTTATCACCCCGAGTTACGTGCAGCTGATGAATATTCCCAGATTTGATCACATAGTTTGACAGCTGGAATAACGTGTCTTGACCCAACTTTCCATCTCAGTGAAAAGACCATATGTTAAACGGCCATGGGACCATTGCGTTCCCCATCATGCTAATTCCTTGCCAAGCCAGCTGTCCAAGATGATGAGGCTGTTTTGACGTGAAGAGCCACAGTAGGCTTAAGATCCTGATATGTGACTCCGAGCGTCTGCACTAGTCCCTGTTCAGTAGGACTACACCCACATATTAGTCTCTGTTCTTCCTTGAGTAAAACTCTCCTGACATTAGTTCTCAGTAGTAACAAACTTCCGAAAAACATACAGGATAATGGTGTACAGAACACCAGTGGCACTCTGCAAGTCCCTCTGGCCAGTTCTCTCTGGGTTTCACTTGTGTTTCTCATAGTTAAAATCTTGATGCCTGAAGGCTTTATGTGATGAATGCCACGTCTATTCTATGAACTGAGTTCTGTGAAACCTTCAACATCTTTCGGAGTCAGGCACCATGTGTTCCTTTACTTGTACTGCTTGCACTCCTAACACTATCCTGAAAGATGGAAAAGATTAGCTTCACTTTGCAGACTAAGAAACAAATACTCAAATTGGCAAGAGTGTTCACTCCCATTTCTTCTTTGTCCTTCGGTTATGATGGCTCACAGATCCTGATCCTAGCTGGCTCTTAAATGTCTGTGGAGGATTTCAACTTCAGATGTGCATTCAGAACCCCCTCTGTCTACACTGATGCTCTTCAGAATTTGACATGCACTGGACAGGGCCAAGAATCTTAAAATGCAGGTTGTGGTTTGCTATGACTGACACGGAGCCCTGGGCTCTGCATTTGTAATGGCTTCCCAGATGCTGCCAAGCCTCAGGTCCCTACACAACACCATAGGAAGCAAGCTTCTGAAGCCCTGCTTCTTGTACGGTATCCTTAAACAATACTAGCCTATCTAGCAATGAAAATAAACTAGCCCCAATTGCTTCAAGCATAAAATGCAAACCAAATTTTGAAGTCTTAGCCTGAAGTCAAGGAGTATAAAATATAATTTTTATATTGATTGCATGTAGAAATAATAGTTTGATTTTATGGACCTGAAAAAAACATATTATTTAAAGTTGTTTTATAAACACTAATACCAGGTCCAGTCTCCCTCTTTCTTCCCCCTGCTTGTGGATCAGAGGCTAGCTCCCAGCTACTGCTCCAGCGCTTTACCTGCCTGCCTGCTGCCATGCTCCTCACCATGATGAACCTGGGCTCACCCTCTGAACCTGTAAGCAAGCCCCCTAATTAATTGCTTTAAAAAAAAATAAGTTGCCTTGGTCATGGTGTCTTGTCATAGCAACAGAAAAGTAACTAAGACGAATATGTTCAGTAATTATAGGAGCTAGTTTTTTTAATACACTTTGAAAAATAAACTTTGATGAGTCTACAGCAGTGTTCTAGTTGACTTTTCTGTTGCTATGATAAGCACCAAAAACTGAAAGCAACCTGGGAAAGGAAAGTGTTCATGTGGCTTTCATGTCCACATCATAATCCATTATCGAGGGAGGCCAGGCAGGAACTCTGGGGAGGAACCTAGAGGCAGGAGCAATGGAGGAATGCTGCTCTCTGCTTGTTCTCCATGGCTTGCTCAGCCAGCTGTCTTACACAGTGCAGGACCACGTGCCCAGGGAACGGTGCCATCATGAGTCAACAATGAAAACACTACCACAGGCCAGACTGATCTGGGCAATCCCTCAGTTGAAACACCATCTTGATGAAAATAAAAACTAACCCAGATTAAAAAGGAGGAGAAGGGGGAAGGGAAAGAAGAAGAAGAAGAAGAAGAAGAAGAAGAAGAAGAAGAAGAAGAAGAAGAAGAAGAAGAAAGAGGAGGAGGAAGAGGAGAAGGAGGAGGAGGAGGAGAGTAGTTTTCTATCTTTACTTTCCCCTTGTCAAGGCACTATAGAAAGCTTAAGTAAGCATGTATAGTTCACATTGTATTTTGCCTAGACAGTGCTTTTCTGGCCAATGTTCCTGAATCTTCTCTACCCATTTCTCATCCATGATGCATCACCTGCATTGCTAAATGACTCATACTGAGAACTTGTCTGTGTAGGGAACGTCTGAAAACCCACACCTTCCCTTTCCTAGCTGAGTTTTCTTCTACTTGTAGGTGAGTCCGTAGAAGAGTGTCTGTCACCTAATAGAGTCTCAGTGATGACTGATGACCATATATTTTGATCCCTAACCATCTGCTCTGGTCTCACATACCTCAAACTTCTTAGTACAGTATGTTTAAAATATGAGGCCCTAGAATAATTGGGTCTTGGTCAAATCCTACCAACCGCAGTGTGCCACTCATGGTGGTTCTCTTGAGTGTCTGAACCTCTGTCCTCTCTGCTAAGGAACTTCTCAGTAAATCTAGTATAAACTCAATCAAAACACAGGGAATCAAATCACTTTTTAAAAAAAGACATCATGCAATCCATTATAAATAGAGATTATCTGCACCAGTGCTTTCCTCTGTTAAGGTAATTAAAAGCTGATTGGAGAAGAATTGCTTAAAAACAAAGGAGCTTGCCTTTCTTTCAGCACCATTGTGGAGTGAGGCGAGGAGCTTAAAAGGCCCTTGGTGGAAAGGCAGGATAGCTCCTGAAGTTGGAGAGATGTCTCAGCATTTAAGAGCACTGGCCGCTCTTGCTGAGGATCTGATTGAATTCTCAGCACCCACGTGGTGACTCATCACCATATGTAACTCCAGTTCCAGGGGATCTGATGCCTTCTGGACTCTACAGGTCCTGCATACACATCACACACACACACACACACACACACACACGCATGCACGCACGCACGCACACGCACACGCACACGCACACGCACACAAACAATTTAAAAAGTAAAGAAGTCATATTTTGTTAATGCTACTAGGAAGTATTCACACTTGCCTGGCATCTGTGAAATCCTGCGCTTAGTGTCTAGCACTGTAAGAAAGTTTAATTAACATATGCAATAACTTTTGCATTCTGATGAAGTTTGGGGGTTTGTGTATAGTTTGTTCTGAGGGCATGACTGTGTTCACCCTACAGTGTGGATTTTTCTTCTGTGTGCAAGAGTTGCAGTGTTTCATCCCACAGCAGGGCAGGGATGTAGTCAGCCCATTGTCTCCAGAGGCGAAGGCCTGTCATTGTCATGCATCATCTCACCTTGTCTTGTGGACAAGAAGATATAGTTTAAAAAGATTAGCTGGAGTCTCATTTTATAATTTATATTAAATAAACACTTTCTTCACTGGAATGCCACCTGTCTATGAGGTACAAATGAAATGCTAATTTGGAGACTTATTTACAGTTCAAAATGTTTATTTACGTGGGCTGCATGCAGATATCCATGCCTTTAGATGGGGGTGGCATTTAACCTCCACTGTAATTCAAGTTCCTTTGTTACCCACCGGATATTCAATAAAGTTTCCCAGACTAAAGTGGTACCTGTGCCTGGATTAGCTGGACATGGATGGAGAGAAGGCATCTTTGTGTTTCTAGGACTCATCTCATGGCTGTCGTCCTAACACAGTTAGCACTCCCTGACATCCCAGTGTAATTGTATCTTCAGAAAAAAATGATTCTGCTCATTTTTTCAAGACCACACATGGCTATGCATCTGGAAACATTGTGTAGCCAGGCTCCACACATGACACTCATTAATCTAGCAATGACATTGGAACAAGACAAAATTAATTTCCTGCCCTGAGATATATGGAGAATATTAAAGAAGTGTAAAAATCTACTCTGTGGGCAGCATCAAGCTCTGACTGACCAAGGAGGCTATTGCTACAGTGATGGTCATCCATTAATTAAAGTGCTCTTAGTGTGCATTTCAGGTGTAACATGTATTTTATATTCATGTTATGCTGTGCATATTACAGGTTGCATGTATGCAGGACTGTGCTTTGCGGTTACAGAACTGTTACTTTGTCATCTATGTTTGAGGTTTTATCAAATATTTAACAGAATTAGCAGATTTGACTTAAAAAGCAACAAAAGCATGCAGAGCACAGTGGGACAGGCGTGCAGTCCCAGCACCCAGGAGGCAGCAAGAAGAAGATATGAAGTTCAAGACGCCTGGGCTAACAATGATAACAAACAAAATCAATACAAAACAACAAAGGCAAATGGCTTCATACTCCCATCAGCTTTGAGATTAGTTGATAAAGAGTTTTGCTTTAAAAAGCTGCATTTTAGTTCTTTATGCAATTGATTGAATCATTTCTTCTTATGGGGGTAGGGCTCATTAGACTCAAGAGCTAAGGAAACTTAAGAACGGCTCAAGCATCCCACACAGTTGTGGGAGTCACACTGCGGTGAGCAGTTGGTGGGAGAGAAAAGTCCTCAGTGGAACTGCCTACAGGCTGCAGAGGGAGCTCCAGGAAAGCAGTTGTCACCCATGTGAGGGGGGGTGACTTTTTAGTGATGAAGCAAGCAGCCTTTGAATTCGGTATGTTCCTGGAAGTGACCTCACTCAAGCCTCGAGAAGGAAACCCAGCAAACCAACTGGCTCACCGAGCTAAACTTGAGTGGGACCCTACCTTTGATGTCATATCAGTGTGGTGTCCGGAACAAATAGACATGTAATTGTGTTTCCCTAGGAAGAAGCACTCAATTCCTTCACATGAATCAAGTCCTTTCTAATAGTCAAGTAATAAAACTTGTTTTGTGAGCTAGAGAGACGGCTCTGTTGTTATAAGCACTGGCTGCTCATGGAAAAGACCCAGGTTTGAGCCACAGGGTGGCTCACACCCATCTGTGACCCCAGTTCCAGAGGATCTGAGGCCTCTGCTTCTGGCCTCTGTAGACACTGTACATACGTGCTGTACGTAATACATGTGGGTACCCCCCCACATGAAGTAAACATTAAATTTTTTTCAAAAAAGAGTGTTTGCTAAGTCCTTATGCACTGCCACTCAGCTATCTGTGTCTGGGCCTGTGTCACCTGTAGTTACCTCATGAGACTGAAATTTTGGAGTTTGTCTGTGGGAACTAACTTGTCTTCAGCGGTCATCCATACTCACTGTCTTTTGTAAAAGCTGCTATATATTTCACGGTATAGACACACCACACTGTGTATCTACTCATGTGTCTACAGACACTTGAGTGGCTTCTGCCTTCATTGTAATTGTTGCTTCTGTGAACACGATGGTATCAGTTACTTTGCCAGTTCTGTGTTAAACACCATGGTCAGGGTAACTTGCAGAAGAACGGTTTATCTGGGCATATGATTCCCAAGGGTTCAGCCCATGCTGGCTGAATAAAGACATGGCTGCTGGATCAGGAAGCAGAAGACTCACATTTTAAACCACAAGCGTCAACAGAATGGCCCAAGCCTTTGAAACCTCAAAGACTGTCTCCACTGACATCCTTTTTCCATCAAGGCCACTGAAAGCCACCTGAACAGCCACCAATTGGGGACCAAATATTAACCACGTGAGCTTATGAGGGACACTCTCATCCATATCACCACAGTGAATATATAAGCATGTCTCCATGTGCAGCTCTTTGGAGAATGTACCCAGCAGAGGAACTGCCGTATCACACAGTGATATTATCTTTAGTTCCCGCCCCCCCCAGGGACAGTCCAGGTCTTTTCTGGGATTCCTTCATAAACTTGACATTTAACAATGGCATCTTGTCATTCCTGTTTCATATGTCTGTTCTTCAGAGATAGCTGTGAAATTAATGTATATATATAATGTATATATAATGCATGTATGTATAATGAAAATAATGTATATATATCAGTATTATAGATACTTTATGAGTTGTGAAAGAGAAAAGTGTGTTGACATTTGGGTAAAGAAATGTACGTTAAAGCCAATTAAAAAGTTAGAGGGGGCTGGACCCTAACGACCTTATCCTGTAGGACTCAGACCTGCAGCTCATCTATGGAACACATCAACTGTTTCAACCCACTGAACAGCCTCCAGGAGGCTCAGTGGTGATACAGCATTTTTCAATAAGGCGATTATGAGTTGAAAGCAAAATGGATCACTAGGCTAAATGGTTGTTTAAAGGAGACAATTTAAAGAATGGGTACAGAGTGTCTTCACTTTCTGCTTGCTTGGAGGCAGGATTGCTCTTGCTCGCTGCATGTGGCTGCCTTGATGGCTGGTGAGTTTAGGGGGATCATAGACACATGTGTCATCATTCCAGCTCTGCCATGACGTCTGGAGACCAAAGTCATGTCATCGGACCAGAACAACAAACGCTTTCTTCTTTATTCGGCACTCACACTCTTTTTTTGTAATACGTTTCTGCACATGCACTTGCCAGTCCTGCTTAGACCAGGGTCCTCACTTGGTGAGGCAGGTGATGTGCCAAGTTTTACCTTTGACATAATTCCTATTAGTAATGCCTTTAAAAAATATGGAAACAGGTGGTATAACCATGATTTTATGAAAAATATGAGGGAAGACTGACCTGTAACATATGAACTAAGTTTAAAAAATTTCATTCTAAAGCAAGAGTTTTTACCTAAAATGCAAACCTTTTCATTATAAATACTTTTGTTCCTGAATTATCACTCCTGAGCTCAAGGCAGAAATTCTGCCTGCATGGAACAGGGCGTGGGAGTAGGGGGTGAAGCAGAGGGTACAGAGATGGGAATTTTTTTCATCCTTGGGTCACTAATTTTTAAATCTTTGCCAAGAAGGGCTTAAGCTCACATTAAATGATCAATGTTCTTTTTTTTTTAATCTGCATTTTTTTTAATCCCTTGAACCAACTGGGGAAATATTCCTGGTTTACCACCATCCAAGTAACTTTCTGCAAATGATATTTATAAAGAAGGATTTCAGCTGCTAGAATGTCAATAAAAACATTTCAAAGTCTCTTGCAACTGTCCTTAGAAGTATTTTCATCCTTAGCTTACATTTTTAGGAGTTTTTTTTCAAGCATTTTGATCCAAATGAAGGTTATATCTACTTTCTCTAGCAGCTTTGAAAATCAGTAATGAGGACCTATCACACCTCACCATTAAGCCCCTTTCCTTCCTCTGCGAGCTCCCTCCCTACTCACTACACACAAAGCATAGGAACCACCAGGTCCTCTCCCAAGAACTCTCTCTGCCCAGACCAAAGCAAATGATTCTAAGATGCACGCAGGTACGCACGCACACATGCACACAAAACTTTTATTCTTTGCTTCTTTTACTGACATATCTCTAATTTTTGGTTCTACTTGGTACTATGGCTCGTCAGTTTTCTAATTAATAACTAAAACCTTAATTCCCTGGAGATTAGCTGATGAAAACTGGCTCTTCTTTTCTTTTGAAACTTTGGTAGGCACCAAACAACTATGCCCTGCCAAGCACACACATGTTTCACTAGCAGGCCATTTGCACTGGCAACGCACTTGTCTAGCATGTTGGAGAACCAGGCTGGGGTTTGATCTGCAGATCCTCAAGAACTTAAAGCAAAGCAGCAGTCAATTAACAACAGCACTGATTGTCATTCAATGCTTTAACAGGCATGGGTCACTAGTCTTTTTACAAGTTTGACTTGGGCTCAGTGGACGTGTTCGATGGAAGTGGGAGACCCAAATTCAAATTCCCAGAACCCTTGTAAAGCTGCAGATGATGGCACGGGAGTGTGTAATCCCAGCAGTCCATGGCATGACGGCAAGCTGAGGCAGGAGTCCTCAGAAGCCTGACACATACAGAAGAAAACGCAGTCCCTGTGTCAAACACAGTGGAAGCTCAGATCCAAGGCTCTGCTACACGTGTCATAGCATGTGTGTGCTGCATACACACACACACACACACACACACACACACACACACACACGTGAGATAAATTTAAAAAACAAAAAAGAAAAGGAAAGGTCTGATTTTCCTGCATTGACTCTACCATTTAATAGTATTTGGCTTTAGTCACTTAACTTCTGAATACATTTTTCTAATCTACAGGTGGGTAATGTTCATTAAAAATGGATATGGAAAACGAAGCTATTCTAAGTTTGAATCCTGGAGCTATACAGAGCTTGACTCTAAACACTTCCTGTGTCCTGTAGGATAAAAGCGGGGAGTGCCTACATGACCACCTCTGTTGTACTTTTCCTGTCTCAAGAAAAATTTTGTTTGAGAACGGACAATGTTGCTAGCTCCTTTCATTTTTTAGCCAATTTGGAATGTATTGCTCTTGTTTTTGAGTGAATGATCAACCTGTGCAACTCAAATGACAGGGGTGGGGGCGGGGACTGGGGGCGGAGGGGGGCAGGCTGCGAGGTGGAGAGACCTGGAAAAATTCTTCCCCGTGTATGGTCATTTCTTTTGTTCCACCAGACTGGAGGATGGCTATTAAATTCAATTAACCACTTTTTCTTTTCTTCATGTTCCAAAGACTTTCTTTTTCCTGCTGTGCTAGGAGACCTTGATTCTGTTGCTAGGAGACCTAGAAGGCACTTTTGGTCTTCATGGAAACGGTGTGGTGTTTAATGCAATCATTTTCACTGATAGTTTACTGGCTGTTTGGCTTCACAACTCAAAAGCCGCTCACTTCCAGTCCATACAAGGCAAACCTAAAAGTGGGGAAAGTACTGGCCTCTAGGGCGCCCCGCGGAGGTGCAGCATGGGTTTCAGGGGGGTGGGAGAAGGGAAAAGTGGAGGGTAAGATCCTTCCCCAGTCCCACATCGCTTTGACCTGCTTTACCACTGGGATCCCTTTGAAGAAAGTGTTCCGTGGAGTCAGGAGGCAGCTGAGTGGGTTGAAAAAAAGCTTGAACAGCCGTGTCCTAACCTAGCATGAAAGAAAGTTGAGTCTCTTGAGAAATCACTTGCCACGAAGCAGGCAACTCATAAATTCTCAGCCTGGAGATTCAACAGGATCTTCTTCTGACTGGACGTCTATTCGCATCATCCAAGACGCCCAGTTGTTCCTTGGCAGCCTCCGAGGCGCCCTGCTGCTCCTCAGCACACTTTAGCAGGTCCTTCCTCTGAGTGTTCTGGGACTCCCCGGTCTGATTCTGCCCAAGAATCTTGAAGTTCAGCAACTCTGGACAGAAAAGGTCATGGTTAGTGGCACCACCAGGCTTCTTCTAAAGATGTTGAGATTTAACACTTGGCAGTCATTTCCACAAACTCTGTCCAGAGGGTATGAATTTCTGGAGAGGGTGTGGAGGAATATTTAGTTTCTTCCCGCAGCCATGATCTTGGGAAGAACTTTTTGCAGAGAAAGGGAAGATTTGACTTAGGAATACTATGGCTGGATGAAGTGAGCATCCACCTAGAAGAATATAAAACGTCTTTTGAGTGCCTGGCACGGCTCAGAAGATTGAAAGAGAAAGCTTGCAAGAAAGGAAAATCAGAGGGTTTAGATATGACCTGATGTCGTTACTTAGGCAGATGGGGCTAACCAGTAGTTTGGAGTTAGTATCAATTTCAGAAGTTGAGACCTGGGGTTGTTCAAGATGGAGGGGTGCAACTGAAGCCTCTAATAATCTCATAATTCTTGGATTTTTAAGGGTCTGTAAAGAGGTGTAAATGACAAACCAGGGACTATAGCCACTGAAGATGGTGGTGACAAGGAAACTTCTCTCTTTGTGTTGAGTCTTTAAGTACAGGCATGCAGTTTCAATTTTGAACATCTGCTTCATGGGTCGAGGCTGTAGATGCTCCCCAAATAGCAAGAGCCCATTGATATAATCTATTAATTAATCTATTAATTAAACACCAGTTTGGTGACACATCTGAAAAAGTGCTTTGCAAAGGGACTAATGCACATCTTAAACTTCTAAAAATTTACTGTATTCCAACAGGTAACTCAACGAAGTTCTGCTCTTCTCTGTCCAGACCTGTATGTTCTGTTTGATTTCACAACCCAGATTTACAAAGTTCGGAAGAAAGTTACCATTAGAAAGAGTTAGAACACAAAGCGATGGTGTATCTGGAGTTGACTAAAGATCTTAAAATTAGATGGGTTAAAATAGGTCGATTAAAAATGTCAAGTCCAATTTTGAGGAAAAATAAAATTGAATTAAAAACTAAGTTGGAAAAATGTCAAGTCCAATTTTGAGGAAAAATAAAATTGAATTAAAAACTAAGTTGGGAGCAAGGGAGATTCCTTGGCAGCTGAGTACTTGGCACTAAAGAGTGAGGACCAGAATTCAGGTTCCTAGAAACCATGCAAATATTGGGAGTGTGTGTTGGGCCTCCCTATAAGCTCTATGCTTTGTTGGCAGAGACAGGATACCACAGGCTACCAAGATTACCAGTTCTGAGTTTATCAAGAGACCCTGTCTCAACATATAATGTGGAGATTGATAGAGGTGGGACATGAGGAGTGAAGGATGCATGCACATCAGATGTCAATCTCTGGCTTCTACATGCATATGCACACACACGCAAGTGCCCTTATGCACATACACCCACATACATGCACCCCATACATCTATGCAAGCAAAATAAAGATACATATACGTTATACTGCATTCAGGCTGAAAAGAGGATTCCCAACTAGAAGAACATATCTGCAGACATTGTATTATACAGAGGGACTACTGGGAGCCAGAGCTAAGACACATAGGGGCTGTAACAGAATCAGTGGGATGTGTCTACCAGAATTCTAGAAAGCAATCATTGTGGCCCTGAGAGGAGTGAAGCATTCTAAGTTTTGAAAATATAGGATACCTACTTAATTGTTTTGTAGGTCTTTTCTTTTTTAAAAAAATTTATTTAATTAGTTTATTCAGATTATAACTCAATTGTTATCCCCTCACCTGTATCCTCGCATTCCTCCCTCCCTCCCTCTTTCACCCTATTCCCCTCCCTTAGGTCTGTGACAGAAGGGGACCTCCTCCCCCACCGTATGGTCACAATCTATCAAGTCTCATCTTGGTAGCCTGCTTATGCTTTCTCTAAGTGCCACCAGGCCTCCCCACCAAGGAGAAGTGGTTACCAGAGTTCATGTCAGGGTCAGTCCCTGCTCTCCACACAACTGTAGAGAATGTTCTGTCTATTGGCTAGATATGAGTAGAGGTTCAATGTTTACTGCATGTATTGTCCTTGGTTGGTGCAGTAGTTTGAGCAGACCCCTGGATCCAGATCCACGCATCATGATGTTCTTCTTGTAGGTTTCTAGGACCCTCTGGATCCTTCTATTTCCCCATTCTCCCATACTTCTCTTACCTAGAGTCCCAATGGGAAGTCCTCACATTTATCCCAATCTCCTGCTAAGTGAAGACTTTCATGGGATATCCCTTTTGGGCTAATGTCCAATTATAAGTGAGTATATACCATGTGAGTCTTTCTGCTTCTGGGTTAACTCACTCAGTATAATCGTTTATATGTCCATCCATTTGCCCACAAATTTCAAGATTTCCTTATTTTTAATGGCTGAGTAGTATTCCATAGAGTAAATGTACCATAGTTTCTTTATCCATTCTTTGACTGAGGGACATTTAGGTTGTTTCCAGGTTCTGGCTATTATGAATAAGGCTGCTGTGAACATGGTTGAGCAAATTTCCTTGTTGTATGATGGAGCATTTTTTGGGTATATTCCAAGGAGCAGAATAGCTGGGTCTTGAGGTAGCTCTATTTCCAGTTTCCTGAGAAAGTGCCAGATTCATTTCCAAAGTAGTTGTACAAGTCTGCATTTCTACCAGCAATGAAGGAGTGTTTCCCTTTCTCCACATCCTTACCAGCATGTGCTGTCACTTGAGATTTTTATCTTAGCCATTCTGATGGGTGTAAGGTAGAATCTCAGAGTCATTTTGATTTGCGTTTCTCTGATGACTAAGGATGTTGAACGTTTCTTTAAGTGTTTCTCAGCCATTCGATATTTCTCTCTTGAGAATTCTCTGTTTAATTCTGAGCCCCATTTCTTAATTGGGTTATTTGGTTTGGTGGTGTTTAATTTCTTGAGCTCTTTATATATTTTGGATATTAGACCTTTGTCAGATGTAGGGTTGATGAAGATCTTTTCCCAGTCTGTAGGCTGTCACTTTGTTCTGTTGACAGTGTCTTCTGTAGAGGCCTTTTCTCACTCGAAGTTTCTCTGTCCAGGTGAGCTTGGCTTGTGTCAAGTTGCCAACATAAAAGCGAACTAAAACCTAACCAACACATGGACCACGGCTATTGTTCCTCAGGAACTTTTCCAACGTGCCTTCGAGGCACAGTCTGACACTGAGTTCTGGGGTCACTCGTTAGGTGGGGCTGGCCAGCCAGGGAGCTCGAGGGACCCATTTGTCTCTGGCTCCTGTGGCAGGGCCATCAAGAGCGTGCCCCTGTGCCTGGCTCTTTTTGTGAGCTCTGCAGATCAACTTTGGTTCCTCATGTCTGAGCAGCAAACGTGTTACTACTGAGCTACCTCTTCCAGGCTCATAAATTCTCCCATAATGCAATGCCTGCCAACTGTGAGGAAAGATATCTAGATGTGTGATGGTGAAGTTAAAGAAAAACCAAAGTCAAGGACTTTTATGCAAATCCAGAAAGGAAAACAGCGAACACATTCAATAACAGAGCTCTCCTAAGCCATAGCAGAGGCCAGGACAGAGCACAACAACCCAGGAGTGCTAAAAATACGCTCTCTGAAAACCTGAATTCTTCTTTGAACTAAAGAGTAATACACAAGTAGAGGTAAAACATAGATGAATTCAGACAAAAATAATGAGTTCCAATTGTAAACATCTTGCTCAAATAAATAACCCAGCAATTTAGAGAGAGAGAGAGAGAGAGAGAGAGAGAGAGAGAGAGAGAGAGAGAGAGAGAGAGAGAGAGAGAGAGAGAGAGAGAGAGAGAGAGAGAGAGTAGAGAGAGAGGAAAGAGAGAGAGAGAGAGAGAGAGAGAGAGAGAGAGACTGAAACCAAAAGCAAAACCAAAATCAAAACAAACAAACCAACAACAACCTAAATTCAGAATATAGAAGACTAATGAAAAATAGCAAGGAAAGGTTAATAATCAAAGTGTTAGGGAAGGCTTGGGTCACTTGAACACTAGCATAAGCAGATGGCACTTTCGTTTTTTCGAGACAGGGTTTCTCTGTGTAGCTTTGCCTGTCCTGGACTCACTTTGTAAACCAGACCAGCCTTGAAAGATCTGCCTGCGTCTGCCTCCTGAAGTCTAGGATTAAAGGTGTGGCAGCCCAGCTCAGATGGCACTGTTAGTAATGACTGCGTGCTATAAAACTAAAAGACGTGTGCATGAAAATCTCACTGCAGTAATACAACGATGTGTGGAAACAAAGTTGAGGATAAAAACATCCAAGGTTAGCCAGGCATGGTGACATACACCATAATCCCAACACTCTGGGAGGCAGAGGCAGGGGGATCACTTTAAGTTCAAGGCCAGCCTGGTCTACAAAGACAGTCAAGGCTACACAGAGAAACCTTGTCTTAAAAAAAAACAAAACAGAACAAAACACCCAAAACAAAATCACCAAAACACCTAAACAACAACAACAACAACACAAAGACAAAACAAAAAAGAAAGGCATCCAAGATTCTTCCTTGGTGTGTTGGTAGATGCACATAAGAGCCCAGTTCTAGGAAGACTGAACCAGGAGGATTGAAAGTTGAAGGTGATCTTGGCCTATGTCATGACACTCTTCTTCAAAACAAATAGTAATAACAACAACAACAACAACAACAGAATTGAGCAAGATAAAAGTTCTGTCAACCACAAGTTATTTTTACATGAAAAAGATGTTATTAGATGTATACAGCATTAGTAAATTAGTAAATGAGGTAATTCAGTAGAAGCCTACAGTAATTTACAAATTCTAAGACCCTATGTAAAACTTCCTAATACAGAGAACAGAAATGGACAGTTAAAGGGAGGAATTGAAGGTACATAATCATAATGAAATGCACATAATTTATACAGATCAAGGAGATGAAAAGATTCAGAGATATAAAATAGTATGATGAACTCAACACTTAAGAGGATGTATACTATGTTCAAATATGAACAGTTCACTGGTAAAAAATAGTCCATGTAGTGAGCTATAAAAAATTCAGTACCTACAAAAGTGACAATTGAAAACTTAAAAACTTATCTCAAATTTTACAAATACTTGGACATTTAAAGAGTCCATGAAACTGGAGAGGTGCCTCAGCGGTTAAGATAACTGGCTGCTCTTCCTTAGGACCCGAGTTCAATTCCCAACACCACATCATGGCTCACAGCCACCTCTAACTCCAGTTCCAGGGACCCAATGATCTCTAGTGACCTCCATGAGAACTGTACACACAAGGCGCACATACACACATGTAGGCAAAACACCCTTGCATATAAAATAAAAATAAATGGATCCTAAAAGCTAAATGGAAAAGTGATTCTGTCACCTGTTCTGTACTGCAATTTGTGATTTCTCTGAGCTGCTACCCACCCTGAGCCTGTGCTGACTGCTTATGTGCTGCCAGGGTGCTTAGCCAGGCTTAAAAGTGACAGTCCCTAGGACCTGTGTCCTCGGGAAGAGCTAACAAGAGTACAGTCACATGAGAGTTTTGATGGCTGCTGGTAAAATCCATCTAGTATTTTATTTTTAACTTTTTATTGATTCTTTGTGAATTTCACATCATGCACTCCAACCCTCTCATCTCCCCATTCCTTTGTACTCACCCTCTTCCGTTCCAATCTCTTCTCCCCAAGAAAGTTAAAAAAAAAAACAAAGCAAAAATTAAAATAAACAAACCAAAATATAAAAAAAAAATCTTGCTGTGGAAGCCATAGTGTTTCCCATAGTGTAGCTTTCTTCACACATCTTCACTTGCAAATGTTCAAGTTTTCTTGCTTCTGCTATATTATCAATACTGTATTCTCACCAGGACTGCTGTTGTTGCCCTGTGTCATGGAGATCCTGTAGCTTTGGATCTTCAGAACCAGTCCTTTCAGGCTCCCCAACAGCTCATAGATGGGGCAGATGTTGGGGTGGGCCAACTCAAAGCTTTGGATCTGGGCCCGGTGGTAGCTAAGTTGTTGGTCAGCCTACCAGCTCTTCTGTTTTTATACCACTAGGATAGGCTCTCTAGCATTGTCCTGGCTAGCTCATCCAACGCTGCAGGCAGCAAGGGGCTGGGCCAGGGCCAGCTCTCCCACTCTCATGCCTCGGCAGGCTCACGTGCACCCACGCTACCAGAGTCAGCTCTACTGTGCTGACCAGTCCAGCTGTGGGACCTGCTATCCCAACTGCTGCAGCCAGCAAGGGATGGGACTGTTCTCCCCATCTCAGGACCTCTAGGCCAGCAGTCCCACCAGCAGCAGGTGGTGAGTGTGGGGGTGGGAGTGGGAGTTGGGCATCCCAGGAGCCCTTGCCTGTGCCTCTGACACCAGGGCCAGCTCTTCTGTGCTGCCCAGGCAAGGTGTGGAGCCCGCTCTCTCAAGTGCAGCTGCTATTTTTTGTTTGTTTACTTTTTACATTTTGTTCTTCCCTGCCCCCCCACCCCTCACCCCCGTGCAGATCGAGACACAAGCTGGGTCAAAGGCAGTCAGTTTGTCCATCCTGGGCTGTTACATAAGAGTTCCAGGCGGAGGGTTGCCAGCTAGACCCTTTGTTGGCTCACCAGCCATGGGTAGGAGTGATTTAGGCTAGTGTCGCTGAAAGGACACCATGGTAGCTAAGTAAGACTTGTCTAGTTCCAGAGACAGGCAGGCAGGAAGCGCTAAGAAAAGGCATGCAGTTTCCAGTTCACCCACTGCCCTTCTGTGGGTGAGGTCCGGGTGAAACCACAAAGTCCCAAGAGCGCTAGTGGGAGGGATGGCATTGTGACCGGGGGAGAGTCTCTGGTTCCGAGGCTTTCCTGCCGTGCTCCGTGCTCCGGGGATCCACTTTCCCTCACATAATCTTCCATTGTACTCCCTGGTTCCTGTTTGATTTGGCAGGGCTGGCTTCTCGTTCCACTGGGCTGGCCTCAGACGAAATCCCTGCCTCCCCCCACAGGAGCCGAAGGCATCAGGAACATTTTTGCTCACCAGGAAAACATAAAGAAATCCCAACAAAGGAAGAAAGCAGACAAAATTCTTTCCAGCACTTGAACAAAAGGGTGTTTTTTGCATCTTAGTTTTATGGAAGTTAATTCTGTAACTCCCTGCATGACTTTCAAACCTCCTTTTCTCTGTCCTGCATGATTTAAACACACTATAAATGCCCTTAGTTCCTCTGAGGGCGGGTCCATGTTTGCAAGGCAACCGCGGTGGTCTGAGGCTATTGCTGAATTTGAAAGGCGGCACTTCCTTGTCAGTGAAGATTATGACTGTGCCAGGGAGGGCCACATTCGACAGCTAAACAAACAGGCCATTTATTCCAAGGACTTTGAGTCCATGCCCAGAGTCAAATGTAGTCTTTTATAAAACCCAGCAGGCTTGAAATAAAAAGTTAGCCGACTCACAGTGGCCTGCTTGTTAGGAGTAGGAATGCTTGGGAGTGGAGAGAAAGCTGAGGTGTTTGAGCAGGAGGATGACTTCCTTGTGGGGCTTGCCTGTGATATTTTCCAACTTGTGTAAAGCTTTATATTGTTTGTTGAAAGCTGAAAATACTACCTCTTTATGAAAATCCCCAATCCCAGGAAGAAAGTAGAAAGGAGAATGAAAAAATAAAATGGGACATCCTAAGGAAGCCCCTAGGATAGGATTTTTTAAACCCATGTGGGTCACTGAATCAATGAAAAAGCTAAAAGTGAGTTTTACTGCCAGCAAGCAGTTTCTTCCATGCTTTCTACCCCAGGTTCCTCCTTGGGTTTCCCTTAATGATAGACTGTAATTTGTAAGTTGAAGCAAAACCTTGATCCCAAGTTGTGGTGGTGTTTATAACAGGAACAGAAAGCAAACTGGTGCATGACAGGTAAAACACTCGTGCTAGTATCTATAGGATAGCGCTGTTCTTGCCCTGCAGCAGGGTGGCTTATTGCAATAGGCAGTAGTTAGTGCAGAGACTCACACCTGGTCAAAGTGTCCAGCCTAGGGAACGGTGAAGGGCTCCTCATCCCTAAGTAGCCTGGCTGTATTGCCCATCCTTCAAGGCTCAGCCGATGACATTACAGAAGAGCAGCAAGAAGAACCTAATAGGCAGTGTTTAAAAAGATGTCTTCTGGACTCGTGGAAGATGGAGGGGTGACAGTTAATGACCGCTGTGGGTAGCGTCTCTGTTCTTAAGTAGTGTAGCCACTAATGCATTGCTCTTGTTCTGGTAAATACCCTGCCAGCGTGCTTGTGTAAATTCAATGGGTCACGTAAAAAAGATATGACATAGGAGGAGACTTACTGAGAAGAGCAGTTCCAGCAGGAGGAGGAGAGGGACCAAGAGGACCACAGGGAGTGGAAGGACCACACTTTGTTGTACATGTATATGAAACTGTTCAAGAATTAAAAAATGAGTTTTGCCAGTTGCAAAGGCCCATGCCTGTTATCTTAGCACTCTGGGAGGCAGAGGCAGGCCGATCACTGTGAGTTCGAGGCCAGCCTGGTCTACAAAGTGAGACCAGGACAGCCAAGGCTATACAGAAAAACCCTGTCTTGAAAAACCAAACCAAACAAACAAAAACAAAAAAACAATCCTTCACCTCCACCATCACCACCAGCAAAAAAAAATTTTTAATAATATATCAGCAACACCTTTGAACATTTTCTACTGCTTGGTTCAAAAGGTAGAAACAGATTTTGTTATCAGAAAAATGTCTCTGTCCTGAATACTGATTGCCAGAATAGTGCAGAATATTGAGGCCAGGCTGTGTTTCCAGGCTGGATAGTGAGAGAAACATCCAGAAGAACCTTACTATGGGAGCCGTCTGACATCCTCTGAGGAGGAGCGAACCTTTGGCACAAACATGCCTTTAAGACGGCAACACCCTTGAGCTTCTGTGAGGCATGGCACTGTGTGAGTCTGTAGCATCCTCACATCCTTGCGCTCTTGCAGTAGGGTCACCCTGTGCTCACACAAAAAAGGTCTTCTGGTGTGGTCTGTATTTAACCTTCTCTGGAAATAGCTATCTGGGAAAGTGAATTACTTATTATAAGTTTTAAGTACCACTTAAACCAAGTCATACTATATATCTCTATATCATCTTTAGGTCTTTGGTTTCTCTCAGACAAGTTTTAATGCCGTCAGCCATGGTTATTTGTATATTTGTATTACTTATGATGTGTTGTGTAGCTTAACATTTGCTAGCTCCGTAAAAGAAGCCACATCAAGAAGCTTATTAAACACACATTTCTTGCCTGGATTAGATTTGATTTTAAAAGGCAGTAGAAGGAAGGAAGAAAGGGAGGGAAGGAAGGAAGGAAGGAAGAAGGAAAGGAGGGAAGGATGGAGGGAGGAAGAGAGGGGAGCCAACAGGGGAGGACGGAAGACCTTCCTTATCAGATAGGTGAAGGCTGGTGTATAACTGCTTTTTCTTTCTTTTCTTTTTCTTTTCCTTTTATGCAGCTTAGGCTCAAACCCATACAGAGGAACGGGGAAATAATGAACCAAAGGCTTAGAAATTGAAGGCTAGTCTCACACCCGGAACTATGCAGATCTCACCTATCTTCAGCCGTGGGTTCCTGTCAAGCACTCTGTTCACTACAGCTGACATTCAGCTACACAGGAACCTTTTTATAGAGGGGACAATAAGCACAGATGATCAATGAATGAAGTTCATCTTCTGGTACTTGAGAACAACTGCCTGGGCATCGAGCTGCAGAAATATTCCTCATGCCATAAGGAAGAGCTGCAATCGTAAGGTGCACTACCAATCTAGGGCAAGTAGTTTTCGATCAGAAAGACCATGCAGTCAGAGCCACCTCAAGAAACATGTCGCCAGCTCCCCACCCTGTCTCCTCAGGTATTGCTAAACTCCATTAGACGGTCACCACTACTCAAGAAAGACTGTGGGTTACTCATCATGTTCGTGTGTGTGTCTGTCATCATCCATGTCGCCCCTGCCCCATCCCCACTGGCTGCACACACATCTTTCTCCTGCGCTTTGTTCTAGAAATCGAACTAGCTTCTATTGTTCTGTACTCTGTGCATGGTAATTAATTTATTCAATAAGAACCTGCCGAGCCGCTTTTCTCCTAAGTCATTTTTCTTTCTAGATCAGAGCAGATGCAGCTGAGCACTTTCAGACTTCTGGATGAGTTCTCAGGCATGAGTTCGGGTGGGTCCCTTTTCACTCCCTCAGGACTGTGTTGCAGTGAACCATCCCAACCAGCATTATGACGATCGACTTGCCTTCATTCAGGGTATTCAGCTTCATGAATCTCAGGATCACATCTGATTTTTGACAAACACAGTCTAGTCTATAATTAAGCTTCATTGTAAAACTAAGCTACCTCGTCTTCACCTCCATCAGAGACTTGAGAAGGAGTAAACTTGATTATTTGAGTATGCCGGGAGAGTAGGTTAGCAGCTTTCCAAATGAAAAGTTGAAA
The DNA here is from genome assembly GCF_964271855.1 of Acomys minous. Lineage (NCBI taxonomy): Eukaryota > Metazoa > Chordata > Mammalia > Rodentia > Muridae > Acomys > Acomys minous. The sequence continues at coordinate 70,489,165 of NC_140501.1, forward strand.
GAGACAGTTTTCTACCTGAATTGTCACTCAAAACTGTCTATAACATTGGAGCATCTTCTTCAGCCTTCTGGCCCAATATATCTGTCAGACATATTTGTGAGGCAGGAACTATTTAGGACTTGCTTACCCTGTCTTGGCAGAGTTTTGCTGTCAACTCTGGCTGCATCCAAGTTTTACCCCCCACCCCCTGTTTTTAGGCAGAATTGTGTTTGTGGTAGAAACGAGGACCTTTTGCCTAGTGGCTTGTTTGCCACATTTGAAGCATAAGGAGGTTCTTTGATGCTCGTCATCTTCTTTGAGGTAGGCTGGGTGTTGCCAGGAATTAGTCTGTCTCATTGTTGATGAATCTTTAAAGTAATATAAAAAATTTAAATGCCATATTCTGCATGTCTCTGAGGTTTTTGAAGACCTTGTCTTTCTATAGAGTCATATCTATCTGCTATACCTAAGATGTATATTCTTGTGACAAAAGTAGACTAGTAATTGATGTGACCATGATTTAGTCTACTAACATTTAATTTGTATAACTTGTTTCTCCTAAACAGCTTGATAGCACTTTCAAAGCATTGAAAGTGATATATATATATATATATATATATATATATATATATATATATATATATATATATATATATTGAAGAGTAGTCTTACATTTTAATTCTATACCACTGTATCTGGAACTTATTTTGCATCTATATACAAAATTCTATATTAGTGAATTAAAAATATCTTGTGAGTGACAGTTGAAGCATTAAGTTGAAGAGTAGATTCACTAGTCTACTTTTTGTTCTATCTTCCATGTCCATTTATATACCCCCCCCCTTTTCTTTTCAACCACTTTCTCCAAACAGGATGCCAATGTCCAGTATGCTGTGAGGAATGCATCTTGTCAGATCTGAGCCAATGTCAGTGTCTGGTTCTTTTGTTCTGAAAGCATATAATTTCTCACAAGCACAATACAGTCCTAAAATTATGAGTGTATAAAAGGTGTGATGCATGGAACAATTAAGGCTGGATTTCTGCTTTTTGTATGAGCAGGAAAAGAAGACATCTGTAAATCTTCATTCATGCCATATGAAGAATGGCATCTAATAGTAATTCATAGGGCATTCTTTAAGTAAACAGGAATCATTGTCCAAGCCTAGACATTCAACATTTCATCCATTCTCAGAGCTAGTCCCATATGGTAGAATTAGCAATATAAGTTACCTGCTTGTTCTGTAATTTAAATTCTTCACATCCCAATTGTAGCCCCCTCCCTCATTCCCTCCTGATCCTTGCTCCTTCCCAGCATGTGATGTCACCTGAGTTTTTGATCCTAGCCATTAGGATAGGTGTAAGATGGAATCTCAGAGTTGTTTTGAGTTGCATTTCCCTGATAATTAGAGATGTTGAGTATTTCTTTAAGTGTTTCTTGGCCATTTGATATTCCTCTATAGAGAATTCTCTGTTTAGTTCTGTACCCCATTTTTTAATTGGATTATTTTGTTTGGTGGTGTTTAATTTCTTCAGTTCTTTATATATTTTGGATATTAGTTCTTTGTCTGATGCTGAGTTGGTGAAGATCTTTTCCCAGTCTGTAGGCTGTCATTTTGTTCTGTTGACAGTGTCCTTTGCCTTACAGAAGGTTTTCAGTTTCATAAGGTCCCATTAATTGATGGTTGATCTTAGGACCTGAGCTGTTAGTGCTCTGTTCAGGAAGTTGTATCCTATGCCAATGAGTCCCAAGTTTCTCCCTACCTTTTCTTCTAACAGATTTGGTGTCTCTGTTTTTATGTTGAGGTCTTTAATCCTTTTGGACTTCAGGGTAATAGATATGGATCTATTTTAATTTTTCTACATGTAGCCATTCAGTTAGACCAGCACCATTTGTTGAAGATACTATCATTTTTCCATTATATGGATTTTGCTTCTTTGTCAAAAATCAAGTGTCCATAGGTATGTGGATTTATTTCTGGGCCTTTGATTCAATTCCATTGATCAACCAGCCTATTTTTATGGCAGTATCATGCTGTTTTTTAAAAATTACTATTGCTCTATAGTATAGCTTGAGATTCGGCATGGAGATTCCTCCAGAAGATCTTTTATTGTACAGGACCATTTTGAGCTATTCTGGGTTTTCTGTTTTTCCATATGAAGTTGAAAACTGATCTTTCAGGATCGGTAAAGAATTGTGTGGGTATTTTGATGAGAATTGCATCGAATCTGTAGGTTGCTTTTGGTAAGATGTCCATTTTTACCATGTTGATTCTCCTGATCCATGAGCATGGAATATCTTTCCATCTTCTGAAATCTTCAAATTCTTTCTTCAGAGATTTGAAGTTTTTTTAAAAAATAAAAATCTTTCACTTTCTTGTTTAGAGTTATACCAAGATACTTTATATTATTTGTGGCTATTGTGAAGGGTGTTGTTTCCCTAACTTCTTTCTCAGCCTCTTTGTCACTTGTATACAGGATGGCTATTGATTTTTTAAAATTGATTTTGTATCTAGCCACTTTGCTGAAGATGTTTATCAGCTGTAGGAGTTCCTTGATAGAATTTTTGGGGTCACTTATGTAAATTATCATATCATCTGCAAATAGTGATAATTTAACTCCTTTTTTGATTTATGTCCTCTTTATCTCCTTTACTTGTCTTATTGCTCTAGCTAGGACTTCAAGTATTATATTGAAGAGATACAAGGAGAGAGTGGACAGCCATGTCTTGTCCATGATTTCAGTGGAATTGTTTTAAGTTTCTCTCCGTTTAGCTTGATGTTGGCTATTGACTTGTTGTATGTTGCCTTTATTATGTTTAGGTATGTACCTTGTATCCCTGCTCTCTCCAGGACTTTTAACATGAATGGGTGTTGGATTTTGTCCAATGCTTTTTCAGCATCTAAGGAGATGATCATGTGATTTTTTCCTTTCATTTTGTTGATATGATGAGTTCCATTGATGGATTTCCATATATTAAACCACCCTTGCATGTCTGGGAAGAAGCCTACTTGGTCATGGTGAATGATAGTTTTGATGTATTCTTGAATTTGGTTTGCGAGTATTTTATTGAGGATTTTTGCATCAATGTCCATAAGAGAAATTGGTCTGAAATTCTCTTTCTTTGTTGAGTCCTTCTGTGGTTTAGGTATCAAGTTGACTGTGGCTTCATAAAATGAATTTGGTAATGTCCCTTCTGTTTCTATTTTACCGAATAGTTTGAAGAGAATTGGTGTTAGCTCTTCTCTGAAGGTTTGGTAGAATTCAGTGCTGAATCCATCTAGTCCTGGGCATTTTTGTGTTGGGAGACTTTTGATGACTGCCTCTATTTCCTCAGGTGTGATAGGACTATCCAATTTGTTTATTTGATCTTGATTAAATTTTTGTAGTTGGTAGCTATCAAGAAAAATTTCCATTTGTTTTAGGTTTTTGAATTTTGTGGCATATAGGCTTTTGAAGTAAGACTTGATGATTCTTTGGATTTCCTAAGTGTCTGTTGTTATCTCACCCTTTTCATTTCTGATTTTTTGATTTGAATACCCTCCCTCTGCCTTTTAGTTAGTTTGGCTAAAGGTTTGTCAGTCTTGTTGATTTTCTTAAAGAACCAGCTCTTGGTTTCATTGATTCTTTGAAGTGTTTTCTTTGTTTCCAATTTATTGATTTTTAACCCTGAGTTTGATGATTTTCAGCCATCTACTCCTCTTGGGTGTATCTGCTTTCTTTTGTTCTAGAAATTTCAGGTGTGCTATTAAGTTGCTAGTATGGCATCTCTCCAGTTTCTTTATAAAGGCACTTAGTGCTATGAACTTTCCTCTTATCACTGCTTTCATTGTATCTCATAGGTTTGGGTATGTTATGCCTTCTGTTTCATTGAATTCTAGCAAGTTTTTAATTTTTCTTTTTATTTAGTCCCTTACCCAGATGTCATTGAGTAGGGAGTTGTTCAGTTTCCATGAGTTTGTAGGCTTTTGGCTGTTTCTTTGGTTGTTGAGCTCCATTTTAATCCATGGTGGTCTGAAAAGATGCAAGAGATTATTTTGATTTTCTTGTATTTGTTGAGGTTTGCTTTGTGGCCAAGTATGTGGTCAATTTTGGAGAAGGTTCTATGAGGTGCTAAAAAGAAGGTGTAATCTTTTGTGTTTGTGTGAAATGTTCTGAAGATATCAATTAAGTTCATTTGTTTCATGATGTCTATTAGTTTCCTTGTCTCTCCATTTAGTTTCTGTCTTGATGACCTGTCTATTGGTGAGAGTGGGGTATTGAAGTTTCCCACTATTAATGTGTAGTGTTCAATGTGTGGCTTAAGTTTTAGTAATGTTTCTTTTACAAATGTGAGTGCTCCTGCATTTGGGGTATAGATACTCAGAATTTAGAAATCATCTTGGTGTGTTTTTCCTTTGATGAGGATGTAGTGACCTTCTCCATCTCTTTTGATTAGTTTTGGTTGAAAGTCTATTTTGTCAGATACTAGAATGTCTACTCCAGCTTGTTTCTTAGGTCTGTTTACTTGGAATACAGTTTTCCAACCTTTTACTCTGAGGTAATGTTTATCTTTATTGTCGAGGTGTGTTTCTTGTATGCAGCAGAATGATGGAGCCTGTTTTCGCATCCATTATGTCAGCCTGTGTCTTTTTACTGGGAAGTTGAGGCCATTGATGTTAAGAGATATTAATCACCAGTGTTTGTTAGTTCCTTTTGTTTTGATGTTGGTGGTGGTAGACTGTGTGTGTTTCTGTGTTTTGGATTTGTGGATGTGGAATTATTTACCTTCTTTTGTCTTCCTGGGTGCAGTTAGCCTTCTTGGATTGGTGTTTTCCTTCTAGTACCTTCTGTAAGGCTAGATTTGTGGTTATATACTGATTAAACTTGGATTTGTCATGGAATATCTTATTTTCTCCAATCTATGGTGATTGAAAGTTTTGTTGGGTATAGTAGTCTGGGTCCAGGCCAGCTTTCATAGTTTCTGCTGAGAAGTCACGTATAATTCTGATGAGTTTCCCTTTATATGTGACTTGACCTTTTTCTCTTGCAGCTTTTAATATTATTTCTTTGTTCTGTACATTTAATGTTTTGATTATTATATGGCAGGAGGATTTTCTTTTCTAGTCGAATCTATTTAGAGTTCTGTAGGCTTCTTGTATGCTAATGGGCATTTCTTTCTTTAGGTTGGGAAAGTTTTCTTCTATGATTTTGTTGAAAAATTTTTCTGGGCCTGGAGCTTGGAGTCTTCACCTTCTTTTACTCCTATTATTCTTGGATTTGGCCTTTTTATAATGTCCCAGATTTCTTGGGTGTTTTGTGTCAGGAACTTTTTAGTTTTAACATTTTCTTTAACTGATGTATTGATAACTTCAACCGTATCATCCACACTTGAGATTCTCACTTCCATTTCTTGTATTCAGTTGGTGTGGCTTGTGTCCATAGCTCCTGTTCTCTTCCCTATGTTTTCCAACTCTAAGACTGCCTCAGCTTGTGCTTTCTTTGTTGCTTCTAATTCCCTCTTTAGGTCTTGAATAGTCTTCTTTCTTTCTTTCTCCCATTTGATTGAATTTTTCTGTAATTCTTTATAGGATTTATTCAATTCCTTCATCTCTTTGATCTCTTTGGATGTATTTTCCTGTAGTTTTTTTTTTATAGGACTTATTCAGTTCCTGCATCTGATTGAGTGTATTTTCCTGTGTTTCTTTGAGTGATTTATTTTCCTATTTCAAAGCTTCTATCACTTTCATCACCTCAGATTTAAAGTCTTCTTTTTGCATTTTGTGGGTGTTCATATCTCCAGGGCTTGCTGTGTTAGGATCATTAGTTTCTTGTGTTGTTATATGGTTTTCAGTTTTGTTGCTTGTCTTCTTGCACTGTCCTCTAGTCATCTGGTTGTCTCTGGTATTATCAGGCATGGGGTTCCTCCAATGAGGTCGCTATCTGTGTCCCAGGTTGGCCAGGAAGATTGAGAGCAAGTAAAGAGAACTCCAAGCCAAAGGTTGTTTGCTAGGGCTCCCCAGAGGCCTCCTTAGGATGTTGGACAGTGGGTATTAGAGCCTGTACCCAGCTCAGCTCAGCTCAGCTCAGCTGGGTTTCCTGACTGTATTCCAGTTGGGTTGGGCAGGGGAGGATTGAGCTGATATACTTCTAAGCCCAAAGTTACTGAGGAACCCTATAGTCCTTTTCAAGATGGCAGAGCTCTGTCTATCTGCTATGTTACAGATGGTTCTCTGTGCCCTGTTTGAGTAAGGCCAACAGAGAGAGATTAGAGCTCCAAGCTTCTCAGGAAACAGCAGAGAATGTGGGCTGCAGCTTGCACAAATCTCTGGTCTGTGAACCAGGTGGATCTGGCCAATAGGCTGTAGGTGGTGGGGTGAGATCAGGGCCCAGACACTGCTAGCAGGATTGCAGTTATTGAATACTGTGGCCCAAGCTGGTTTCTGTTCAGTGGGCTTGCCTTGTGTCTTAGCTATATCTCAGTGGCATGCTTCAGGTGGGTCTGCATATACAGACTGAGACTTGAAGTTGCTCGTATGATGGCGGTTAATGCGGACTGTGGCTGGAGCCTGGATTCAGCTCTGCCAGCCACAAGGTTTGTTCCCAGCTAGTAGGCAGTTGGGAGTGTTGCAAGAGATTAGATCTCCAAGCTGCTCATAAGTTCCACAGGCCCTCTTGGGATGGCAGGGGTGTATTTGTCTGTTCTGAGACCTAGCTAGTCTAGGCTAGCAAGCAGCTGGGAGTCTGAGATAGCTCAGGGCTCAGAGGTATTTGGGTGCCCCGTCCTCTTTCCTAGGAGGCAGCTAATGTGGAGCTAATGTGGATTGTGTCCTGTGCCAGGACTAAGCTCTGCCTGTTCGCTCCCTATCCTGGATCCAGAAACAGAGGACGGGAGCTGGATGGGGGGGCGGTGGAGGAGGACTGGGGTTGGGGGCCTGGGGACCTGGGGGGTGGGAGTGAGAGTCTGGAGCTGCAACTATATCCCACGGTTTTCCTGCCCGGGGCCCCACAAACAGTAGCTTGTGCTGCAGGGATTTCCCACAGTTCTTCTCAAGATGGCTGCTAATGTGGGCTGTCCCCAGGGATTTTTCCGTGGGTTAGCTGAGTGGCCAGGGGTCGGACCCACCCGTGCCCCACACAATTTGGATCCCTCTCACCTGAGAATCAGAAGCACTGGTGTTTTGTAGTTCTCAGTTTGGTCTTTAGGTTACTGTGCAGTCCTGTATTTCCTGCTAATCGGTGTGCAATCGGTGCCGCCATCTTGGAAAATCATAAAATCATGTTTTAAAAAGTCCCTTAATAATCCAACCCTGTGGGGCTGGAGAGATGGCTCAGCAGTTAAGAGCACTGGCTGTTCTTCCAGAGGAGCTGATTCAATTCCCAGCACCCACGTGGCAGCTCACATCTGTCTGTAGCTCCAATTCTAGGGGATCTGGCATCGTCAGACATACATGCAGGCAAAACACAAAACTAAAATAAAAAAAAAAAAGAATCCAACTCTGTTTCATACTAAATGATCCTGAACTTCCTGTCTGAAGCAAAGTAGAAAATCTTTGCTTTACTGAGTCTTAGAATAGAGCTCCTTAGACTGCTGCAGGAAACAGCATGGGTCTCAGTCCTCGGGCTACAGCTTATTGCTCCTGACAATATGGGTGCCTTCAGACATGTAGACCCAGATACCAAAGAAAAATGAGTTTATGGGCAATCAAGCAGAAGTACAATAGGAGGAAAAGGATATAATCTAACGATAGCCAACAGGGTGCAACTGTGGTGTTTGACAATGCCTGTTTGTTTAGGTTCCCCTCGGTCTGTCTGAGTGGCATTTAAGGAAGGGAAATGGTCACAAGAAGACAGTCAAAGGAAGAAGCAAGAGATGGGATAAGCCTCTGAGATTTTATGGTTTGCTTCAAGGATAGACAGATGTAGTTCCTGCCTCCAGTTCCTGTCCTGTCTTCCCATGATGATGAATTGTGATGTGGAGGTGTGAGCCAGATAAGCACTTTCTTTCTCAAGTTGATTTTGGCCAGTGTTTATCACAGCAAAAGAAAGAAAATAACTAGAACAGTATCAGTATGACATTCTCAAAGGTAGAATAGCAACACTATTACAAATGGATTATTTCATATTTTGTTACCCTTAAATTAAATAGGTAAACAAACAAACAAACAAACAACTGCGTACTAAATATTGAATTCCCACAAAACTCCAGAACAAATGCTTGGAATACTCCACTTAGTGCTTTTAGATTTCAAAAGAATGTTTGAAACAAAAATCCTTCCACTGTGCAGTGTGTGCCCAGCTATTCACTGTCTATGTTGGCAAGGCTGTCAACTAAAAACCCTGAGTTTGTTTGTTGTTTGGATTCTCTATATATTCTGATTTGCAAAAAAGGACATTCAGAACTTTTGCCCCTGTTCCAAGTGAGTGTCTTGGGACTTAGCAGCTGTGTAAACACACACAGTCCAAGGAACTGACACCAGGGATTAATGACAAATACTGAACACACATTTCTAATCTTATTAAAAGAAAGGCATGTGAGCCCACAGAGAGGGTTAGGATGACAGGATACCTGCTGGGAACACTGGGACTCTACTTGACAAAACGAGGAGCATGAGCTCCACTGCATAAGCACACGTCTTCAGGTCAGTATGTGGTTGGGAAAAAGCCCACATTACCAGTCCACAGGAAGGAAAGAAAAATTATGGCTCCACTGTTGCCTTATGTAGAAATGGACAATTCGTAGCCCATTTAGCCAGTCCCACTGCCAGATGTCTTTCAGTATTGCCAAGAAATACTGAAGAGCTACAGTAGCCAAGGGCATTCATTTGAATACATTCAATCCAGCTGCTGTCCTGGGAAAACTTTCTCACCACACATTTTACACTCTTTGAAACAGCTTGTGAAGATGTTTGGACAGAGGAGTATACTGTGAGACACACTACAGCTTTCATGACGATATGTTTTCTATACGTTGTTCTGTTTTGTTAATTTTTTTGTTTGTATATATATATTTTTTGTTTTTGGGGGGAGGGAGGTTGCAAGGGTGGAGGGCAGATACAAGGAAACTGAACGATGAGTGGGACTGGTGTACATGATGTAAAGCTCACAAAAAAATCAATAAAAAGTAACAAGTAAACAAATCACCACCACCCCACTCCCCCTACCCCCCACCAACACCAACAACACCAACAAAACACTTTTGCTTAAGCCCTCACTTTACCCTTAGAAGCTTATTGCTTTTAGCTGTCATCTCTCAGTGTAAATGTCTTGATGCAGAGCTGTATCCTACCCTCCTTTCTGTGCAATCTGTAAAAACCTTGCAACAATCTTGTTGCACTATTGGTGCTTCTTCTGAGAAATGACCACCCTCTACATGCTCCATTTAACAGGAGGACCTGTCATATAATAATACTCTTTGCCGATCATCCATTCGCAAATTGCCAAAAACTGAACAAAATGATAATGAGCCACATTGGCATGATGGGAAGAAGTGATAAACCTGTTTTGGAGAAAGACAGTTATATAGGAAATTCAGAATTTCATTGCGTTGGAATTTTACTTAGCATTGCCTGTCTGTAAGACAGGCAGAAATGATGGTAAATTAGGCTTGGGAGATAGCTCAGTGCTTAAGAGCAGTTACCATTGTGTACAGGACCCAGGCTTGGTTCCTAGCACTGACATAGCCTCTGAAAGAACAGTCAGTATTCTTGGCTGCTCAATCATTTAGTGTGTGTCTTCTACCTGCGCCCCTATCCCTCACCCCTACCCCCATGATGGGATATGCCTATTAATCCTGAAATTTGCTGGAAAAAACCCTTTCCAGCATTTGTGGCTAAATTTAAAGCAAGCTTTTTTAAATACGAAATACTGACCAGGAATTTCCCAGCTAAGAATGGCCTTAAGCCACATGCTACAGGGGTTTATAAGGACAAACCTATAGGCCACTGTATCTTCCATGAGGTGTTGCTGTTTTCCAAGAACTACAATTCCTAGCATTCCAGGAAGTTACCTGATCCCCTTTCAGGTGGGGGCTTACAGGCTAATTTTGGGCATTACAAAGCCAATTCCTAAATTCTCTTTGATCACAACCATGGCATCAATCTCAGTGCTAGTGAGCCTGACAGGGAAGAATTCACACTATGGCACGGGCAGTGTGCAAGCAATCAAAGTTTTATTAGCAAGTGAGGAGAGAAAGCAGAAAGTATGCCTTCCAGAGTAGACAGAGGACCCACATGCCTACCTCTATCACCTGGTCATACAAGGTTTGGTCTATCATTTTTTCTGTCTCTTCCCAACCTAATGTAGATCCACGAGCAGGCCAGAACCTGCTGACAACAGTGATTTTCATTGTCTTCCTTCTTTTCTTCTGAATTTTTTCCCCACATCAAGCTGCAAACTCTGTTTTGTTTTCCCCAGTGTTCCTGGCCTTGTGCAACACTGGTTGGAGGGTTCTCAAATCTTCTTACTGTTGGATTTCACTCTTCATTTGTGCCATCTCCATTCTTACAGTATTAAGCATTATGATACAGGTAACTGGCCATTGTCCAATTATTTCATAGATATTTCAGTCCACCACAGGGGAGATGATGTCTCCTCTTCTCTACAATTTCTTACACATGAGAAGTGCATTTTATTTTGGCCATGTGGTTGGTTTTTGGAGGACTTGCATGGATAGTACACAGCTACTTAGTGTCTAGACGCTAGCACTGGTTCAGACAAACATTTATGTGTCCAAAGCTGTCCAGGTAGAGGCTATCTTCTCCCACTCTTCACATGTCACAGCAGCAAGAGTCCCTAAACCTATGTTTCAAATCACTAAACATGAGAAAACAACAACAACAACAACAAAAACAAAACAGGTCCTCGAACACAACTGATACCAGAACCTAAGCAAGGTCAGGCCTGGTTAGCACTTGAATGGGAGAAAACAGATGGTTTAGGAAGACTGGAACTCATTGCATCAAGTTCCCACAGTAGTGTACTTAAGTGGAAGTCTATTTATATCAAGGTTTGTTTTTGTAGTTTACAACAACTATACAACAATTGCATTGAAGTGTGCCTTTGTGTTTGTCTGCAGGGAGATTATCTCACTCAAGCCTTTTGAAGTTACTAAACAGCCCAAGAGGATAGAGCCATTTTACAAAGTTAAAAAAGCCTTCTTTTTCATACCTGAAGATGCCAACTGGACTGATGATACTCTAAGGAGACACTGTGCCCTCCCTTTACCTATTAGGCTATCGAAGCAATGGTCCCCAACATGATGGGATTTCTCCAGGAACATTGTGCTGGGAGAGGGAAAAGCCTGAAGCCTAGAGCTGGCTACAGGGGGAAACTGTTTCTCAGGAAGCAGTTTCACACGTTTGTTAGATCATTCTGTGGGATAGACTGGAGCCAAGACAGAGATGGGTCAATGATGAGCCAGACCACAGCTCAGCCAGAACTACTGATTGACACTACCTCTCTCTATGTAGACCTAAACCTCACGTGTACAAGCTGACTTAGGGGGAGGAGGAGTCACTAATCTCTTGTTCCTCTTTGCAATTGTGGCCACACAGACATAAACTTTTCTCTGATTTTTCACTATTATTTTTCTCTTTGATTGGCCTATTGAGAACAAATGCCTGGGCTCTAGCTTATTAGAACTTCCAAAGCCTGACTTCTAACCCCAACAACTCTGATTACAGTTTTGACTACTTCATGATCCAGGAGCAAATTCGAGATCAAAGGAGGTGAGAACTACAAATCTATTCTGCTTTCAGGCTCTCCATTATATTATATTAATCTCTAGTTGTACTTGGTGGCACAACTGCTGCAAAATACTCAGGCATAAGTTACTAACACACATTAAGATAGATGTAATATAGATAGAAAATGATATAAATGTGTATTTATATAAAAATGGAGAGTACAGAAAGCCAATATTCCCTGTTAATGGATAGCTTGTGTTGTATACAGAAATACAGCATGAAGGATATTTTTTATTCAAGTAACTATTGTAATTATAACATATTTGTGAGCATTACTTTTTTTCAGCTCCAAGAGTAGTATAAAATCTCATAATAGAAATGAAAAAAAATACATATGGCTAACTGTACATTTCTTGTTGAATCATAAGGAAGTCAATGATAGAATGTGAGATTTTAAAATAGGTCATAAATATTTCAGATGAAGCCAAGATGAAATTGAAATCTTTTTAACTGCTTCTTTTACTGGACCCCTTTCCTGGTTCTTTTAGTGAAAACTGATATTTTTTGGGCAAAGTATTGAATCATTTTACTCCCTGTATATCTAAAAGCAACTTGCATTTTACTGTTTTGGTTTTGCCCCAAGTTTCATTATAAGCAAAAAGTTTAACATACAACTGCTTTGTTGAGTTGCCGTTGTTGTCAATTTTAGTTTTTTCAGTCTTAAGTTTTTTTCAGGCTAAAAATTAGACACTAAAGAAAGTGAAGTATATTCACATATGCAGTCTAGCTGGTGTTGGTATTAAAACACTGGGAAGGGTGGACTGGAGAGATGACCTGGGTCAATACTTAGAGAGTACTTGCTGCTCTCACAGAAGAAAGGGTGCCATTTCCCGCACTTAGACGTAATCTTTCATAGTTGCCTTTAACTCCTGCTCCATAGGTTCCAATGCTCTCCCACACCCTCTGTAGGTACTGTACACACACACACACACACACACACACACACACACACTATATATATATATATATATATATATATATATATATATATATATACACTCATATATATAAGCAAACTAAAAAGAAACAAACAAAACCATATGGAAGGACATCACTTTAAGTCTAAAGTTCTATAATCCAGTCCTGACTTTACCAAGGGCTGGGACTGTGATTCTCACCAAGGCTCATAGCTTTCTGATTCCCTAGGTGCTTATCTATGAAGTGAGAAGATAGTGAGAAAAGATTTTGTGTAATTCAAATGCTGGTTTCTGGACATCCTCTCCCCAATTGTCTCCTGATATGCCAACAAGGCAGCTTACAGCCAATTGGTGAGCAGGGGAGAGAATGGGACTGGACTTTCAGCCATGTATTGTTGGGGGAGTTAGAAGAGGAAGTAGGGGACTGAGGAAGGGCAGATGCCCAGGGTGGACCAGGAAAGTGTGTGTGTGTGTGTGTGTGAGAGAGAGAGAGAGAGAGAGAGAGAGAGATGGAGTGCTCAGCAAGAAAAACCACGAAGTATAAGTATCTCTGGGATGCATGCCTGGAGGAAACCAAATTAGCTTAGAGGGTTAAAAATAGAGTGATAACTGAATAGCTATTGTGTTGTGAAGCTTATTATTAAACAAATATAATAGAGTATCAATTATTTGTGTGATATCCAGGTTAAGAGAAACTGAGAAAGAAAAACAATATAAAAATAACCTTAACAATGAAGTCTAACACTCTTTTCAGCTTTAAAAGCCTTTGAAGTAAAACTAGATAAAGTGCTGTTGATAATAACTAAACATCATTTTGCAAAGATATGGTATGGATTAAGGCAAATCACTTGCAGTGACACACTTGCCCCCTCTGCACTTCTGAGATATAGAATTAGGATCTATACAGTTTCCCTTCAGCTTCTGTGGTGACACAAGTGGTTAAATGCACCAGGCAAAGAAAAACCCATAAAGCAAAACATGATCCTGCAGTGGGCATTTCCCACAAATCACAATCTATCAACCTTCCTCTGTGGAGTGGTGGGTTTTCTCCCAACAGTCATTCCCCACTGCCTCCTTTCAGCCTGTTCTAAATTCCCAAAGTCCTCACTGAGTCAGGAGAAAACAGACATTCTCTTCCAACAGCTCAGATCCATGATGCAATTCTCAGGTGAAAAATTCACAGAAATTACCCAGTAAATCTGGGCTTGACAAACATTTTTACTTTTCTTTGATCATGCATTAGACATTCTCTACAACATTTGGTTTTTCAAGATGGTAGTGAAGAGGTCACTTTGAACTCAGGTAGCTTGGATGATGATAGTGAAGAGGTATAGAAGATTGTTGATTCAGAACTTGGCTGTTCTGGCAAGATATCACATCCAAATATTTTTCTAGGTATGTGTGATCTGGTTGGAATACAGACATGCTTTTAATCAGGAGACAGAGGCAAACAGATCTGAGTTCAAGGCTAGCCTGGTATAGAGCAAGTATCAAGTAAAGAAAAGCTTAGGTTAAGGCACGGTGGTACACACCTTTAATTCTAAACAAAGGTAAAGTTAGTTTGTAGAAGGAAGCACCATGTTTGAAAGTGATGTCTAGTTGAGTGGCAGAAAAGGTGATGAATCAGAGAAGATCTGACAGAATAGGACATGCCCAACTCTCAGGAGAAGAGAGAGGAAAGGGAAGCAACTTAAGAGGCAGTTTTACAGAGAGGGGAGGCGATTTTACCAGGAAAGTAATAGAGAGATGGGTTGCAGAGAGAGAACTCAGGTGAAGATGGAATGACCCTGAAAATGATAAGAAACCAGAAGATTAGAGTATATTGCTGAGTTAGTTTGAGGCCAAGCAGAGTAATTCTGGGCCAAGAGGGAAGCCAGATTAAATTAGTCAGTTGTGAGAAGAGTTTGAGCCAGAACAGTTGAGTTGAACCAGCCGCCTAGAGTTCAGAAAGAACAAGTGAGGGTGAGTTCATTAAGCAGTAAGTCTCAGAGGCTGAAAAGATTCTAGGCCTATGTTAGATTATACAGAAGCTAGAAACTTCAAGGACTAGCCTTGGTTAGCAGAAGGAGGCAGTAAGCTTCCTAGAGAACAACTGAGCCAGGAGAATTCATTACCTTTACAAAGAGGTCACTTTGAATTCATGTAGGTTGGATTTGTTGCCTTTATGTGGTGTGATGGTTTGCATGAGAAATGTCCTACATTGGCTCAGGAATTTGAACACTTGGTAACTGGTTGGTAGCACTTTTTGGGCAAGTGGTGCAGGCTTGTTGGAGAAAGGATGTCACTGGGGATGAGCGCTGAGAGTTCATGGCCTAGTCCCACTTCCAGTTTGCTCTCAGACTCATGTTTGTGCTTAAGGATATGATGTTTCAGTTTCTATGCCTGCTGATTGTCGCTATGTGTCTCTACCATGGTGGACTCTGATTATTTTGGAATTATAAGTCAAAATAATCCCTTTTCCCATAAGTTGCTTTGATTATAGTGTTTCTTTATAGCAACACAAAGGGGATTGATACACATGGATGAGGATGATATGAAGCCAGTGCTTATAGAGTATGGGCATAAATAAGTATGTTTGGGAAAATTCCATTCTCCTTAAATCTCTCTCTCTCTCTCTCTCTGTCTCTTTCTCTCATCTATCTATCTATCTGTCATATGAGTGTTTTCCTGAATGTATAGATGTGTGCCAAACATATGTCTGCATGTATGTATATGTACAGGGTGTGAAATACCCCAGGAGGACAGAAGAGGACATTTAAGTACTTGGAACTGGAGTTAGATAGTTGTAAGCTACCATGTATGTTTTGGGAACCCATCCAGATCTTCTGTAAGAGCAGCAAGCCAACCTGGGCTCTTTTTATCCACAATCTCCTGCCTTCCCTACGCACATTTCAGTAGTTGCCAAAGTACTGTTAAGTTACAAGGTACAAAGTTTGTTGTAACCCCTCCATTGAGACCTACTTTTACTTTGACTCTCTCTTGAAGTGATCTTTTATAGGCTCACTCTCATTTTTCTGAATTCCCATATGTAATAAACATGTCAGGGCTTGTTTCAAAGCCCAGTGTAGAAAGCAGCTGACAGTCCAAAAAGCTGACGTGTGACCAGATGAAAACCTTAGTAGCAAATTCTGACCTAGGAGCAGCCACGACTGCAAGTTGGTGATAAGAGTGACGCAGAAAGCTAGATGTGTGAATTAGAGAGGATAAAGTTAAGTATAAAAACCCTGAGAAGAAGCAGCCAGTTCTCTCGCTGTCACCATGACTACCTGAAATGCTGCCAGCCCCGGACGGAGCAGACAGACATGCTGTCAGATAACAACCCGAGAACTGATTCAAGTCGCAGCGGCGAACCTGTTCGGCAGAACTTCGCGATATCAGGTCGTATACCCTAATGGCATAAGCTCCCAGAACATTGATATTATAAGATGCTAAATGCTACTCCTATTAGAATTAAGATAGTTTTAAGAGTATAATGGAATGGTATTGGTGGTTTGGCCTTGGAGCCTTAGCTGCTGCCCTTTGCTGTAGTTGCCTTTGTATTGCTAATAAACCTCTCTTGCTAATGGGCTGCTAATGGTATTGGTGGCTTGGCCTTGGAGCCTTAGCTGCTGCCCTTTGCTGTAGTTGCCTTTGTATTGCTAATAAACCTCTCTTGTTAATCGTACCACTTGCTCTTGGCCTGCCTCCTTTGTTCCGGATTCTGAGTGTAAACTCTCTGCTCGCGACAGATAACTTAAATGGCAATAATTATATGAACTCTAACTAACAAGGTTAACACAAACCTCACAAGATTATAGAAATCCATGAGCATGTTTAACACATAGAGCACTGGCAGAGGTCTATAGAGCTTTTCTGAAGAAGAGATGTCCAAGCAGAGACTGAAGGATGACTATGATATTGGTGAGATTTTAAAGTAAGAAGGAAAATGAAATGAGAATACAGTGCAAGAGCTGGGTGGGATGTAGGGAACAGTAAGCTGAAACAAGAGGGGTTCAGAAAGAGAATGAGGAGAGAGTGTTAAAAGGCTATCATACATCATACATCATAATTGAGGCCAAAATGTCTGGTTTAGACTAAGATGGTGGCAGAAGAAATAAAGACAGGTAGTTGTCCACGTCTAGGGAAGTCAAGCCAGATGCTTCTGACTTCAACACTTGGTTAGAGCTTTCACTGAGCTGGTGGTCATTTGGAGAAACTGGGCTGTTGGCTCTGTTTCTTAACAATTGCACTTTATTATACAACTCAGCTACCTTACACCAGAGGGAAAAAAGGTTAAAGGGAAAAAAGAGTGAACCTTCCAATATCCATTCCACGGGACGGGTCCCTAGATGTCTCTGGTCTGTGCACTGGTCTGGGCTATTCACTGATCTTTTCCCAATCCATGTGCGCTCAAGCCAGGTCTGCACTTGCTGCTCCTCTCTCCTCTCCGCCTGTCTGTCTCTCACATGCAAAGGGCGGTCTCCACCTCCCATTGAGGGTCATTAGAAACACAATAGTCCAAGTGGAGTCCCTCAGTCCCCTTCCTGAATTCCAGGCCCAGGATGGCTCCACCCAGTCTATCTCAAGGTTAATCTCAGGGAGTATCTGTGGTGTGTCCAAGGGCAAAGCCCGCCAAGACTGCTTTCACTTGTGACAAAGCTTACAATCCTTCCCACATTGGGCTGTACTGGGGTGGGATAAGGGACATGCTTTAGGCTGACTAAGAGTGAGGTAATGTGGACCTGGGGAGATGGTCCTGCAGGTGAGATCATATGCTATGCTGCTCTTGCAGAGAGCCTGACTTCAGTTTCAAATCCAGTTTCCTAGCATCTGTGTCAAGCAGCTCATATTAGCCTATAACTCCAGATCCAGTAAGATCTGATGCATCTGGCTTCCACGGGTACATGCGCTCACGTGCACATACCCAAACACAGACAGAGACACATGGTTGGAAATAATGAAATTTTTCCAATTTCAATTCCAATGAATTTTCCAAAAATACTCTCAAGAATCCAACATTAAGTGCACAACTGGCCTTGGCCTCCATAAAAATTTCTGGACTTTGTAAAATTGATGTTGTTGACTTAACAGCTGTGAATGTCATTGAGGTAGATGAGGTTCCTAAAGTAAGCATATAGAAAAAAATTAAATTTTTCCAAATGAAGAGGAGAGTAGAAGAAGGCAGATAGAATGAAGAGAATGGGGAAGAAAGGTCTGACCAAGCCGCAAGAGGCTCCATTATTTTAAAGTTAGGTAAAGATCACACAAAGCATACTGGATTTAAGTAGGAGGCTGCTGTGTCTTAGAAGTCAAGGAGATAGAAACTATGACAAGAAAGGACATCACACTTTCAACAACAACTAGAAATGTATGTGTGATTGACATGTACCAATCACCATATCATCATCATCATCACCATTATTATAATGCATCAGAGCCAAGGAAGCTAAAAATGTTGCCAACTCATTTCGATTGGTATGATCTGGTGAGTGACAGTCTATCCTGTGGTCTTAGATAAGTCTTTCACTAATAAGCCTTCTTTCAGTCTTAAATGTGTCCTTGTATGAAGACTGATTTGTGTATCACCCTGTGTCGATGGTCAGGGGAAGGTAGCATGGACCCTTTTTTGGCTCTCTTTTCAATAGGGTGGGAGCATGGAGCTTCCAACAAAGTACATTTGAAGACAGACTTCCCAGGGCACAATTTTCAGTTTTACTGTTTGTTGGCTATAGAACTTAAGATGCATTTATTTCGTTTATGTTAGATTTGAAGAACTAACAGGGCTTCAGTTTCAAAACAGGGTGAAGGGACTGTGCAAAGTGCTAACACAGAGTGTTGATCTTGTTCCTTATAATTTTTTCTCTTTACAGTGATGGGCACTGCACTCAGAACTTCTCTGTTGCTGAGCTGATCAGAACCAATCTGGGGAAAGAAAGGGTTTCTTTCAACTTCTACTTACTTCCCCCACACATTCTGTAGTAGAGGGATACCAAGGCAGGCGCCTAGAGGCAACAGCTGAAGCAGAGGCCACAGAAAAACACTATTTACAGGCTTGCTTCCAGACTCACATTCACCTCCCTTCCTTATACCTCCCAGGACCATCTGCCTAGGGGTGGCAACACCCAGACTGGGCTGGACCCTCCTACATTAATCAACAACCAAGCAAATACCCCATACAGTCATGCCTACAGGCCAATATAATGAAGGCATTTTTTTTCAACTGAGTCCTTGCTCCCAAGTGTATCAAGTTGGCAAACTCTCAGGGGGTTGGGGGTGCACAACATGCACTAGACAAATTCCATCAAGATCAGTCTTTTGCAGAATGACAACACACTGTGTAAAATATTGTTCTCCTGCCACCTACCATTGATACGGTTATGTTCTGCTGGCTGCTGTTAACTAGGCACCTTACATACAGTGGGTGAGGAAGATAGCACACATTTATTGCTTAAAGCTCTTAGCTTGTACAGGCAGTTACTGAGATGAGAGATTTTCTAAAATGGCAAAATTGACTCTTCTGTATCAAAATAAATGTCACACTATGAATGCACAATTATAAAGCAGGCAATAATATCCAGCAAAGCTAGAGGCACCTACTACACATCCCAAAGGCCCTGGGGAGGACACAAGAAAGAAGTCTGGGAGGGCCAGAAGGACTGGCTTGTGTGTTATGCAGAGATGGGCAAATGCATCCTACAACTTGCCATGTTGCAAGTGTTTCTCAGGCCATTAGACTGACGGATCGATGCCCAGAGGCTCATCTCTCCACAGCCTTGCCTTTTAAAAGCTCAGTTCCCCTCAAATGCCCTTGAAGTCAAATTGGACCAATCATCAACATTAGCTCCAATATCTCCAATGGCTCCTAGGTCACCAACACCAACTCAGTTTTGTGAGTAGAAGTGGGTGCAGGGGTTCAAATTGGTGGAGTCCCCCAACATTTACCAAGATAGCACACTATTTGTTTCAGTCCCTGCCTCTCACACTGAGAAGGCACAGTCTTTAGCATGACTGAAAGTGTCTAGTCACACACCAGCTGATGATGCTTGACTTTCATCAGAGAGGGCACTTCAAGCACAGCCCCGCCACAGAGTCCCCCTCTTCAAATCAAGGTGGATTGATAACAAGATCACCTTGGCCCAGCAGCATGCCTTTCATCTGAACAAGGCTGAAGGTGCATCAGTAAAGGAGCCAGCTTTCTCTTGTGGCAGTGGTGAACTGTACCAGCAAAGCCCAGGCCAGAAGGACGAGGCTAGCAGCATTTGGGGGTGGACTAGACAGAGAGAAGCCAGGAAGTCAGTTAGTTAGATTCTTCATGCTTGGGGCCAAGGGCTGACATCAAGGGCAGAGTCTCTCTCTCGAACCTTCTTTGTCCCGCCAAGCAGGCAAGGCCTCTTGGAAATTATTGACACCATCATACTTTCTTTTGAGAACAATACGTCCACTCTTCCACATAAGGATATTTGATCTGTGGTCTAGGAAGAGTTGACATGGACCCATGGCTAATTTGAAATGTGCACTTTAGGCTTTAGAAATTTGTATAAGAGATTCATTTTTACACTATAATACACACTGAGAGAAGGATACTCTGTCATTGTTTTCTCCCAACTTCCCTTTAGGTGGGTCTTGAGGCACTGTTACATAAGGGTACCCCAGGAGTGGACTGTAAATTAAAAGCTATGAGAAGATTGTGCTATACTTGACAAATGGTGGAGTCTCCTCTGTGGAAGTACCTACGTCTCTTTTTATTTTCATTGCTCTTATTATATTTAGAGGTTTTCAATTTTTCAGATGATTTCTTCCCACGTTCACCCAACCTCCCCATAATCAGGAACTGAGTTCCCAGGTTTCACTGCAGTAGCCCAGAAGTTAAAGGCTCCCTGGAGCATGGTCTGAGGGTGTGTTGTACAGGTCTGTGTGCCAACCCCACTCATAGTCACCTCCAGCTGAGGCATTACAACTTGATATAGGTTGTGACAAATACATAGAACTAAACTGTTTTGATCTTTCAAGAACATTAATTCTTTTTTAAGTATTTTGACAAGAGATTTTTAAGGGTTTGTCATTTGTTGTTTTTTTGTTTTGTTTTGTTTTTGCTAGCACACTCAATAGACTTACTTATCTTTTTATTTTAAGCTTTTTTTTTCTGAGACAGGGTTTTTCTCTGTAGCCCTGGATGTTCTGTAACTCATTCTGTAGACCAGTCTGGCCTTGAACTTAGAGATCTGCTGTCTCTGCCTCCCAGGTGCTGTGATTAAAGGCATGTGCCGCCACACATGCCCAGCTTAAATTTTTTATGTAATATATTTTGAACATATCCATTCCCCTCTTTCAATGTCTCCCAGATCCTCCCCACCTCCCTACCTACCAACAGGCCCTGGGGTGTGGTTAATATCTCCACTGTCACCCCATTAGAGAAACTGATTTTCCCTTTTCCAGAAGTCATCTATTGCAAATGACTTCTTGGTTAGGGCTAGGAATCTGTGTCCATTTACTTCTCCTCATTGCTGGGATTTTGTCTAGTTTGAACCTGTGCTGATCTTGTGGATGCTACCACAGTCTCTGTGGGTTCAAATGTGCCTAGAGATCTTGATGAGATCTGGCATCTCACAGAATATTTTAATCAAACCATTAATAAAACTGGGAAGATGACCACCACCACGTCATCTTTGCTTTGCATTGATTCACTTTCAGAATCCCAGCCCCTAAGGGAATCTGATACCTATACAATAACTAATAAAGTCACATTGTCTGTGTAGAGTAGAAGATATGTTCTTCACCAAAATCAAATGTCAACAAGATTATGTTAATTATTTAGCACAACACACACTTTAACTTCTGTATAGAAGCCTCTTACAGTTGGAGGTTCCAGGCAAAGGAAAACACATTTTTACTAGAAAACCTAGTAAGAAAAAAGCTGCTGTTTGGGCTAGAGATCTGGCTCAGTCAATAAGAGCATTTACTACTCCAGAGGACCAGAGTTCAGTTCCCAGAACCCACATGAAGTGTCTCACAGCTGCCTATAACTCCAGCCCAGGGCATGTGGCCTTCTCACTTACACACACCTATGCCCTACACTCATACAGACACAAATAAATAAATTAAAAATGTTAAAAATGAAAAAGAAACTGTTTTCAACCCACATTGTTTATGATATTTCCTTATGGCAACCCACAAAGATCATGGTCATCTCTTGCCCCTTAAAAAGAAAGTGGTACAGATGGAATCCATACAGACTGCCATTGTAGAAGTAAGAGATCCAAAATTTCAGATTGTGATCTATGCCAAAGTTATGTTTTGGATAAGAACTGATAGTTAATGGTCATGATGGAGACCAAACAGGCATGCAACTCAAGGAAGACGCCGTGAGAGACGCCTCCCTTTCACTATGGAATGCAGTGTAGAAGCTTTAAAGCTAGAGTTCCTTGCTTGTCTCCTATGCTTTACTTGAACTGATCCACATGTTGCCATCAGTCAGAGCCTGGCTTCTGCAGGCAATTGACATGACGGGAGAACTCATTTGCCAAGACTGAGGGCTAAGGGTTCTTGGACTTGATGAGGGTTATAAAGGGTTCTCCGCTAAGTGAAGAAGGCATTTTTAGTGATATGGAAATCCAAGGGAGTGTCTAACAAAAAGCAGAAGGATGTTATTGGCCATGGTGTTGCCAGCTGGCTCTGTCTGACGGGGTACAGAGTTGGGAGTCTAGTGGGGCTGTCTGCTCTTGTGCGGATGGTTAAGGGCCAGAACCTCAACAATGATCAGGAAAAGAACTCAAGTGAGTCTCAGACAGGTGAACATCCCCTGGAAGTCTTTCATATTGCCTTTCTTTAGAGGGCAGAGTAGCATTTTCTTCACATTGATATGAAATGGCACATTTGTCATCAGACATTTCTGGCTGCCCACCAAGTTTGTGACTGGCACTTGAGTAGTATATACCCTTCATAACTTAAACTCTGTATTTTTAAGCAATCATGTGACAACATAACTGGAATAAAAAATGGTTTTTAAAAAGTTGTTCTGAAAATGTGCCCAGTCAAAGCATGCTGCTGAAATGGTCATTTCTCCTGAAAGACCATGAATAATTCAGGATGATTTCTCTTCATCTTTATAGTCTATCTTAGCACTATGGGCATGCACTATAAGGTCTGCATGAAAGCTGAAATAATGGAACAAACCCTTTTATTACAACCTGAAGTCAAAATACATCGAAGCACACAGCTTACCTAGGGCTTTCCACAGCATCACTCCCAGTAGAACCCAGATGCTCAAGATTTGCTACTTGTTATCCCTATAAGCTTTTCTGGAACTCAGAAGCATTTTTTTCCAGTTGATTGTTGAGACAGAGAACCACTAATTTGTTATCTTGATCTTGACAACCCAAATCATCACTGAGAACAATGTTTAATGAACAATGTGCTTGGTGGTACATTATCCCCAAAATAAAGCACAAGGTTGTTGTATTTATGCTAAAGTAGCCACCACTTGGCCACCTAGGCCATCTGCAGATTTGATGTGAAAGTGTTAAACCTGTACCAAAGATGCCATGGCATGGGTTTGTATATGTCAGTGTTTATAATCCCATCATCCTTCCAATAGGAAAGGCTAAGCCGAAGAAAGGAGAAAAAAAACACCTCCTCCTTATGTGAAATGTTGTCAGAAAGCCATGCTGAAGAATATCAGCATAAGAATGTGCTAGAGGAAGGAACAAGCCAGTAGGAAGACCATTTCCTTATCTGCAGAGCTGATTCAGTGGTCAAGTTAGTTAGCAGCTAAACTCTTCTCTGGGGTAATGGACTGACGTGTCTGGGGAGTAGCTGGGGACACAGATGCTCCGCTAGCTGCCCAGAGGACAGAGGACTGGAGAGAACTGCAGCAGCCATGTGCACTGAGGAAGGCAGGGGACAGAAATCACTGTAAGGAACTAACTGAGAGTCTCCTCATCTCCCTGTCCAGTGCAAAGCCATATCTGGCTTCCCCAGCTGGGAAGCAAGAAGGTGGGCTCCCTTAAAACTACATACCCCAGCACCTCACCCAGAGGCATGCTCACTCAGAAAATGGAGGTATGGAAATGAATTATACATTTATAAGCAGGCAGTTGTATCCAAGGCTTAAGGACCACTACATAGATATCACTAGATTAAAATCCAGCAGCTGTAGAAGTTCCAACACAAAAGCCCATGGAAAAATGAGAATAAATTATGCCAGATGCAGAAGAATTTCTTCTGGGTTATGGGTCATTTTTCTGTACCCAAGGGTTCCATTTCTGCAGATGCAGGCAACAGCAGATTGAAAATACTTGAAAAACAAAAACTATGTGTCTGTCCCAAGCATGCCCAGACTAGCCCCTCATCCTTATTCGCTAAACAATACATTGTACTTATATTTTACTCCTTGGGAGCTGGGAGGTGGTTTGGGTAAGAGCACTTGCTTTACTAGCATGAAAACTGGAGCTCAGATTCTCAACAGCCACGTAAACACTGGGCAAGATGACATGCTCTGCAACCCCTTTCCTGGGAGAACAGAGACAGGAGGATTCCAGTACTTACTAGTCAGCCAGACTAGCCAAAATAACAAAGTCCAGATTCACTGAGAGACCTTGACTTAAAACAAAAGAGAGATAAGAATGGTAGAGGAAGACATCCGCTGTTGAGTTATGGTCTCCACAAGCACGTGCATGGGCAATCACATGCATCCCTAGACACACACACACACACACACACCTGCACTTGCACAAACACACATATACCTCTATACACATATCCACACATCCACACACACATACACCTACACACCTACACACCTACACACCTATACACATAATACACTCTACACACACACACCTCTACACTCACACCACACAAAACACACCCTTATATACATCACACACAACACACCCTACACGTGCACACACATGCATATAACACGCATGTGCTTGCACACATACAAGCAATCTGGAAGTAAGTTAAAGTGTTTGGCAAGGTGTGTATAGAGCCTATGCAAATATACTTTATACAGGAGACTTGGACATCATACAACTTCACAGGTGCAAAGGTAGAAGCAATCCCTCAGGAGTAATGAAGGAGGATTGTATCCTCAATCTTCTGAAAAAACATTGGTTCTGGCTATTTACAGTCAAACTCTTTCTAAAATTTTCAAAAACCATCAAGTTGGGAAGTCTCAAGCCATCACTGCTGCAAACAGCAAAACCTTTCTAAGAACAGTAAAAAATATTCATCCTGATTCAATGTGGTGTGGACTCCACAGCAATACTGTGCCCAAACAGGCATAAAGATAGACAGTCAGACAGATAGACTGAAAGATGATAGGTAGAAAAAAACTATTTTATGTGGCAATATTTGTCTTTCACATCAGACAAAGTAGAATTCAGTAACAATGCAATAACGTAATTCAGGTCATTTAAGCCCCGGAAGTTTCATCTGAAGGAAGCAGATAATTGAAGCAGCATTTGTTTATTCTAGTTTATGTGATCAAGTTAATTAATTCTACTTTCCATTTCCTGTTGCTAATGTAATGTGACCTCAATGCTAAGTAAATTGGTTTGGAGATTTGGTTGCATATGTAGTTCTTGTAAATACCACCTGAAACGTGTCACACACACACACACACACACACACACACACACACACACACACACACAGCAAGCTAGTGTCACTATTTGGAGGTCTAATCAATTTATTCTCCAACATGGTAAACATTAATGCTTCCTACTAATGGATTGAATACATGGAATAATGCATGCACCAAAATTAGTATTTGGTTAAATATTAAAATAAGTCCATGTTTTAGTTTGCTTTCAGTTCCTGTAATGACAGGAGAATGCTGCTCACTGGCTTGTTCTTCATGGCTTGCTCAGTCTGCTTTCTTATACCTGCCAGGACCACCTGTATAGCAATCACTATCTGAGGGGGTTGCTACACCTCAACTTTGCTCCTAAATATCGACTTAGGTTTTCTTCCCCACTTCAGACCATTTAGTTCCCAAATAAAAGAGACCTTTTAGATTTATAATCAGCCTTAAAGCACTAGAGCTGGGCAGATATCAACCCTCTGCTGTTTTGCAACTACACACCTCAAGTTATTGCCACCATGGCTCCTGCCTGGGCTGCCTCCGCTCCATCAGGCCAGCCCTCGTGGCCACCCACGTGCTCAGGGTCCTTACTGCACCATGGCCACTTCCTTCTCACCCAGCCTCTTCTCCTGCCTCTTTCCCGCCTCGAGGCCTCCATATGACCCCAGGTCAGGAGCCTAAGCTCCACCTACTTCTCCTTTGCCCAGCTATTTGATGTCTTGCCTTTTAATTAACCAACTAACTTTATATTGGGTACAGCAAAGTTTACACAACCAAAACTGGTACACATGAGGATGTACTTGTCTCAACTGCAACCGGATCTTTGGAGCCAGTATTTAGCCTTTGAAATCCCCATACACCTGTCCTGGGGTGGCAGTGCTCAGGAGACTGGGCCTTTCTAATCAATCACCAAGCAAGAAAATGGCTCACACCACCTACATGATGGAGGCCGATCATCAGTTGAGGTTCCCTCTTTTCAGGTCGGCCATTGGCAGTGTCAGAACATTGCCACCACCCTCAAATCTCTCCATGAGATCTTTTAAACCACCTTTCCAAATGAGGCCCAGCCACACATACTTAGTAATTATGTTTCCTCTTTTTTTTTTTCCTACTCAAGCATGCCGGACAAAAACTACCTCTAATATTCTGTTTTGCAATCCTTAGTGGATTATGTCTGTACTCCCTGGTTCCCTGTGGACATATGCTTTCTTTGCATAATTGTCTAAGAATGCATCTGTTCCCTCCATAAGGAGACTAGTTCTCAAGTCTTTTCCTAGTGCTGCTCTGAAGACTTGATAATTACCATGAGCCTGGGTCTTCTGGAACCTCTGAGCAGAATGAGAAGGAACATCTTTTGCAGAACTACGTCCTTGGGAAGGAAGTAGAAACACTGCAACTATTTGTGACCTCAAAATATGCTCAGAAAAAGCACAACTTTTCCTTTAAAAATAATTTTTCACTTATTTTTACTGTATACAAGTGTTTTTGCCAGTATGTATAGGCACCATGTACATGCAGTGCCTGAGGATGCCAGCAGAGGGCGTCAGATTCCCCTGTGACTGAAGTTACAGGTGGTTGTAACCCTCCACGTGGGTGCTGGGAATTGAACCCAGGTCCTCTGCAGGAACAGCCAATGTTCTTAACCACTGAGCCATCTCTCCTGTCCCTAATACAGCTGTTCTTTATTGTGCATCTTGACTTCTAACTACAATAGTTTTAGGCACTGGGCTGGGTCTTGGTCTTATAAGCTTTCAATAGGTTGACATCCTCGATATCTCTGTGGTAAGGATAAAATTAGTCAGTGTTTTGAACCAGTCTGGTTTGAAACTTGCTGTGTAGACCAGACTGGCCTTGAACTCACAGAAATTCACCTCTGCCTCCTGAGTGCTGGGAATAAAAGCACATGCCACCTGCCCAGCTATGGAGAGGACCCCAGAGGGCTCCCTCACTCTTCTTCTAAGATGGTATCCCAGAATCAGTTGTGGCATCTTGACCTTGGACTTCCAGGTTCTAAAACTGTTAAAAAGAAAAGTTTGTCGAAGTCACTGCATCTGCGGCACATTTGCAGTAGCGCTCCAAATGGACTTTCTGAAAAGCAGTCTGGAAATTCTGTACGTCTGTCTAGATGTAAGAATTCATGACATGGTGGTTGTCTAAATCAGTGGCTTCCAACTAGGACCCACCTCAAGGGTTGGGAAAGCAACATATTGAAACCTGAAAAAAAAAGAGTGCTAAGATTTCCATATAATTATATATAAGGATCCTAGTTTGCAGTCTGTTGTGGTGATAAAACTCTGGCCAAAAGCAACCTGGGCAGGAAAGGGGGTTACTTTTATCTTACAGGTAACAGTGTGCTGTTGAGGGAAAGAAAGGCAGGAACTCAGGGCAAAAGCCTGGAGGTAGGAACTGAAGCAGAGACTACTGAGGAACTCTGCTTACTGACTTGCTCCCCTTGGTTGCTCAGGCACCTTTCTAATGAAAGCCCAGACCCACCTAAGAAGGGTGCTTCCTACAGTGAGATGCGCCCTCCTATGTCAACTAGCAATTTAAAGAAAAAAAAAGTCTCCCACAACAGACTCTCTGAGCCCCATCTGATTCGGATAATTCTCAACTGGCTTTCTTTTTTTCCAAGTAGCTGTACTGTGTGTCAAGTAGACAAAAATTAGGCCAGTGCAGAGGCCAGACCCAGAAACAGTTTGACTTGGTGATGATGTTCAATACATACAATAAAGCTGTTGCCTTTTTGCGGTCTGCCTGGGACACAGGGCTGGAGTCTGTGCAGAAGTGGTGACAGTGGCAACCTTATACATCAGCACACATCCTAAAGATCATAAGACAGTGCATCTTATAAAATGAGAGCCCACCCAAACTCCCCATCCCAATATCTTAAAAACTATAAATATGTCCACCTTTAACTAACAAGACAAAGGGCGCAAGTGTGATTAAATAGAAGCTCTTGAGATTGGGAAATTATTGGAAAACAATTGGAACCCTGCAGTCCCTGGTGAGCACTTGTGTACATATATGTAAGTACAAAGGTGTGTGTACATAGTTACTTGTGTGCGGCTCTGTCACATATGTGGGATCATTCAGCTGCCAATGCAGGCAGGTGACAAGAATAATTTCCTCTGCACAAGGAATCATTATGCTGCCCTCTCTCCCTCCCACCCCCATCCTCCAGCAACCATTATTAATCTGTGTTCTGTCCGTATGATTCTGCCATTTAAGAACATAAAATAAATGGACTCATTCAGTATATAACCTTTTAAGGCGGGTTCTTCCTCCTTGGCGCACTTCTCTTGGGATCCATCCCAGTTGCTGCGTGCATTATTTTCCTGCCAAAGGAAATAAACGAGTTATGCTGGGTAGAGAGTGGCTCAACTGGCCTGTCCTCTTAGGCTCTCTCCAAGCCTGCACCAACCTTCCAGAGGCTTCACTGATAAAACTGCTTCCAGCTTGCTGGAGCCCTTGGTGAGAGTCAGCATCTTGCATCAGGGGATACGTGTCCCTGTTCTTGGCAGTGGTCACCAGGAAGCTAGCCTTTGCATTCTCCTCACACTCAGGGTGGCCCACCTCCAGCAGCAGATACAGCCCCTTCACACTTAGGAGCCTTCTAGAATTTCATGTCCCAAATGTGTGCAACTCCAGTGAAAGAAAATGACCTCACTGGATTCCTCTCTCTCATAAGGGATCATCTTCCCATTTTAGATCCATTTCCTTTACTGGTGTTGGAAAGAACCTTTAGCTGTATAGTGCAATGTGTTCATGGAGCCAATGAATTGCAGAGCTTATATATTTTTATGAGGGCATTCATCTGCCTACCGCATTGTGTATATCAATGCCATTGCCTGTAGTCTCCTTTTTATTGCCCAGTAATATTCCATGGTGTGGGCCTTACGTGATTTATGTAACACTTCACTTCTTGAAAGCTATTTGAAAATTTTCCAGTTTGGGGGATGCTATGAATAAAGATGCCATCAATATTCTCATCTATGAGTTGATGTGAATACTGTGGTATTTTTTTTTTCTATCTCCAGGGTAAATGTGTAGGAGTGGTACTGCTGAGTGGATTTGGCATGTCACTTGATTTTATGAGACAGGTACAAGCAATTTTCTACACTGGCTGTGCCATTTCTACGGCCTCCAGTGGTGTCTGAGTAATTGTTTCTCTCCCTACAGAGCTGTGGCCGCTACACTATTTTAGCCATTTTGTTCCTTGTATTGAGGTATCCCATTGTGGACTTAATTTACAAGTGTTTAATGCCTATCAGTGACAGCACAGCGATTTTTACATCTGCTGTTCAGTCATTCTCTTTGATGGAAGTCCTGTTTTCATCTTTTGTCACTTTTTAAAAAGATTTCTTCATTATTAATATAATATTATATATTAATATAATATAATATATACATACACACACACACACACACACACATATATATAGAGGGAGACAGAGACAGAGAGAGACAGAGACAGAGAGACACACAGAGAGAGAAAGATTCTTTGTCTGCATTTTTACAATTTTTATTTTATTAATTTATTCTTATTACATCTCAATGGTTATCCCATCCCTTGTATCCTCCCATTCATCCCTCTCTCCCACTTTCCCCTTACTCCCATTCCCTATGACTGTGACTGAGGGGGACCTCTTCCCCCTTTATATGCTCATAGGGTATCAAGTCTCTTCTTGGTAGCCTGCTATCCTTCCTCGGAGTGCCACCAGACCTCCCCATCCAGGGGACATGGTCAAATATGGGACACCAGAGTTGGTGTGAAAGTCAGACCCCACTCTCCACTTGTCTGCATTTTTATATGTGTGCCATATGCATGCTTGGTGCTTTCAGGGACAGAAGAGGGTCTTACTAGAAAGGTCATTCTTTGACAGTCTGAAATATCCTATTTCAAAGTCATTTTTTTTCTGGAAGAATAGTATACAAACTTTAAAATAAAGAACAAGAGATGAGATGTCAGCTTTGTGACATGAGCCTGGTTTGTTTGAAGCTTTTAGTGCAGGACCTCCCTGCAACTCAAGTCAATTCAGTCCCCTTCACTGGTTGTTAAACTGTGGGTTTCAAGGCTCTTTGTCTTTGTCCATCAGCTGGGGCTCCAGGGTGGCAAGCTTGGCTTCTGCCCAGGCAGTTGCTTGTCCCTCTTTTACATCTGTTTGCATTTCCTTTTCAGTGTTTCCAGGGGGGCGCATGCTTACCTCTCAGCAAGTGTTGTCTACAATTGGCTGAAGAATTATTTTCTCATGTATCTCTGACCATTTTCACTATGGACTTCTGGAAAAATCCATTGTCCCAGGAAGGACACAGAAAGGGAGACACCATCATATCTATCTGTTAGACCTAGGATGTGATGAAAACAGACTAGTAATTAACATGACCATGTTTAATCAACTAATAATTAACTTATATTAATTATCCTAAGAAGTCTGCAATAGCACTTTCAAAGTATTAGGAGTAAGCCTTGTGTTATAGCTGAATTGTATAGGCACAATACTTCATATTAGAGTAGAAATATATATAATGTATGTCAAGAATAATCTTAAATTTGAATTCTAGAGCAATGTATCAAAAATTAAACTTATTTTGCCTCAATATACAAAATTTCATACCGGTGAATTGAAAATAACCTTGTGAGCAACAATTAAGGCATTAAGTTGAGGAGTAGATTCAATAATCTACTTTTTGTCCTATCATCCCTATATATTTCTGTATTCCCCCATCTCTCTTTTCAATCCCTATCTCCAAACCTAAGAAACAAAGATAAAGGAAGAGAGAGACATCTTTGAGTTTAAGCTTGTTTTGTCTCTGAACAAGACCAATAACAACTTATGACTGACTCCAAATGAAAATAAACATCTATACTCCATAAAAGCAACCAAAAACCTACCCAACTCCCTTTAAGGCTAATGGGGCATCACTCTCTTAAGGTTTCTTCTGGATGATTTGGGACAAATAATACCTTTGTAGGGACCCAAATAAAATTGAGGAAAATGGTTAAACAAGCAGGAATAGCATTTGTGGCCCAGTTTCTAAATGTTGAGGAATTCCAGGCTTAATTAAAGTCTTGTGTGAGACAGTCTGAAATGCTGTACCAGTTGGGATTGAAAGCTTCTTCACAGCTGTCCTAGGAGCTGTCCTGTTCTGCTGAAGAATAGCAACTGAAGCACTTGGTTCTAGAACATGAAGGATGCAGGATGTCAGTGTCCAGCATGCTGAGAGGAATGAATCCTGTCAGCTCTGATCCAGGATCAGTGTCTGGTTCTTCTGTCCTGAAAACATATACTTTCTCACAAGCATTATAGAGTCCTAAAATTATAAATGTTTGAGGTGTGCCTCAGAGACCTACAGCAAATGGCACTTAAAGATGGTGTTATTATTTTAAAGCTTCTTTGACAATAAGACAGGTTAACTCCTGGCAACATCCAGCCTACCTCAAAGAAGATGATGAGCATCAACAACCTCCTTATGGAGATGGCTTCAAATGTGACAAACCAGCCACTGGGCAAAATGTCCTCATTTCAGCCACAAACAGAATTCTGCCTAAAAATGGGCAAGCTTGGATACAGGCAGAGTCAACGACCAAACCTTGGTCGTTGCCAAAACAAGGTAAGCAAGTCCTCAATAGTTCCTGCCTCACAAATATGTCTGTGAGATATATTGAGCCAGAAGGCTGAAGATGATGTTCCAACGTTATAAAGAGTTTTGGGTGTCTGATCAGGCAACAAACTGTCTCTGTCATTTTCTCATTTTTGGAAGCTAATCTGCACTTCCTGTCTATTCAGGTAATTAATTTTATTCCTTCTCAAGTTTCTGATGGGATTGAAGACCAGATAGTTTAATTTTACAATTAAGCTTAGTTCTTTAGGGGTTGAGATGTTTTTATGTCTGGATAGATGTTTTAAGTTGATAAAGATGAGATGTGATAGATATTGATTTACATTCAGAATTTTAGACACACCAAGATAGGAAAGATGTTTTCTTCAAAGTTGTCAAATACAAATAGACAAAACACTATGAATGTAACATTTATATAATTCCTGATTGTTTCATGGTTCTTCTTACTGTAGGTAGTTTATTGTATATATGTGTAATAATATAAGTGTATATGTAAAAAATAAAAAGAGAAAATCTTGTTTACTTTATGAATCATTTATAAAGATAATACCTAAGTATTTATCTATTTATGATTTTTGTTTGTTTAGTTTTTTGAGATGGGGTCTTGTGCAGCCCAGGCTGATTTCCAACTCAATATGTTGACAAAAGAAGATTACTATGAATTCTCTGCAGTTTTTGAAACTTTTATCCCTGTGCCTTAGTAACAGTCATTACCCATTCCTCCCTCCTTCTACCTCCTGTCTGTCTGTCTGCTTGTCTCTCTCTCTCTCTCTCTCTCTCTGTCTCCTTCATATCCTTCTTCTATTTTATATAACCTACTAAGTCCCATTAATGCTGATCATATGCACATGTGTGTAGCAAGATGTGCCCACTGGTGCAATAGTGGCAAAACTGTTGGTAGGGAAACCAACCACACTCCTGATTGTATTTGAGGCCTATTTCATAGGAGAGAATTCATGCCTAGTATTGTAAACATAATAAAATCCATGTCTAGGAAGACTATAGGTCCTAAAGGAGAACTTACCAATGTTATTTTGTTAAATAATTATGTTATCAAACTTTTAAATATTTATGTTTATATCCATCAATCTGCGCGGCTCCCAACCTTGATCTTTACTGTTACTGAAGAGACATAACAGTACAAAATGATGAAAATAAACAACTGTCAGTGGTCAGTCATGTTGGGACATCTATACCACCCCACCAAACCTCACACCCCTGCCCAGGGCTCAGGAAACATTGTGAAAGATGAGGTGAAAAGAATCCAAGAGTTGAAGAATGGGAGGAGAGGTGTGAATGGCTGGTGCTGGTTTCACCTGCCTCTGCCTTCAGAGCTACGGGATTCAAGGCCTACAGGACCACACAGAGCTGGCTTCTTTAAGTTCCGGTTTCAGAACTTAACCCCACTGTGCATGTACAGAATTATAGGGAAGCCTCTTCCCTAGATCACTACACAGTTCCCTCGCTGCTCCATGAAAAGACAAACCACATAGAGGCTTAACTCGCTCTCTGAAAAAAAAAAAACAAAAATTAAGAGCTGGATGGAGAGGTGGCTCAGAGGTTAAGAGCACTGACTGCCCCTCCAGAGGTCCTGAGTTGCGTTCCCAGCGAGCACACGGTGGCTCACAGCCATCTATAATTTGATCTAACGTCCTCCTCTGGCGTGCAGGCGTACACGCAGGCCTGTACACATAAAAATGAATACATATTTTTAATTGAAAATAAACTTTTAAATTAACCATAATGACAGGGGGGGAAAAACTAGTTCAGAATCTTTCAGTAGCCAGGCGGTGGTGGCACACGCCTTTCTTTCATCCCAGCACTCGGGAGGCAGAGACAGGTGGGTTGTTGTGAGTGTGAGGCCAGCCTCGTCTACACAGCGGGTCCAGGACAGCCAAGGTTCCATAAAGAAACGCTGTCTTCTGGAACCAAAACCAAAACCAAACCAAAAGAAACAAACAAACAGACAAACAAAAAAATTAGACGGAGGAGCTACACCAGACCTCTGAGACGGTTCCTTTCATTTTATTTGCCTTTATTTCATTTTATTATTTTTTTTCTATTTCTTTTTTTTTTCGGGGGGGGGGGGGTGAAGGGATTCGTTTTTCACGTTAGGGTTTCTCTGTGTAGCCTTGACTGTCCTGGACTTACTTGCTTTTGTAGACCAGGCTGTCCTAAAACTTACAGCAATCCGACTGCCTCTGCCTCCCGAGTGCTGGGATTATTGGCGTGCGCCACCACCGCCCGGCCTTATTTTAATTTTTTTCTGTGCATCAGTCGGTATGAATGTGTCAGATCCCTTGGTAGTGGCGTTACAGACAGTTGTGAGCTGCCGTGTGGGTGTTGGGAATCCAACCCAAGTCCTTTGGAAGAGCCGACAGTGCTCCTCACCACCGATCCATCTCTCTAGTCCCATTGGCTTTGTCTTCATGCTCTCTTTCGTTTGAATTCTGAGGCACCGCCACACAGGGGGGAAAAAAAATCTTCCGAAGTGATCTTCTCTGTTCTCTGTGTTTACCATCCCTCTAAATGGCAGGGACTTAAATCCAATTCACACGGAGTGGGGGGCACGGGGGTGGAGCGGAGGGCCGGGGGCGCGGGGGGGGGGGGGGGGGGAATTGTGAGGAGCCTCTCACCCCTGACCTGGAAAGTACCCTTTAAATTAAAAGTGTAAAAAAAAAACAACAACAACAATACTACAAACACACATTTGTTTTGGAATATAATTTATGGTAGAAAGAAATGTGTGGGTTCGCATACAAGCCCAAACATACACAAGAGACTGGAGAGACCAAAAGGCAGAGCAGCCGATGCCTGTTCTTTTCGTTCAGGGTACTATTTATGTGAAATGGGTTGGAATCCTTCCTAGTCCCCTCTACCATGACCTAGAAGTGTGACTGTCTTAAGCTGAAATCAGGAAGCAGTCCATTTCTGGAAGAGGAAAGAAAGGGATGCTATGAGTTCAAGGGCCAGCCTGGTCTACAAAGTGAGTCCAGGATGGCCAAGGCTACACAGAGAAACCCTTTCTCGAAAAACAAAACAAACCAAACAAACAAACAAACAAACAAACAAACAGAAAAAAATCTTAAAAGAATCCCACATGCATCTGCCGGGTAAGGTATGGTGGTGCACGCCTTTAATCCCGACACTCGGGAGGCAGAGGCACGTGGATCGCTGTAAAAATTCAGGGCCAGCCAGACTGGTCTACAAAGCGAGTCCAGGACATCCAAGGCTAACACAGAGAGACCCTGTCTCGAAAAGCCAAAAAAGAAAAAAGGAAAAAGAAAAGAAAAAGAATCTGACATCTAAACTTTAACCAACCATTAGCTAGTTTACATCCTACAGGTGCCCATCTACCCACGGAACACGCCACATTTCCACTGAGTCCTATCTCGCTGTCGTAAAAATGAGACCACAGGAGCAACACCAGACCTCCCCCTCAGCTGGGTCGTTTCATTGTGTTTTTCTCTCTTTCTGTTCTCTTTGAGTTCTGCATTAAGTGTGCAGTGTTCTGCCTGCATCTCCACCTGCGGGCCAGGAGAGGGCGCCAGGTCTCCTCATAAATGGTTGTGAGCCACCACGTGGCTGCTGGGAACTGAAGGCTATACCTTCCCAAGAGCAGCCAGTGCTGTTCAACCCTGACGCATTTTTATTTTTGTTATTTTTATTTTTTATGTTTGTGGTTTTTCGAGACAGGGGTTCTCTGTGCAACAGCTCTGGCTGTCCTGGAACTCACGGAGATCCACCGGCCTCTGCCTCCCAAGCGCCCGGAGTAAAGGCGTGCGCCGCCATTTTATGTCTCTTAATGCTCTCTTTGGTTTAAATGCTGAGGTGCTGTCACACAGAAAGGAGTATAACTTATCAGAAAAATGCACCATCATCCAGACGCTGTGGCGCTCGCTTTTAGATAAAAATAATGACATGGATGGGGAAAAACAGGACAAATAAAACAACAACCCAAAAATGCACATAAAA
The DNA here is from genome assembly GCF_964271855.1 of Acomys minous. Lineage (NCBI taxonomy): Eukaryota > Metazoa > Chordata > Mammalia > Rodentia > Muridae > Acomys > Acomys minous. The sequence continues at coordinate 70,524,945 of NC_140501.1, forward strand.
TTTACTGAATCATTAATAAAGAATAAGCAATGAAACGTGGGCTTACAAACAGGCAAAAAGATAAAGAAAGAGACATATGGTTAGAGAGACCCTAAGGCAGAGTAGCCATGAATTGAGAACCTGATCATTTTATTTTCAGTAATTACAACAGAAAACACAAATAGAATTGACTGGTCTGGAACTTTTCCTGTGTCTCAGGCAGACTTATTTAGTTAGTTTTGGCTTCTTTGAGAGCTAGTTCTTTTGTGTAGCCTACACACACACACACACACACACACACACACACACACACACACACACACACACGGGGGGGGGGGGGGGGCAGGGAGGGGGGAAGCATGAAGGGGGAAGGAGAGAGGGAGAGAGAGAGAGAGAGAGAGAGAGAGAGAGAGAGAGAGAGAGAGAGAAACCCTGTGTAAAATAACATGTCTGTCTGGAGTTCAGGGTGTAAAGAAGGTGAGCTATCCATAGGGCCTTATGAATGTCCATTGGGAGTCAGAGGGAGACAGATAGACTGTGAATTCAGGTGGCTAGTCTGGCCTAAATAGTGAATTCAGAGACAATAAAGGCTACATAAAGAGACTGACCCTGTCTGGGAAAAACCAAACAAACAGCAAACAAATGAGAGTTTTCCTGTGAAACCTGAAAATGCCCGACTTTCACATCAGCCAACCATGAAGGCTGCTCGACCTCCACCTCCAAGGAGAAGTAGGGTGTAACTGGAAGATAATTAAGAGATAAGCAGTCAAGCAGCAGCCTCACCCACCCTTTCTGACACAAGGTCAAAGGGTAACCTTCAACTTTTGCGTTTTTTCCTTTGAAAGGAATAGGCATTGTTCTGGCCTGTAAGTCTGTATGTTTGTGTGTGTGTCTTCCCCCCCCCCCCCCAAAACAGGGTTTCTCTGTGTAGCCTTGGCTGTCCTGTCTTGGACTCGCTCTGTAGACCGGGCCCACCTCAAACTTATAAAGATCTGCCTGGCTCTGCTTCCTGAATGCTGGGATTAAAGGCCTGCACCACCACACCCAGCTTTGTTTCTGTTTTTGTCTCCCTCCCCCCCTCCCCAGTGTTCACATACACTTCCATCCATATGAGTCTGGTGTCTGAGAGTGGTCAGTGAGTGGCCACTCTTGAACACATAACCAAAACAAAACAAAACCAAATGACCAAACGGGAAAGGCAAAAGCAGGCCAATCTCTGTTTCCAGGCCAGACTGGCCTACAGTGAAAGTTCAAAGACAGCTATGCCCATCATAAACAAGCCTGTCTGGTTTGGTTGGTTGGTTGGGTTTTTTTTTTTTTTGTTTTTGTTTTTGTTTTTGTTTTTGAGGCAGGTTTTCTCTGTGTAGCCTTGGCTGTCTTGGACTGACTTTGTAAACCAGGCTGGGCTCGAACTAACAGAGATCTACCTGCATCTGCTTCCAGAGTGCTGGGATTGAAAGCCCGTGTGTTTTTAATTCCCTGTTACTTTATTGTCCATTCAATTTGATTTTATAAAGTAGCTCTCTCTCTCTCTCTCTCTCTCTCTCTCTCTCTCTCTCTCTCTCTCTCTCTCTCTCTCTCTCTGTGTGTGTGTGTGTGTGTGTGTGTGTGTGTGTGTGTGTGTAAATGACCATGTGGGGTCTGATACCCTCATCCTTTATGATTGCTCATACAAACTATGATTGAACCTTAGACTCTGATGAGTAGCTAACCCAAACCCTAACTGGGCCAACCCCTCAGGCCATACAAAGTGAAAGTAGAATAAACAGAGAGCTGTGAAAACAGGGGAAACCTTCCTTCTCTAACAGGGAGGCCCAAGTGAAAGAGAGCGAAAGTGACCTGCCTGACAAATCAGTTAGTGGCAAATCAGTTAGGGAAGGCAGCGTCGGGGAGGGAGGCTCCTTTTGAAAACACTTCACCGCTTGGGGTCCCTCCTTTGTTGTGTCTGCTGTTGCTGCTAATGCTGTTCCCACCCAGCCCCAACTTCTGGTCTCAGACTAAATACAGAGTTAGTGCAAATTAAAGCACCAGTCCAATGGTGCTAGAGATGATCTTCTCTTTCCAGCTGCTGGGTGCTGACATGACAGGCATGCATGGATTAAGTGCATGCAGTACTAAGAGGATGGAGCCCACGGCTTTGGAAGCACCCTAGGCCGTGGCTTCCCCTCCCCCCACCCCCAACTTAGGTAAAGGCGGTGGAACAACCATCCATGAGGCTTGCCCCCACAGGGCAGTTCCAGAGAAATCAGACAGCCTCACGCAGACATACTTGCATGCAAAATCAAAACAAAAAGGACAGAAAAACAAACCAAAAAAACCAACAACAACAAACCGATGCACATAAAAACAATAAGAAAATAAGGAGAAATGAAATATGGATTTACAGAGAAAGAAAAAGGGAAAAAAAATCAAAAGTAAAAATACAAAAACCATATGGTTAGGGATCAGGGAGACCTTGCCTAAGACAGACAGAGCAGCAATGAATTGATCATTTTAATTTTCATGTCATTAGTTGTAATTAACCCCAGCACTCAGGAGGCAGAGGCAAAAGAGGCAAGCAGATCTTTGTCTACAACAGAGAAGCCCTGTCTCAAACAAAAGGAAACAAAAAACACTAAACAACAACAACAATAGACACACAGATAAAGAAATCATTTAAAAGGGAAGACATGAAATATGGATTTGCAGAGAGAGAGAGAGAGAGAGAGAGAGAGAGAGAGAGAGAAGTAAAAGTAAAAAAACCAAAACAGCAGCAACAACAACAACAACAAAACAAAAACAAAAATTAGGGTCAGGGAGACCCTAAGGCAGAGCAGCAAGGGACTGATCACTTTATTTTTCATTACATTAGTTGTAATTAAAACCTGAAATAAGGGCTGGAGAGATGGCTCAGCGGTTAAGAGCACTGACTGCTCTTCCAGAGGTCCTGAGTTCAATTCCCAGCAACCACATGGTGGCTCACAGCCATCTATAATGTGATCTAATGTGCACTGTATACGTAATAAATAAATCTTTAAAAAAAAAATAAAAATAAAACCTGAAATAAGACTACCACACCTCTAATCCCAGCACTTGGGAGGCAAAGCCAAGAGGATCGCTGTGAGTTGGAGGCCAGCCTCGTCTCGAAAGCAAGCCAAGGCTACATGAGAAACCCTGTCAGGAAACAAACAAGCAAACAAAAAACTACACTTTTTTGCACAACGATTTCCAAGACGGACAGGAATACATAGAGAGACACTGTCTCCAAAATAACTTAGTAGATAAGTAAGTAAGCAAGCAAGCAAGCAAGCAAATACATAGGTGATATATAGATAGATGATTACAGACACACAGACAGACAAATGGAGACCAATTCTCATAGTTCCCTCATTTGATCACGGCAGAGTCAGGCAGCCTGTTCTACGTAGTGTTGGCTAGAATGTTTATTAACAATTAGTATGACTTCTATGTATTAGTAATGCAGCAGTGACTCTTTAACCAGTCCACAAAATCAGTGTGATTCTATACCCAGCACGAGAGAGAGAGAGAGAGAGAGAGAGAGAGAGAGAGAGAGAGAGAGAGAGAGAGAGAGATCTTGACTTGAAGAAATTACTGAAAGCCAAGCGGTGGTGGCCCATGCCTTTCTTTAATTCCAGCACTCAGGAAGCAGAGGCAGGTGGACTGCTGTGAATTCAAGGCCAGGCAGGTCTACAAAGTGATTCCAGGACAGCCAAGGCTACACAGAGAAACCCTGTCTCCAAAAGCCAAAACCAAAAAAGAAAAGAAAAAAGAAAAAAGAAACAACCGAAGAGACATTAAATAAAAAATATAAATAAATAAATAAATAAAATTACAAACATTATTCGTGTGTGATAAAATAGGGGCCACACAAGCCCAGAAGAAAGAAAGAAGGAAAAAACAAAAACAAAAAAAGGAAGGAAGGAAGGAAGGAAGGAAGGAAGGTGAAAAAAAGAATTAAATATCTCAGACTGTGTGCACAAAAATACATGGGGTGCGGGGCGGGGAGGGGGGGGGCAGTGTTTGGTGGGTGGGGAGGGGGGAGAAAGCAGCTCATTAGACAGGCCCTCATTGTCCTGCCTCTGTGTTCCATGAACACTGAAAGCTCTTACAACTCAGTGAATCGCAAAAAGAAAAAGAAAAAAGAAAGAGGAAAGGAAAGGAAAAAAATTCCCGACTATACATTGATGCTACCAGTCACTACCTTCTGATTTGTCTGATTCTTCAAGATTCTTCTGTGGTGCACTGATGTGAGATCACTCACCTGTATGCTTATGTGTACCATGGTCTGACTTAGAAGTCAGAGATCTGCCTTCACAGTGCATGGATTAAAGCAATGAACTACCAGGGCCAATTTGATTTCTTTTTTTTTTTTTTCTTCTTCTTCTTCTTCTTCTTTTTTTTTTTTTTTTTTTTTTTTTTTTTTGGTTTTTTGAGACAGGCTTTCTCTGTGTAGCCTTGGCTGTCCTGGACTCGCTTTGTAGACCAGGCTGGCCTTGAACTCACATCGATCCGCCTGCCTCTGCCTCCCGAGTGCTGGGATTAAAGGCATGGGCCACCACACCCGGCTCCAATTTGATTTCTTGAATTTAGTAATTTTCGTTTTGTATTCCTTCTCGTGTTTTTATACTGTTTATCTATCACATATTTCTTTTTTTGTGTGTCTTCATTTTATTTTCAAAATCCCCCCCCCCCTGTCTCTCTGAGAGGGATGTGTGTGTGTGTGTGTGTGTGTGTGTGTGTGTGTGTGTGTGTGTGTTCGTTTCTCTCTCTTCCCCATCCCCCACCGTGTGGAATGTGCAAGTCAAAGTTCAAACAAGGTTTGGCTCTTGACATCGCCATAATGAAGCCCCCATGTGGACGGCAACCGTCATGGCGTCTGACCTCACCAATATGGAAGCAGCAGCCTTCTCTGTCTTTTTGCTTTGTTTTGTTTCTTAAAAGAGGTTTTTTTCTGTGTAGCTTTGGCTGTCCTGGACTCACTTTGTAGACCAGGCTGGCCTGGAGCTCACAGCGATCCGCCTGCCTCTGCCTCCCGAGTGCTGGGATTAAAGGCGTGTGCAACTGATGCTCAGCCAAACAAATATCTTTTTAAAAAATATACAAATTAAATACATATAAGCATGAACATAATTCACGCGTGATAAAACAGAGGCCACACAAGCTAAATATTTAATTCATTACTCAGCTATTTATAAAGGATAAACTAGTCCTTTATTTAGTGTAGCCTCCGTACTACACTAATACATAAATACAAAGATAATAGATAGATAGATAGATAGATAGATAGATAGATAGATAGATAGGGGAGGCACAGACAGACAAATGGAGACCAATGTTTATTAGTCATCAGTACTGATTCTATTTATTAGTAATGCAGCAGTGACTCTAACCAGTCCACAAAAACAGTATGATTCTACTATACTCAGCACTACAGGCATACAGTGGGGTGGGAGTGCCGGGGGTAGGGAGAGAGGGGGGGGAGGGAGAGGGAGAGGGAGAGGGAGAGGGAGAGGGAGAGGGAGAGGGAGAGGGAGAGACCTTGACTCAAAGAAATAACTGAAAGCCAGGGGGTGGCGGCGCAGGGCTTTCTTTTATCCCAGGAGAGTCAGGCAGATTGCTGTGAGTTTAAGGCCAGCCTAGTCTACAAAGTGAGTCCAGGACAGCCAAGCCTACGCAGAATCCCTGTCTCAAAAAACAGAAACAACAACAACAAAACAAAAAATAAATAAATAAACAACCGTAGAGATGAGTACAAAATAAATGAAAGAATGAATGAATGAATAAAAGTATGAACATAATTCATGCCGGTGTATGTACATGCAGGCAGAGCACTGTATACGTAATAGTCAAGAAATCTTCAAAAAGGAAAAAACAAAACAAAACAAAAAACCCAGTGAATTCTGAGACAATAAAGGCTACATAAAGAGACTGGCACCATCTCTTAAAACGAAACGAAACAAAACAAATACCATCTGGGCGTGGTGGTGGCACACACCTTTAATCCCAGCACTCACTGCTGAGGCAGGGAGGGGCAGGCAGATCACTGTGAGTTTGAGGCCAGACTGGTCTACAACGTGATTCCAGGACAGCCAAGGCTACTACTCAGAGAAACCCTGTCGGGGGAAGGGGAAGGGGAAGGGGGAGGGGGGATCAAAAACCAAATGAGCGTTTCCCTGTGACACTTGAAAACGGCGGACTTTCCACATCGGCCACGGAGGCCTCTCCACCTCCAAGGAGAAACTAAGGTGTCACTGGAAGGTAATCAAGAGATAAGAAGTTCAGTTACCCACCCTTTCTGGCATAAGGCCAAAGGCTGAGGGAGGAGTGATGATGACCTTCAGATCCTTTTTCACTCAACCCAAGCAGATATTGATAGAATTCGAGCCCGTCTGGGGCGGCCCACAGCTCCCATCCCGGCACTTGGGGGCCAGAGGCTGGTGGGTCGCTCCGAATCGGAGGCGAGCCTGGCATACACAGAGAGGGTTCTGAGAAAGCCACGGCATATTAGGTATGGCCCCTGCGTGCCTGCACCAAATCTGACTCTAAACGTGAAGCCCTTCACGGCACAGAAAAGACAAACCAAAGCAAAATGGCAGACTGGTCTGCAGAGCAAGCTGCGCGACAGCCAGGGCTGTTGCATCGAAACGCTACCCCTGAAAACAAGCAAACACCTACACACAAACACAAAATTGCAACCCTTGGGAGGTGAGGGCAAGTGAACCTCTGAGTCTGTGTCCAGTTTGGTCTACCGAGTGACTTCCAGGACAGCCACGACTACACAGAGGGAACCTTGACTTTACAGAAAACAGAAAACAAAACAGAAATCCAACACGTAGCCGGGCTTGGTGGCGCCCACCCGTGCCCGCCCGCCATCCATCCCAGCGCTCGGGAGGCAGAGGTGGGCAGGCAGGCTGGCTAAGCGCTGTGACTTCCAGGCAGGCCAGCCTGGTCTACAGAGCGAGTCTGGGGCAGCCAAGGCCACACAGAGAGACCCTGTCTCGAACCCCTCCCACCCAAAAAGCAAAACAATTCCAACATTTGGCAGGCAGAAGACAGTGAATCGCTCGCTCAGTGTGAGTTCGGCCTGCTCTACAGAGTGAGTTCCAAGATGGCCAGGACTACTAGACAGAGAAACCCTTGACTGCTGCACAGAAACGAAACAAAACAAAACGAAATTCCAACACTGCAAATCCAGATACAGGGCAATCTCTGTTTCCAGCCCATACTGGTCTACAGAGAAAGTTGCATGACAGTCATGGCTATTACAAGCAAACCCTGCCTGAAAAACAAAATTAACTAACTAGCTAACTAACTAGCTAGCTAGCTAGCTAGATAAATGAAGAAATAACAACCTATGTGGAACCAAAACCCAAAGCTTGTTTGCTTTGCTTTCTGTGAGACAGGGTTTCTCTGTGTAGCCTTCATTTATATATATATATATATATATATATATAATTTTATATTTATATATAATTTTATATATATATAATTTTTTAATTTTATTATTATTATTTTTTTTTTTTTTTTGGTTTTTCGAGACAGGGTTTCTCTGTGTAGCCTTGGCCATCCTGGACTCACTTTGTAGACCATGCTGGCCTCGAACTCACAGCGATTCGCCTGCCTCTGCCTCCCAAGTGCTGGGATAAAAGGCGTGCGCCACCACGCCTGGCTCATTTATTTATCTTATAAGGTAAATATTTAATTCTTTTGAACAAGTATTTAATTCTTTACTCAACTACTTAGAAACGATAAACTATTCTCCATAACCTATGTAACCTTGGAAATCCCTAACTAGATGAGGCCTGCCTCCAGCTCACAGAGTTTCACCTGCCTCTACCTTCAGAGCTATGGGATTAAAGACATACAGGACCACACAGCTGGCTTCTTTAAGTTCTGGTTTCAGAACTTTAACCCAATTTGCATGTGCCGAATGATAGGGTAGCCTCTGCTGATCTGCACAGTCCCCCTTGCTCCATGAACAGACAAACCACATAAATGTTTTAACTCACCGTCTTAAAACAAAACAAACAACAGCAACAACACAAATAAATAAATAAATAAATAAATAAATAAATAAATAAATAAATAAGAGCTGGAGAGGTGGCTCAGAGGTTAAGAGCACTGACTGCTCCTCCAGAGGTCCGGAGTTGCATTCCCAGCGAGCACACAGTGGCTCACAACCATCTATAATGTGATCTAATGTCTTCCTCTGACAGGCAGGCGTACAAGCAGGTAGAGAGAGCACTGTATACAAAATAATAAATAAAGACATATTTTTTTAAACTGAAAATAAACTTTTAAAGTAATAATAATGACAGGGGAAAAAAAAAAACCTAGTTCAGACTAGTTCAGAATCTTTCATTAGCCAGGCTTTGGTGGCACTCGCTTTTCTTTAATCCCAGCAATCGGGAGGCAGAGACAGATGTATCTTTGTGAGTTTGAGGCCAGCTTGGTCTACACAGTGAGTCCAGGACAGCCAAGGCTACATAGAGAAACCCTGTCTCCAAAAACCAAAACCAAACCCTGTCTCCAAAAACCAAAACCAAACAAAATTAGACTAAGGAACAACAGCAGACCTCTGAGATGGTTCCTTTTGTTTGAATTCTAAGGCCCAGCCACACAGAAAAGAAATTCTTCAAAAGTGATCTCTGTGTTTATCATCCCTCTAGATGGCAGGGACATAAATCCAATTCACACGTGTGTGTGTGTGTGTGTGTGTGTGTGTGTGTGTGTGTGTGTGTGAGAGAGAGAGAGAGAGAGAGAGAGAGAGAGAGAGAGAGAGAGAGAGAGAGAGAGAGAATTGTGTGAGGAGGCTCTCTCTCCTGATCTAGAAAGTATACCCTTTCAATAAAAAGGAGAAGAAAAAAATAAAATAAATAACCAACCAACCAATAAACAAACAAACAAATAACAACAACAACAAAAGCAAAAACCACTACAAGCAGTCATTTGTTTTGGAATATAATTTACAGGGGAAAGAAATGTGTGGGTTCACATACAGGCTCAAACATAAACAGGAGACCAACGAGACCAAAAGACAGAGCAGCCGATGCCTGTTCTTATCGTTCAGGGTACTATTTATGTGAAATGGTTTGGGGTCCTTCCTAGTCCCCTCTAGCATGACCTAGAAACCTAGAAGTGACTGACTTAAGGTGACATCAGGAAGCAGTCCATTTCTGGAAAAGGAAAGAAATGGGTGCTGGGAGTGAGATAGGTAGGAAGGAAAGAAGGAAGAAGGGGGTCAAAAACCAATCTCAGCACGTCAGTGGCGGTGATCATAGCTAGAGATTGTGACTGATCACTCAGCTGAGGATTATTTATTTATTTATTTATTTATTTATTTATTTATTTATTTATTGGTTTTTTGAGGCAGGGTTTCTCTGTGTAGCCTTGGCTGTCCTGGACTCAATTTGTAGACCAGGCTGGCCTCGAACTCACAGCGATCCGCCTACCTCTGCCTCCCAAGTGCTGGGATGAAAGGCGTGCGCCACCACCGCCTGGCTGAGGATTAATTTTTAACACCTGCGCGCGCGCCCGTAACACACACACACACACACACACACACACACACACACACACACACACACACACACACCATGAAACAAGAAAAGCTCCAACGAGTGCAGTTACAAAGACAGAATTGGTTGTTTTGTTATTTATCTTTAAAGATGTGTGTGTGTTCGCATGCACGCTGGGGTGTATATAAGTCTTAGAAGAATCACATATCTACACTTTAACAAACCATTTCTAGTTTAGATCCTCGACGTCCCCATCTACCCATGGAACACGCCAGATTTCCATTGAGCCCTATCTCGCTCTCTTAAAAATGAGACCACGGGAGCAACACCAGACCTCCCTCTCTGCTGGGGCCTTTCAGTTTGTTTTTCTCTCTTTCTGTTTTAGATTGATTTCTGGATTAAGTGTGGAGTGTTCTGCTTGCCTCTCAGGACCTTCGGAAGAGCAGCCAGTGCTTTTAACCCCTCCTGAGGCATTTTCTACTTTTATTTCGTTTCATTTTATTTCTTTTTGTGGTTTTTCGAGACAGGGTTTCTCTGTGTAACAGCTCTGATTGCCCTGGAGCTCACGCCTGCCTCTGCCTCCCAAGTTCTGAGACAACAGGCATGCATGCGCCACCACCGCCCGGCTCCATTTCATTTTGCGTAATGCTCTCTTTGGTTTAAATGCTGAGGTGCTGTCACACCGAAAAGAGTGTAATTTATGAGAACAACACACCATCATCCGGGCGGGCGCTGTGGTGCTCGCTGGATGATACCGTCGCTAGGGCGATATTGGCCCCGCCCCTCCAGTACTGGCACCCGCCATGGCAGAGGTGGGCGCGGCTCTCCCTCTCCACCGGGCCGGTGTGACAGCTAAGTTTTGGTGTTTTGTTTTGTTTTGTTTTGTTTCTGTCTCCCACTACCACCACCCCCACACCCTCCGCCCCGAGACAGGGTTTCTCTGTGTAGCGTTGGCTGTCCAGTCCTGGGCTCCCTTTGTAGACCAGGCTGGCCTTAAACTCACAGCGATCTGCCTGCCTCTGCCTCCCGAGGGCTGGGATGAAAGGCGTGCACCACCACGCCATGCCTGGCTTTGTTTTTGGTTTTGTTTTCCTTTGCCTTTAATCCCAGCACTTGGGAGACAAAGGCGAGAGAATCACTTGCACTTGCAAGTCCAGGACAGGCAAGGCTACATGAGAAACCTTGTCTGGAAACAAACAAGCAAGCAAGCAAGCAAGCAAGCAAGCAAAAAACTACAATTTCTTTAACCCAAGAAAAGTTCTAGTTCCAAACTAGGTCAGTATACACAGCGATTTTCAAGACAGACAGGAATACATAGAGAGACTCTGTCTCCAAAATAATTTAAACACTGTGTAAGTAGATAAGTAAGTAAGTAAATACATCGATGATAGATAGATAGATAGATAGATAGATAGATAGATAGGATTAAAGGCGTGTGCCACCATGCCTGGCTAAATATTTAATTCTTTACTCAACTATTTAAAAAGGATAAACTAGTCCTTTATTTAGTGTATTCTCCGTACTATACTAATACATAAATACATAGATGTTAGCTACATACATACACACATAGATAGATAGATAGATAGATAGATAGATAGATAGATAGATAGATAGATAATAGACACAGAGACAGACAAATGGAGACCAATCCTCATAGTTCCCTCATTTGATCACAGCAGAATCAGGCAGGCTGGTCTAGGTAGTGCCAGCTACCTTCTAATGTTTATTAGTCATCAGTCAGTACTGAATCTATTTATTAGCAATGCAGCAGTGACAAACAAACAAACAAATAAATAAATGCATGAGCATAACTCATGTGTGATAAAACAGGGGCTACACAAGCACGAAAGAAAGAAAGAAAGAAAGAAAGAAAGAAAGAAAGAAAGAAAGAAAGAAAGAAAGAATTAAGTATCTTAGCAACAGATATCAATAGGGATTTATAGATGTCAGATGGGAGACAGAGAGAGAGGCAGATACGCTGTGAATAGTGAACTGGTTAAGGACACTGACTGCTCCTCCTGAGTTCAATGCCTAGCAACAATATGAATGGTGGCTCACAACCATCTGTAATATCTATAATGTGATCTGATGCCTTCTTCTGGCCTGCCGGTGTATGTACATGCAGGCAGAGCACTGTATACATAATAGTCAATAAATCTTCAAAAAGAAAAAAAATAACCAAAAAACAAAAATAGACACAATACAGGCTACATAAAGAGAATAACACCATCTGTTAAAATAAAACACAGCAAAACCCAGCTGGGCATGGTGGTGGCACACACCTTTAATTCCAGCACTCACTGCTGAGGCAGGGGCAGGCAGATCACTGTGAGTTTGAGGCCAAACTGATCAACAAAGTGATTCCAGTACTACTACTCCTCAGAGAAATCCTGTCTGAGGAGGGGAAGGGGGAGGGGGAACCAAAATCCAAATGAGCATTTCCCTGTGACACCTGAAAACGGCTGACTTTCCACACCAGCCACGGAGGCCTCTTCACCTCCAAGGAGAAACTAAGGTTTCACTGGAAAGTAGTTAAGAGATAAGGAGTTCAGTCAAAGGCTGAGGGAGGGGTGATGACCTTGATCTAACTTCAGGTTCTTTTTCACTCAACCCAGCCAGACAGCAAGATAAAACATTGAATTCAAGCAACCCGTCTGGGGCGGCCCACGGCTCTCATCCCGGCACTTGGGGGCCAGAGGCTGGTGGGTCGCTCCGAATCGGAGGCGAGCCTGGCATACACAGAGAGGGTTCTGAGAAAGCCACGGCATATTAGGTATGGCCCCTGCGTGCCTGCACCAAATCTGACTCTAAACGTGAAGCCCTTCACTTCACAGAAAAGACAAACCAAAGCAAAATGGCAGACTGGTCTGCAGAGCAAGCTGCGCGACAGCCAGGGCTGTTGCATCGAAACGCTACCCCTGAAAACAAGCAAACACCTACACACAAAATTGCAGCAGCCCTTGGGAGGTGAGGGCAAGTGAGCCTCTGAGTCTGTGTCCAGTTTGGTCTCCCGAGTGTCTTCCAGGACAGCCACGACTACACAGAGGGACCCTTGACTTTACAGAAAACAAAACAGAAATCCAACACTTAGCCGGGCTTGGTGGCGCCCGCCCGCCATTCATCCCAGCGCTTGGAAGGCAGAGGCGGGCAGATCAGTGTGAGTTCGAGGCTAGCCTGGCCCACAAAGTAAGTCCAGGACAGCCAAGGCTACATAGAGAAACCCTGTCTTAACTTCCGTCGGAAGAAGAAGAAGAGGAGGAGGAGGAGGAGGAGGAGGAGGAGGAGGAGGAGGAGGAGGAGGAGGAAGAGGAGGAGGAAGAGGAGGAGAAGAAGAAGAAGAAGAAGAAGAAGAAGAAGAAGAAGAAGAAGAAGAAGAAGAAGAAGAAGAAGAAGAAGAAGAAGCAGCAGCAGCAGCAGCAGCACCTTGTTGGGGAGCTTGGTTGTTACCAACCAGCTGAAAAACCTCCTTGAAAAAATTCCAAGAGGAGATATAAATGTAAACAGAGAACCGCTCAAGGGCTCCAGGTGCCAGCAGAAGAAATCCTGCTGACAGCACTGGGATAGTCGTTCCTGGGAACTAATAAACAGAAGGTTTCATTCATTCATTCATTCATTCATCTCGTCTGGGTTAGTCTGGTGGTTCATACTAAAAATATAATTGTTAATAAAATTTAGCTGAGCCAGGCATGGTGGCTCACACCGGTTTCAAAAAACAAAAACGAAAAAGAAAAAAGAAATAAAAATGAAAATTGAGCCCTCTCTCTCTCTCTCTCTGTCTCTCTCTCTCTCTCTCTCTCTCTCTCTCTCTCCCTTCCCCCCACTCTGTACACACACACACACACACACACACACACACACACACACACACTTGGATGAAACATGAAAAGCTCCAATGAATGCAGTTACAAAGACAGGATGAATTGTTTTGTGTTAATTATTTTTAAAGGTGTGTGTGTAATCCTAAAAGAATCACGAATTTAACCAACCATTTCTAGTTTAAATCTCCAAAGTGCCCATCTACTCATTAACAATTTTTATCAAATCACATCAAGGAAGCTGAGGGGAAAAAAAGTAGCAGTAAGAAATCAATCCCCAGCTGGGCATGGTGGCGCACGCCTTTCATCCCAGCGCTCGGGAGGCAGAGGCAGGCGGATCGCTGTGAGTTCGAGGCCAGCCTAGTCTACAAAGTGAGTCCAGGATGGCCAAGGCTACACAGAGAAACCCTGTCTCTAAAAAGCCAAAAATAAAAAAATAAAAAGAAATCAATCCCCTAGAAGTCCAGCTTCCATGACAGAATCATGTCAGCTAGTGGTAGTCAAGGCACTGCTTTTGCTTGTAAGCCTCAAAAAGTCTGTAGCTCGGCTGTTAAGAGTGTACCTCTTCCTAAACCTCAAACTTGCTAAGCCAAATTCTTTGTAAGGGCAGTCATCATTGCTAACAATCTACATCTCTAAGTTCTTTTGTTTGGTTGGTTGGTTTGGTTTTTCGAGACAGGTTTTCTCTTTGTATCCTTGGCTGTCCCGGGCTTGCTTTGTAGGCGATCCGCCTGCCTCTGCCTCCCGAGTCCTGGGGTTAAAGGCGTGTGCCCCCATGCCCGGCTACATCTCTGAGTTTTATTCCTTTGTTTATTTGTTTGTTCCTTTTTTTTTTTTTTTTTTTTTTTTTTTGGTTTTTTGGTTTTTTATCTTGGTTTTCCGACACAAGGCTTCTCTGTGTATCCTTTGCTCTCCTGGACCTGCTTTAGAAACAAGCGTGTGCCACCACGCCGGAATCTCTAAATTCTTTCCAAGGGTGGTGGTCAAATCATGAATGTGCTCTGGCAGCAACACCTGAAAAAGATCAAGCACTCACTATTTCTTGTTGTACGTGCCAACGCTACTGCCCCCTTCGAGTTTTCGTACAAGTCATAGATCAAGAGGGGGTGTGAAGACCACAAGGGCAACGAGCAGAGCAAGGAATGCTGCAAAACAGCAGAAATAAACTCCTCAGGACAGGCATCCCTCCAGGCTCTGCAGATCAGAGACACACCCTTTGTTGCTGTGCTAGCTAGTGGGGTGGGGCTGCAGGGGCCTCAACCAAGAGACAATTCTCCTCTTCTCCCCCTCCCCCACCCCCGCCCGCCCCGCACAGGGTTTCTCTGTGTAAAATCCTTGGCAGACCTCAAATTCACAGAGAGCCCACCTCCCCACCCCCGCCAATAAAAACCTATTCACCCACCTGCCTCTGCCTCCCAGAGTGCTGGGATTATAGGCATGCGCAGCTGTAGTAAGGGACAATTCTTTTTTTTTTTTTTTTTGAGAGACGGTCTCTCTGTGTAGCCTTGGCTGATTTTTTTTTCCCTTTGTTTGATTGTTTGTTTTAATTGTGAGCCGAGTGATCTCACAGATAAAAGTTTTCCAAAGTAGGGAAATTCAGGGCAGTATTGGCAGAGTCAAGCAGAACTCTGAGGCCAACCTGGTCTACAAAGTGGGGTTGGGGTGGGCGATTCAATTACAGTTTGAAAGGACGATATTGCAATAAAGAATTGGCCGGGCAGTGGTGGCGCACGCCTTTCAGCCCAGCACTCGGGAGGCAGAGGCAGGCGGATCGCTGTGAGTTCGAGGCCAGCCTGGTCTACAAAGCGAGTCCAGGGCAGCCAAGGCTACACAGAAGAGACCCTGTCTCAAAAAAAAAAAAAAAAAAAAAAAAAAAAAAAAAAAAAATCCAAAATCCAAAAATAAAACAACCAACCAACCAACCAACCAAATAAATAAATAAATAAATGGGAAAAAAATGGAACCAAAAGCCAGGAAAAGGAAAGTATTTTCTCCGTACGTAAGCAATTCTAAGTTGTTTCTTTTCTTTTTCTTTCTTTCTTTCTTTCTTTCTTTCTTTCTTTCTTTCTTTTTTTTTTTTTTTTTTTTTTTTTTTTTTTTTTTTTTTTTTTTTTTTTTTTTGGAGACAGGGTCTCTTCTGTGTAGCCTTGGCTGCCCTGGACTCGCTTTGTAGACCAGGCTGGCCTCGAACTCACAGCGATCCGCCTGCCTCTGCCTCCCGAGTGCTGGGATGAAAGGCGTGCGCCACCACTGCCCGGCCAATTCTAAGTTGTTATACCATTCCTTCTGCATACTTTGGGTTTAACTTTGTGTTCCTAAGGAAAGTGTCCGTATTCAAAGAATATCCAAATGGCTCTTATGTGTGGTGCCTGATTTTCAAACTTTTCAAAAAGGAGGGCCTGCCTGCCTGCCTGCCTGCCTGCCTGCCTGCCTGCCTGCCTGCCTGCCTGCCTTGAATTCCCAGCACTCCGGAGGTAGAGGCAGACAGATCACTGTGAGTTCGAGGCCGGCCAGCCAGCCAGCCAGCCAGCCAGCCACCCAGCCAGCCTGCCTGCCTGTCTGCCTGTCTGTCTCAAACCAAACCAAAGGAAACCAAGTAGCAGGGCCTGCCATGCATCTGGGCCATAGGAGGACAATGAAGTCTCACTAGGTTGTATATAGACCATAATGAGTTTGGGGATAGGAAACTATGATCGGAAGGCATGGTAGGAAATAAAAATTCAATTAAATTGAGAGCCCTGCCCCTCCGCCAACCTAATCGAACAAACAGTCAGTCAGTCTTGAAACCCTCAGGTAGCGAGTGTCTAGGCCAATGTACGCTTTCATCCATCAGGAGTGTGCTTGGTTAAAAGAAACTGAAAGAAGAAAAAGAAAAACAAAGATGGGCGGGGGCTGGAGAGAGACGGCTCAGTGGTTAAGCGCACTGTCTGCTCAATTCCCAGCTCCCACCTGTCTGTCTTTAACTCCAGGTCTAAGGTTATCTGACACTTTCATGCCTGCCTTGTTCTCAGAAGTCGGAAGCAATTCTGGAGGTGCATCACAGTACAGGATCACCTCCAAGAAAGCCCACATGGCTAATGAGCTCCTTGAACAGGATGGTCCTCGGCATGCCTGGCAGTTGCGCGCAGCCGAGCCAAAGAGTTTCTCATTCATGAAAGAAAATAAAATACAAAGACCAAACCCTGTTGAGAACAGGTCTCTCTCAACACCAGGAGGACTTAACCTACCTTGGTCTCCACTGGTAAAGATCCCCCCCACCCCACCCCACCCCACCCCCCTGCACTCAAAATGTGAG